>NC_133337.1:69666056-69999389 GCF_030506205.2 Paramisgurnus dabryanus | reverse complement strand
CTAATTTGCCCTGTTTAGTAAATCTGGCCCCAAGACCCTTATCAAACATGTGAAGTGTGGGGCAGATTGGACATTGTATGCCTTAGTTATAACAACTTCCTGTTTCATGGCGAAAACGCTGAACTTTGTCAGGCCGCCACGGACACACCTTCCAACGAAAAGTCAAAAGCTCCGCAATTTAACATCGCAAAGGCCTTTAGATGAGATTGACCAAATATGATGACGATCTAACAAAATCTCTAGGAGGAGTTCGTTAAAGTACGAAGCCTGGAAATGACAAAATTTGCACAGAAATCACAGCAAAAATTAAAAATGGCTGACTTCCTGTGAGGTTTAGAGCTTCGCTCCAAGAGACTTTTTTGTAGGTCTTGGGGTGACATATGACCCTACCAAATTTCGTATCTGTAGGATTTTCGTAGCGGCGGGGCTGTTCTCTTGAAATTTTGCAGGTGGCGCTATCGAGCCATTTCTGCACGCCCACTTCTGGCGCCTATGCCACATGTAAATTTTTGCCACTTCTGACGTGTGTGCAACGTTTTATGACTTTTTGAGCTTGTTTAGCCTGTCAAAATGCGATTCATTTAGCGATACTTTGCCAGGCCGCCACGGACACGCCCTTTAATGAAAAGTCAAGGTCGTTGCTTTTTATCATCACACAAGGTCTTGAGATTACACTGGTGAAATATGATGTTGATATGGTTAAATACCTAAGAGCAGTAAGTCACAGCATCAAACATGGTATTTCCTGCTGCCTCTAGGTGGCGCTATGAGTGTTACTGAATTATGCCATGTTGATGTGTTCAGGCCTGGACCCTTATCAAACGTGTGAAGTCAGGGGCGGATCGGACAATGTATGCCTGAATTACATCAGCTTCCTGTTTCATGGCGAAACATTACACTTTGCCAGGCCGCCACGGACACGCCCTCCAATGAAAAGTCAAAAGCTCCGCAATTTAGCATCGCAAAGGCCTTTAGATGATACTGACCAAATATGATGATGATCGGATTAAATCTCTAGGAGGAGTTCGTTAAAGTACGACGCTTGGAAATGTCAAAAAATGACAGAGAAAATTCAAAATGGCTGACTTCCTGTGGGGTTTAGAGCTTAGCTCCAAGAGACTTTTTTGTAGGTCTTGGAGTAATAGATGACCCTACCAAATTTCGTGTCTGTACGTTTTTCGTAGTAGGGGGGCTGTTCTCTTGAAATTTTGCAGGTGGCGCTATTGAGCCATTTCTACACACCCACTTCTGACGCCTATACTACATGTAAATTTTCGCCACTTCTGACGCGTGTGCAAATTTTCATGAGTTTTCGGGTATGTTTAGGCCCTCAAAAATGCGATCCATTTCGGAGAAGAAGAAGAAGAAGAAGAAGAAGAAGAAGAAGAAGAAGAAGAAGAAGAAGAAGAATAAACGGAGCAAAAACAATAGGGTCCTCACACCCTGGTGTGCTCGGGCCCTAATAATAATAATAATAAACGGAGCAAAAACAATAGGGTCCTCACACCCTGGTGTGCTCGGGCCCTAAATATATAGTTGCAGAATAAATAAATCAGCTAAATCAGCAAATTTTTATCAGCATAATATTAGTTGTTTTTAAATAATTATTGTATTTATTGTTTACACGTAGTTTCTATGAAAAGTTTTACTGGATAGATTTGTAAATACAAACCATGAGTGCATGTGCGTCATATACACATTTAGCTCTTGTGCATGGGGTTAAAACAAATGTTTTGTTGAGATTTACTGCGTTTGTATTAGCTATTATGGCAACCCCTAACTGCACAAATTATGTTGGTCTTATTGGATTTAATAATAAACATTTAACAGCCAGTCAAAACGGAACACTTGTGTCCTACGCAATAGACTACCATTAGCTTTATTGGCTCACCGGAAGTCATAAACCGGAATGCACAAAGATGGCAGCACCCGCATTTACATCAAGAAACAGGTGGATACACCTCCAACACTGTGCAACAGTGAAAAGAGCCCGACCAGTGTTGTGATAAATTTGATTCATGTGAAAAACATGTTCCAATGGGCAGCAGGATACATGCATATTCATAACTTCGCTCCTCGTGGGAACAAGCGATTGGATTGCAAATTGTAGTTTATTTTCAGCTCTTTTTTATATTTCTGCAAGGTAACAAAGCCGGACATCATATGGTTTGTTTAGATGTAATTATTTACACATCAACAAAAAAATTACCTATACTTCGGTTCCTAAAATGCTACTGTCATGGTCAAGATCATACTAAAGCTGCATTAAATCTTCATTATGACACCCACAATATAAAACCACGAAAACCAATAAGATTTAGGCTATAGAGGGTTTTGACCGATTTCACGATCTGGGCGGTAACCCGGATGCGCGGCCATTGTGGAGGCACTCGCTGTAAAGAACTGAACTGAGTACAATGGAGTATTGTGCGCTTTGAATACTTTAAGTGAATTTACACATGTCTAAACAACCGAAAACACGTCCAAGATGCAAAGGCATATAGGGAAGGACCTGGACCACAAGAAAACGCACGATATTTCGAGAAATAACAATTTATAGGCGGGGCAGATCCCTACGAGTTAGCTCCCTCTTCTTGGACCAGTAACAACCCGGCGATTCTTCCTTCAGTTGCATATCCCGATAGTCAACTACCTGGTTTTCATGCCGAGCCCATGTGTCAATGTCAGCTTTCTTTATATAGCAAATTTAAAATAGTCAGTGTCCTACCAAAGTGCTTTACAGTCAAATAAGCACATAGTAAAACAATGGAAGCGATAATTGTTTTTACCATTTTACTATTAAAAATATTATTATCATTACAATAGAAAATTTGTTATGAGCAATTAAGCAAACTGACATTAAGGCATTGCAGTGCAAATTTTAGTTGTGTTTAAGTACATTTTGTGCAAACACTAAAAGTACGTACATATTAAATACTCTTTAAATAAAGCAAAACCACTAAAAGCATACTTGTTTTATACTTTATGTACTTCAATCATATTTCTAATACAATACTACTCTTTTTCCTGAGCTTTGCCAACCACAAGCGCCTCCTCTGATAACTTCTTGCATGCCTTTCCCTGGTTTTTAATAACTTTTGCAAGTCAATAATATTCCAAATGTTTTACTCAATCTGTCTTATTGGCACAACCTCAAACACGGCAATAATTAACCATTTTCCTTGACGACGTTCGGGATATACATCAGGGCCTGTGCTCTGTTGTGATACGGAGTGCCTCCAATATGGAGTCTTCCGCCCTGATGACACGTCGTGAAAACCCTCTATACACGAGTAAGAAAAACAAATGCATTCGCACAACTGACAACCTAAACACTAGAAATATTTACATCACGATGGAATATGCACACATAATGTATAGCATTGTGTGTTCTGTTTTTATAAATGATGATTTCTCAAACTACTACAAATATATACAGCAGCGTAATGCTTTATGAATAACGCAAGGAGTAAAAATAGGACTCATATTCAAGTAAAAACAACTCTTTTATGAGCTAATTTGCAAAAATAACCATAGAAACACATCTTTTAAATATAAAATACTTGAAATAATTCCGAAATATTATCCATGATCAATTATTCGACACGAATTAATAACATAACGCAACCGAAACAACAACCATATCTTACCGTCTTGAAGATAAGGACAAAATGGCGTCTACTTCTTCTTCTTCTTCTTCTTCTGTTGTTTAAATGGCGGGTGGCAAACCAACTAAAGGTGCATTTACCGCCACCTACTGGATTGGAGTATGGAGCACTACTTGGTTGTATACATTTAGTGAAAAAAAAAAAAAATAATAATAATAATAATAATAATAATAATAATCAAAAATACTACTATTAATAAACATTTCGTGTTTCCTATTTATATACACTTTGATGAACTACATGCTGTCTGGGTGTTTCCAACCTGTACTTTTAGTTTTTCATTGATCATTTCCACATTAATTCCCTCTATTTCCAAATACTTTTCAGCAGCTCTTACTATGATTTTAATTCTCTCTGTGCGACTTTCCGTTTGTGCTGAACAGTTAACCACTTCAGCTATAAATGCTACAAAAGACATTTTGTCAATCCCCATTGGATCTTTCTCAGTCTCTACTATGCTTTTATTCATTTCCAGAGGTGCAACTTTCTTAATTTCTTTCGCTTCCTGTTCCACTTTCTTCAGGGCCTCAGCATATGTTAACCCATTTTCCACTCTTACATTTTGTATTCTCAAGACTTTCTTCCTCGCTTGACATCCTCCGTACCCTGCGCTATGCTCTCCCCCACAGTTACAGCATTTAGGATTTACTCCTTGTTCGCATTTACCGTAATCATGCTCTCCTCCACATCTTGCACATCTTTGTTTCCCTCTACAAACTGCCGCAACATGGCCAAATCTTTGGCATTTGTAACATCTTAATGGCGGAGGTACATAAGGCCTAACCCTGTAACTCATGTATCCTAAATATACCCTTTCAGGTAGTTTATCCTCAACGAAATTTAGCATCACAGATAAACTATCCTTCTTTTCTTTGTCTTTGACATACTGAAGTCTTCTTACTTCCTTTACTACTGCTCCAGAGATATTCTTTTTGATTCTTTCTGTTGTCATGTCAATCGGGATTCCTGTTATTACTCCTCTTACCCAATTTCTCTCTTCTGGAATTTGACTTCTTACTTTTTCCCCCAGTAACGTCTTCATTCCTATTGCCTTTTCCTGTTGCTTGCTATCTTTGCAAAATAATAACAATTTACCACCCCTTACCATTTTTGCCTTCTCAATCAGCCCTATCTCATTATTAATTGCTTTAGTTAATTTTAACGGATTTATAGCAGATTCAGGTTCAGATTCGAATTGTATCATTACTTTATATTCCTCCTTTCGTATTCCTAACTGATGTCTTCCCTTATCACTATCAGAATCTGAAAACTGGTCCCAGTTTGTCTTTCTTTTCCGATTTTCAACTACTTTCCATTCATTACTTCCATTCTCCGCACCTGACACTTCCTCCTCCATTTCCAGATCACTTCCAAAATCACTTATGTTTCCAACCATGCACTCCACTCTCAACCCGGCTGTTGCCAACCTTTGGCCGAGCCTGTGTTTGTTTCTTCCATCGAATCATGGGACTTCTCAACAATTTTCCAACACGTTAAAGCTTAACTTTGAACTCAACCGCCATCAAAGCTCATGAGTCTTCCTGGGGGTCTCTCCATGGCGTCTACTAAACGGGAAAGGTGCTCTTTGCAAACACGTCGCAGCGCCCCTAGTGTTTATGCCCGACACCGTATTTTAATAACTTAATATACCGCAACATTTATTAGATCACTCTAACACAAACATGAACCATGCATAATCTTACTTACGCCTATTACACTAGTATTGCAACATTAGACAAATTGTATCATATGTTTCAACTTAAAATAAATTGACATAACAAAATAAAGGCAAACAAATCCTTTTTGACTAAAAAGTTATTTCCCATGCAATACAGACAAGATGGTATTTCTTTTTTTTTCTTAAACAATTCTACCTTGCTTTACTGATCCAACCCAGATTTTATATTAATTTAACAATTTTACTTGGCCAGAACTGCACCCTATACCCTACACTATGGTATCAGAACAGCTGCATACATAACTAACAAATTGTAATCCATTACTGATTCCAAATTACATGACAAAATTATACTAATATTTTTTTAAATTATGATCCATTACAGAATCTAATAGGCTACATTACACATTTTAGGTAATGTTCCCTGACTTGTTTAGTCCATGGTACCATAATGATGTAAAAATAAACGAGTAAGAAAATATATTCCATTTGTTGTTATTAAAGTTAGGGTAGGTAATCCTGTTTAGATACATTTTTTTTATACTGGGTGAAATGGTCCTTCTATCCTGAGAGTAGTCAATACATTATGTGTTCAGAAAAAGGAACGAAAACAATCAGACCTCTGTAGCAGCTGCAGGACAGTACAAACTCCGACCAATCACTGCCATGCGGTGCGAATGTAAAGAACCAATCAGATGCCTTCATGTCTCGTGCCCGAGCCCCACTGCGCGCGCTGCCCTGCGTGCACTAATCACGTCACCGTTCCCTGAAATATTCAGTCTCACTACACGGAGTAAGCTGGAGTTTGCGGCACCGGCACAATGGAAGATAAAAAGCAGCCAAAACTTCCACTGCCAGCTTTGCTGGTAACTGCTCGCCCTACTAAAAAACCTAGAAAACGAAAATCTGAGGCAGAAAAGGCTGCAACTAAACAGGCACTGGATAAAGCCAGAGGACAAACTCGCGTAAACATCGGTGGAGCATTTGAACGGTGGAGACAACTGAGGGAGTTGAAGGGCCTGAAAAGCGATGCCGAGGTTGCGGTCTTTCTGCTGAACAGGTAATAATTTGTTTTGCTTCGGGGGGATTTGTTATTTCCATGATAAATGTTACGTTAGGCAACGTAGCTATTTTTGTAGCCAGTATTAGCCCAATGCTAACATTAGCTGCTCTGTCGGTGTAAATCAGTTGAGTTACAGGTCGTAGCTAACGTTACTGCTTATCTGAGTTTTAGGACATGACATTATGATAATATTGCACAGCCATAGTCGCAAGTGTCTGCATCATAATTGTGATAAAATTACGTTAATATATTGCTTATAAACTGGACATCTGTGGTGATGTGGCATATGTGTTTTGTTAGCTACGAGATGGATCTATCAACTTCCACGCCTGCGAAACACAGATTGATGAGACCCCCTCCCCCACCTGTCTCATCTATTGTTGCTGAGTCTCTGTCCGACCGGTGAGTTTTACTTGATGCTGCTCTGAACATGGCTTAGGCCACCGTTGTCTTGGTGGAATATATCCATGTTTACACGTATATATTTTAGGTATGCACTGAATATATTTTCCAAAAAAAGTATGTTCTTGTATATCCAGTGGGAAAATGAAGCCTATTAGCTGGTGTGGTGGGGGCAGGGAAACTTGATTAGATCTTTTGAAAAGTGTGATGGCCTGAGGACAATACCTGTATTTGTAGAGGATAGGGCAAACTGAGTATCTTCTAAATAGTTTTTATCACTCTTCATGCTTTTTCGGTCTGTCACAACATGTTCTCATCAACTTGAAAACATAAGATTTCTATTTATAAATATCAACAGTCCTGTGTTGCACTTTGATAAATGGAAATCTTTTTTTATGTTGATGCTGATAGTATTATGTTTTTGTAACATTCACAGAGATGATGACTTCTCAGTAGCTGGCGTTGAGGAGTTAAACATTAGCTGCCCAGAGGAAACAGCTCTCCAGCAATTGGATGCAAGGTATGTTATGGTAGTAAGATGATTTTTTCCGATTATTTCCAAAATTCAATTTAGAGTATAATCATGTTCTGTGCATTATTTTAACGACATGTGGTAATGTAATATTTCCTCCCTTTGTGTGTGTTTTTCTATCTTTTTAGTATGTCGTCGCTGGACATAAGCATTGATGTTGTTGATGCAGATGATTTTAATGACATCCGAAACTCCATGTAAGTTGCAGTGTGTACTGCAGAGAAGTTTTTACTTTTCTGTTTGTGTAAAATGTTGTGTATTTATGGTGTGAATTATTCTGGGTTTATTTTACAATTTTCTTCGTCTTTTTGTTTTATAGCATTGACTGGGAAGATGAAGACGTCACCTGGAATCCTGATATGGACACACAGTCTGTGTCATCATTAGAAGATGTAACCAGGGAACTGGACTCAGATGATGATGACAGTGATGATGCAGATTTTAGGCCTCGTATTTGTGTTAGGTGGGTTCAATACACTCTGGCTCCACTTACTGTCAAGTTATTGTGTTTAGTTTTTTGTTTCTCATACCTTTTCTTATTACAACAGGACTGGTGGTGCTCTGAAAACTCCAATTTGCTTGGAATCACTGCCAGAAATCAACATGGAGGACACTGTGCATGATGCTACAGACAATGCCCCAGATAAAACTATGGCTGACATGCCAACACTCCCAGAAGCAGCAAAAGTCATGGTCGTTGATGATATTATTGGCCATCCTGCATCCATTGCTTATCACGACAGCCTGAAGCAGCTTGCCGAGTATCTCCTTCTCCCTGTCAGCATGTGTTCTGCCAAGGACCCAAACAGTAAGGCTGAATGCCGGGCACCTGCACCGTTTGAAATCAATGTCAGGTCCAGGGGAACAGCTGCTGTCGTTGAATGGGTGAGTCTTTATTTAGCATCAAAGATTACACTGTAACACCAACCCTTTTTTCTGGATCAATTCAAACTTACACTAACGGAAAAACTGATAACAAAAGTGCTGTGTGGCGAATGATGTTAAAAGTATGTGTATTAGTCATTTTAGTTACTGTAATGTGCTGTATTTCTCTGTCTGCTTTTTTTAAAGATGTGTCCTCGTGGTCACACAGTTTGGAAGTGGGCTTCCCAGCCCATTTTAAAATATGGGATGCTAGCTGGAGACTTCATGCTTTCCACTAATATCCTGCTGTCGGGCAACAACTACGCCAAGATCTCACTATTGTTTAAGTTTATGAACATGGGGATGGTGGAGAGGTCAACATTCTTTAGGATCCAGGACTCCTACTGTGTGGACACTATAAAGGAGTTCTGGGATGAGAAGAGAGCTGCAGTCATCACCCAGCTCAAGTCAAAAGGGCCAGTTGTAGCATTGGGTGAGTTTGGCACACATGCTTACTTCATAGTATGCACCATTTATTCTAAATGTGTTTATTCTCAAATCGATGGTATTGAAAAGGCAGATGCATAGTGATACTAACACAAAAAAAAATGGTCTAGAGTCTAGACATAAAAGAATAGGATAAAGTATTTAATATTTTATTGTATTTGTAAAATATGAAGTGCTGGATAGACATTGCACAGTGGTTTGTAATGCAATTGGATCAGGAAAAAATGAACAATTACGGACAAAGTTCTTATCACAATTTCTCTTTTTTTGTTCTAATTAATTTTCAAAGGAGATGCTCGCATGGATAGTCCAGGATTCTGTGCACAGTATTGCACATACAGTGTCATGGACAATGGATCCAAACAGATAATATGCATGGTCAACATCGACAAGCGTGAACCATGCGGAATTCTGTTATCATGGAGAAGGAGGGCTTCATGGGGGCATTTGATAAACTATGTGAAGAACTCAACATTGAAGAATTCTGCACGGATGCTCATTCTCAGATATCAGCCCTCTTCAGTAAGTTTATTGGTTTATTTTGCTTTAGGAGATTGTTTCAGCAATAAAACTCTGTGCATATAGCCCCATGCAACAAACTACACTTACATTATTAGGACTGGAAAATGATTTGGATTACTACTTAGCATATATCATCAATTACTTTTTTGTCTTTTAGATAACAAAGGGAAATATAAAGACTGCGGCGTACGACACACCCTGGACATGTGGCATGGGTCCAAAAGTTTGGGCAAAAGAATTAATGCGGTAAGTTAATGATTTCTCTGTAGATATAAATAGCTGGAAAAAAAATCATCTACATAAATTCTCTTCTCATAAACCTATTTGACATCCCCAAAATGTATTTTTGCTACAATGTCAAGGCAGGACAGCAAAGGGGGTGCACCATCCTTCAGATGTGGAGTAAGGACATCTGCAACCACTTCTGGTATTGCTGCAAGACTGCAGATACATATGAAGATTTTTTTGTAAGTATAATCAAAATTCATCTGTCTAGGCCAGTATCTATTGCGGTGTAGTTATTGTGCAAAATTGACTTCTATTCTTATTTGTCACATTATTCACATCACGTTTAATTTTTTTTTGTAATAGGACATGTGGGCTGGACTACTTCACCATGTGACAGGAGAACATGCGTGGGCCCTTGGAGCCTGTCAGCATGGTCCCTTGGTGGAGGACAGAGAGAAGGAGTGGATCCAGAAGGGTTCTGTGGCACACCAGAGACTGACAGAAGTGGTGCTTGATGCACGCTGGCTAAAGAGCATACACAAATATCTACATTTTAGGTATGTCAGCATAGGTCTATGTTCAATTTCTAGTTTTGCCCTATGCAAATAATCCACTGTACTTCAGAATTTCTCCTGCTATTTCTTCATTTTTATTATCACAGTATAAAGCAATTGTATCTTTCCTCTGTGCTCTCAGGTCAACTGCAGATTTGGAGTCATTCCACAATCATATTTTAATGTATGCAAGCAAACGCTTCTGCTTTTCGCCACCCGTGTACGCTGCTCGCGTCATGCTGGCTGGCCTGGACCACAACCACCACGTTGACCGACCAGCAAAGAGAAGGGCTGATGGCTCTATTCAGTATGTTTAATTTTATGATGAAAAACGAAATACTGTACATTTTAAGGTACAATGAATGTATCACTGAGCTCATAATCTTTTCTCTGATGGCAGATACGGTAAGGTGTACAATAAAAAGTCCAGGAAGTGGAGCCTTTACACACTAAAGGTTGAAAAGGACTACAGTTACATTGTGGACCTCCAAAGTGCGATTCTGCAGCGCAGAATGTCTGCTACTGGGGGTTTGCCACGGACTAGAAAAAAGAGGCCCGATGATCCCCGTCAACATGGGGTTCTGTCAGGTGTCCCTGCCCCATCAACACAGGAGCTTTTGCAGAATCAACTCAGCAGAGGGCTAGGTGAGTTTCCTTACTATATTTTTTGCTTGATCATGAAGTGCTAATATACTTGGGTGCCAAGGGTAATTTAAAAAATCCATATCATAACTTATGATCTAAAATATTTTTCTTAACAAAGCTACGGATAAACTAATTCAAAGAATCACATAAATGTTTGTCACGGTGTGAAATGGAAAAAAATGTGTTGTCATTCATTGTGTGTCTTTGAGTTACAGTAATTATTGTCAGATGTGTAATTTTGATATTCGTCCTAAAGGTAAATCACTGCCAAAGGAGTAGATCACCACAGCAGAATACGCATCATGCAAAGCCTGACCTGTCAGCCATCCATGGACACTCATTTTCTAACATATATATATATTTCTAATTTATTATATGTAAATACAGATTGTTTATGACAATCAAAAGCAACAAAAGGACAGATAGTTGTTTAAAAAAGTATTCCTCTTAGGTCTTTCTTGTTGTTGTTGGTGTTTTTTTTTTAATAAAACAAAAAGTGTTATACCACATTCATTGTCATTATTCATTTAGCATGTAAGGAGGTAAGAAAAGTAATAGCTTGTTTATGCTGAAATGATAAAGGAAAGGCATTTATCAACTCAAAATATTTATTCAAACATGACAAAATTTAAGTAATATGAATGTACAAACTGTATACATTAGTGCAAATTTTACAGAACAATATATAAACCAGTACAAAATAAATAAAAAGCAGGGCACAAAAATAAATACTATTTATTGTACTGTGCCTACACCCTACTTGGGATGAAACCTGTATACTGTCCATGTGTATCTGGGTAGCGGTCTCTAATTTTCCAAACACAGCAACTAGGAATTACTACTCTGTGCCCAGCTCCCAGTGCCCCATATTGCCACACAACATATTGCCGGTATGCAGCGTAGCGGAATTGTTTATTGCTCTCCCCTGGGTCTGGAAGATCCTCCACAGCCCGGACATCATTCCAGATCCTTCTGGCAAGTCGCAACACCCCCTCCTGCAAAATGTACAATTCCATGTGGGGCAGCATGGAAATACAGGAGTCATCTTGTTGCCCACAGCACTTTCTTTCTATATCTGTGGGCATCTCTCTGCAGTTTCGGCACACACACCAAGTGGGTTGACTCGGAGCTGGAGGGCCTGGTGGAGGAGCATCTCCTGATGTTGACATATGGAGGAGATCAAAGATGAGGCTTGGGTCCCTTGTCAGGCAGATCTGCAGCAACTGATGGGATTCTTCCAAGCTCAGTCTATGAATTCTGGCCTGTAAAACAATAGTTCATCAAAAAGATTCAACTTTATTTTTAGAACTCTTTTTTTTCTGTCCTCTAAGAGAAATGTTGTGTCCACAGTAAATGCCAGGTAATTATTTATTGGCAGACAGTGCCAAGGACTCAATTTGATATATATTGTTTATATTGTATATATTGTTGATATTATATTGTTATTAAAATTCTTTACTCGTTTTAAAAAATCTACTGGGCTGCTGCAGCACTGATAATTTCACTATTGTGGGACAATAAATGTTTATCTTATTTGATCTTATCCAATTTTTTTTGCTGATGTTGAGGTCGAAAAAATATCAACTAAGAACAAAAATGATATTATAGACTGGCTACCTGCTCATCTGAAATTCGTTGAGCTTGCAGATTCTCCACTCGCACAATATCTTCATGTCTCAGGTGTTCTCCGGTTGCAGTCTGACTTGCTCCGCGTCCTCTACCTCGACTTCCTCGGCTTCTACCCCGTGCACCTCCTCTTCCTCGAGCACGACCTCGGGTCTGTCCCCTTTGACCTGAAGACGTGCTCGGATGCGGACTGTATGTAGGATCAGATCCAATGCTCTCGTCGTGGAAACTCTAACAACCAAAATAACGAAGATATATCAAAATAGAAAATTCACGTTTGCCATTGATAGTAACAAAACAAAACGTTTTTTTTTTTTGTTGAATTTAATTTAGCAGACGCTTTTATCAAAAGACACGTAGCTACATTTCAGAGTTCATACAACAACAAACGTGTAACGTTTGCTTTGAACGCTGCAAGTAACATTACTAATAGCATTTTTTTATTTATTTTTTTAGCATTCATTGTAATAAAAATATAGTTTACTTACAGGTGAATGAGACATGAAGTCATTTGGTTGATGCCTATAATGCGTTGAAATACTCGGCTTTCCTGTGACCTGCAGCTGACTCCGACTGTGGATGCGCGTTCATGTTTGTGGGGGCGTAGCTTTGGACGGAGTGCTAACGAGAGGGGGTGGAGCTTAGAAGAGGTGCCTCTTTCAAATTTTGCTAGCTCTCAAACATTACCTACCCTAACTTTAAGTATGGGTGCCATTTATATATTAATTCTCATGATGCAAGTTTATTTTAAATACTAACATAAAAATGTTTATGGTTATATTGTTTTCACAGATGCATTGATGTTTAGTGATGCAGTGGACAACTGTGAGGATGATACAATCAACATGTTCCTAAACTGTGATGCAGAAACACAATGGGAGCATCTATCCGTCTCTGACCACAACTACACTTTAAAATCACAACTCAACCTGAAGCAACATACATCTGATATGGGAAAACAATGGTGTGGTTTCCCGGACAGGGCTTATCCTGGTCCCAGGCTAAAATGCATATTTGAGCTACAATAATTTAAAAACACCTTTTACTGACATACCTCAACATATATTAGTGCCATTGTTTTGTCACAAGATGCGCACCAGTCTTGTTTTTTTGTAGGATTTGTTTGTAAAAACAATGTCCTAATATAATTAAGGCCTAGTCCTGTAAACCCTGTCCGAGAAACTGCTTCAATGCTTCTGCTTCATGTGTTGAGCTGGCACAAATGTACATATCTCTGCTGAGAAACAACCTTTGGTTCAGCTTTACACAGGGTTGATATTGCATCCATTACACAGTCGCCAAGCACTTTACCAGTACATACACCAACAGCTTCCAGATATACGCTTATGATCAGCTTCTGATGACTCCGATAAAGCTGTGTCTTAATTTATTGCAGGGTGGTCTTGCTTTACCGGTTGTAAAGTTACATTAAACCTTCATATGTGATCAGATGTCATGCAGTGATATTAAACATTTACAGTGTGATCAGATGTTGTGCATTTATATTAAACATTTACAATGTGATCAGATGTTGTGCATTTATATTAAATCTTTACAATGTGATCATGTTGTGCATTTATATTAAATCTTTACAATGTGATCAGCTGTTACCTGTCATGCAGTTATATTAAACATTTTCAATGTGATCAGATGTTGTGCATTTATATTAAACCTTTACAATGTGATCAGATGTTGTGCATTTATATTAAATCTTTACAATGTGATCATGTTGTGCATTTATATTAAATCTTTACAATGTGATCAGCTGTTACCTGTCATGCAGTTATATTAAACATTTTCAATGTGATCAGATGTTGTGCATTTATATTAAACCTTTACAATGTGATCAGATGTTGTGCATTTATATTAAATCTTTACAATGTGATCATGTTGTGCATTTATATTAAACCTTTACAATGTGATCAGATGTCATGCAGTTATATTAAACATTTACTATGTGATCAGATGTAACCTGCCATGCAGTTATATAACCCTTTACAGTGTGATCAGTTATTATCTGTAAGGAATTTCTTAAACCATATGTGAGCTTTAGAGATTCCACTTAAAAGGATTTTAGTCTCATGATTTGAAGGAATAAGTGTTGGCAAGTTTGCAAATGAATTCTATCATGGTACCACATAAAAACGAAATAGTTATTGGACTGGCTAAGGTGCACATTTGCTATAAAAAAGACGAAATCACTGTGTAAATATTGGTAGACATACTTTTAATAATTTTCAATGCTGCTCCATCAACTCCTGACAGGACGAGGTAATTAAATATTCCAGGTTACTTGCCGCGGCCGCTTCATATCGTCTAACCACGAGACGATTGATGGGACAATATAAGACTATCCAATCGTCGTATGAAGTTTTAACCGTGCTCCTAATTTAAAACATTTACAGCAGTAGCGATATTTGTCATTTCACTAAAGTTATAGTGAACTACAAACAATCTTCTAACCACCAAACTAACCACCGAATGCACTGTGCCATATTAGCAGCGGAAGTCGGTTGACAAAATGCGGAAGAGCGAAGAATTAAAAAGGGGCGTGGCGGAATAAGGTGAAGAATAGCGATCGAGTATGAGCGGTGGCCGAGCAGATGATTAGCTCAAGTTGCTAAACGAATACGCTCTTCACTTCATAAGTAGCCGTTGTGAGAGAGATCACGTTCATAAACAAACTGAATAACTAGACAGACAATGACGTCAGCCAATCGTCTTTGAATTTGGACTGTTACGAAGAATACAATTACTGCAGAGACCTCAAACCTGATATGCTGTGACTGTCTCTTCGTTTTTCTCCTGTTTTACAGGTGGGTAAATATATAAACACCTTAGAGGTAGAATTTGGCCATGCTAAAATGTAAGTGGGATATGAGTGAACTGTTTTAGTGAAATTATTTTCGTTGGGGTCTGTCAATGATTTCATTTACAATGAGTTTGAAAACGAGAGGGCAAAGGCTGGCAGAGAACCGGTCAACTCACAACGCGCACATCAACGTTAGACAGCAGGCCAGCTTAAAACACACACTTTCTTATGTACATAAAGCACATGAAGATATGAAAAGTTTCGTTGCAAAACGAGATAAATCCGTAATTTTTTCAGAAATCTCGTTGTTTTGGTTGTGCATTCCAATTAATATCAATTCAACTGCAGTTGGTTTGTTTTTGATTTAAACCTTCATAACTTAAAAAAGCTAAGCTTAAAATAGCTAAGTAGCACCATAAAACAAAATAATAACATGATAACATAATAATAAACATGTTTTGACAAAAATGTTAAAAAATTGATTTTCTTTGCAACGAAACTCTTCATATATATATATATATATATATATATATATATATATATATATTATATATATATATATATATATTATATACATATATATATATATATATATATATATATATATATATATATATATATATATATATATATATATTAGGGGTGGCACGGTCCATGAAAAAAATCCGAACCGTTCGGTTCGCTTGTCTCGGTTCGGAGCGCGTGTGTACCGCACGGTTCAACGGTTCATGGCATGCGCAATGTAGTCTCATGCCCTGTATGTGACCTCAGATAGCGTGTTTCCCTTTCGCGCGAAAGAAGAGGTTTGGAGTATAAGTACTGCAGGTTATGTTACGTGTAGAAATGGCAAGTGGGAGAGAAAAGGAAGTCAGCCCGCAGTTGGAGGATGCGCCAGCGTCGTATAAGTTTGGTGTGTGGAAACATATTTTTATTTCATGTTACTTATGATGACAGCGGAAATAAAACAATAGATTGAACTGCAGTCTATGGGTTGAATATGCTCCAACAGCCACAGGAGACCGCCTTCTCTCCGACCATTTATCTAATCTGAGGTACTGAAAGTTTTGCGTCTTTTCGTAATCAGCGCTATTTTTAGCCTTTCATTGATAAAATTAAAGCGGCTGATTTCCGCGTAGTTTCATTTTGCTAGCGTGTGAAAGTTGCGCGATCTTATTTCAGAAATTGCCCCTCAAAGTAATCAGGACAGAAGTGGTCAAAAGTGGACAAAAGAGACTTAAAGAGATTTAAATATTACAGGTGCAAAGGTTATGTTTCTCTCTCGTCCACATAAACTCTCTGCAGTATTTAAGCAGCCTCTCAGTGATAAACCTAAGAGCTACACTGAAGTTGGCATTTTAATAAATGCAAGTTATCGTTGTGTGCTAAAAATGCACATAAAGTTCATGTAGATGGGAATACACATTCTCTTTTTTGCCAAATAAATGAAAAGCATGTTGAAATCATTAATGTCTTCTCTCTTGCTCTATCAAAATCTCATCTGGCTTTCCTCAGGGATGGTCCCAATAATGTGCTTAGTCAAATTCAGTTTGTGCATGATTACATGATATAACTTTTTTTTTTTAATACTGTATCCTAAATTATGGATAATTAATCAGATAAAACATTTCTGGAGTGTTAAAAATGTAAAGAAAAAATAACAACAAGAACCGTACTGAACCGTGAACCGTGACCATAGAACCGTGATACGAACCGAACCGAGGGTTTTGTGGACCGTGCCACCCCTAATATATATATAATATATATATATATATATATTATATTTTTTATATATATATATATATATATATATATATATATAATTACACACATATTGAGCTTGCAAAATGAAAACATATGGTTAACTCACTGTATATGTTAGTTGTCCACACCACAATCGGTTTGAAATGTTTTTTGTTCAGTAAGTCCAGGCAAACATGTTTACAGTTTAAAAATGAAGTTTAAAGTTACCCATTTAAACACTTTATTAGTTTTGAACATGATTTTCCAGTACTGTAGTGCCATGATACTCATGAAACACTGTAAATGGAAGATTCTAAGGATTTTTAAAAATACCTGGTGAATATTACTATTGTTTTTACATTTCATTTTGATAAATAGAGTAAAATGCAAGCACGAAGAGTAAATGAACATGCATTTGGTGCAAAGACGTTTATTTTATTATAGATTTTGTATTGACATGGAAACTAAAAATTCCTTGTAATATTTAAAAGACACTGGATATGTAATATGAAACATAAAATGACTCTTGACAATAAAGATGTTTGCTGAAGGACATTCAGAAAACAAATTTCTGCAGAGAGCTCAAACCTGAAACACTGTCTTCTCATTTCTCTCATGTTTTACAGGAATTAATCTGTTCTCTCCGTTACCATTGCTACAGTACCTGTAACATATGCAACAGGGTTTGAGATAGGTTTTCTCTTGTTTGGTGAGTGCCTCAGAACTGCAGTCCAATCGGCAACAGCATGTCAATTAACGATGCAATACTAAACATACAGCTTATACAATGGGTTTAAGTTGAAATGTTGTATTTCATTATGGACAGCAAGTGCACTGACTGTAATATGGAGGGAATTTTACATTATTTAACACGCATTTATAACGATTTCATCAGGCTCCAGAAACATTTAAAAAAGAACACAAAGCATGGCCTTCTCAGCTACCGTAGTTCCAACTCTTGCATCATCGGAACAGTGTATTCACTGCATCATTGTTTCTGTTTAAAAAGTGTTGTGCAATGTTTTGTTGGGGCTGAATGCAGCCCTAATGACCAACTGAACCAAACGAGACATACCGGTCAACTTAGTACAGCACGCGGGTCTTTATTTACAACATATCCAGAAGTGTACTATAACTGTATGTGTATCTTAATATATCCTGTAGCTTGATAAAATTATTTGACAATTTGAGCTTTATTAAAGCCTAATGAGTTTTTGTAAAAAGTCTATTTCATTGTCTTATAACACACAAGCCCTATAGTCATACAACTGTTTCTTCACTTAATGTCATGAAACATATATAGTCATGAAACTAGCTAGATGTAACACAGTCAGAACCTGAGGTTGCATGCGATATTTTGTCCTAGGGCCACATAGCGGTTTTGAGATAGAAAAAATCTCTATTTTTGCTAAAAACTACAGCAAACTTTCATTTAAAATCATGACTCATCATGGATTATTCCTTTCATAGCTTGGAGTATTTCATTGCTGTATACCAGGGGTTCTCAAAGTTTACATTCAAAGGTCCAAATCTGAATTCTCCTCATTTTCATAGGTCCGGAAAAACTTTATGTAAATCATTTGTTTATATAACAAATCAACACAAACAGTTAAGTGTATTTTGCATTTAAAGTAAAAAAATGTTTTAAACATAAACACAAGAAATATGCCAAAAGTAACCAGGTGCAAAATACAGAGCAACCTAATTAAAGAAATGGCACAGTTTGTTCTCCATCAGATGCATAAACCATGGCAAAAAAGTGTAGGCAGAGAAACTGACCAAAATTAGGAGTGCACCTATAAATTGGCTGATGATGCTTGCTATGCTTCTCAATGAATTACGGTGAAATGCCGCTACATCCAAAAGCCAGGGGGCGCTCTCGGGCAGAAACTTAATATGTGCTGCAGACGAAGAACTAGACACACGAAGCTCAAGGAAATGTCTTAAGGATATATTTATATTGCTGTTCTTCAAACCTTTTCAGGTATTTTCATGATAATAAAGAATATGTTTACCGATTATCTTTGACTACTGTTGCTTTTTCAAATGCATGTTTAAACGGCTCAAACCAACAGTGATTTCAGATTGATAAGGACTTACTGATCAAAAGCCGTAGTACATGAAGTAGCTGTGCATATCTGGGTGTGACGGCTAGAGCGTCACACAGGAAATTTTTTAATAACTCGTTTTATTTTCGGATCAGGAATACTCTTAAATCTAAAAAGAAAAAAAAACGAAACAAATGGTTTACAAGTTAAATATGCATTTGTAAAGTAGCAAATGCACACATCTAATCAATCACATAGAAATTAATGCACTTGTAATATGAAGTGGACGCGGGTCCGGATCAAGTTCCACTCGGGTCCGGGTCCGGACCGGAGTCCGGACTTTGAGAACCCCTGCTGTATACTAATTCAATCCCTAGCAATTAATGAGAATATCCTTACAACCATTTTGCAAGAACTTTTTCTCTGCATCAGAACATCATATAAACATGGGGGTGGGCTCTTTTGACTCAACCGTTTTTGCAAGAGCTTGTCTATGCATCAGAAAATCGTAGAGACATGGAAGTTGGGTCTTTTGACTCATAAACACCACTGTAACATTTTGTGACCTGTGTTTTGACACACTGTTAATGGAAAAATTTCACTGAATGAGAACAGCTTTTTTTCTGATAACTTTTATATTCTTTCATCATAAGGTTTCCTTAGGTTCTTTAAACTGCTCATCCAAACTCAAATTTACTTCATTCTGTGCCCTTTCGGCTTGACCCCGGTATCGCTGCTTGCAGCTATATTTATTAGGGGTCAAGCCCCGAAGGGGCGAAGACCCCTATTGTATTTGTTAGTTTTCTTATTATTAGGGGTCAAGCCCAGAATGGGCGAAGACCCCTATTGTTTCTGTTAGTTTTCTTTTTCTTTTTCTTTTTAGGGGTCAAGCCCAGAATGGGCGAAGACCCCTATTGTATCTGTTAGTTTTCTTTTTTTAGGGGTCAAGCCCAGAATGGGCGAAGACCCCTATTGTATCTGTTAGTTTTCTTTTTCTTTTTTTTCTTTTTCTTTTTCTTCCTCCGCCATTGCGGTCTATGGCAGCCTATAGAACCGTACGTAGGAAAGTTATGAAATTTGGCACACTGATAGAGGACTGTCCAAAAAGTCTCCACAGCAAATTTGAAGTCTGTATCTCTAACCCGCTAGCGCCACCAACAGTCCAAATTTGCACTTATGTATTTGCCTATAACTTCTGACCCGTAAGTCCTAGACACTAAATTCTTGTATCCTCTGATTCCTTGGCTCAAGACGATTCGATTGGACCCTATGACGTCATTTTCCGTCATGAAAAATTTTCCGCCATTTTGATTTATTCATAAAACCTACTTTTGCGAACTTGTCCTAGAGCTTTTGCCCAATTGCCACGAAAAATGGTATGTAGCATCTAGAGACACTCAGGGCAAAAAGTTATTAAAAGAATTTTGATAAACCATTCCGTTTTCGTATAGCGCGTCAACAAATTTTACGTAGAGCCCAAAAAACAGGTTTTAGTGTGTATCTTCGCCAATCTTATGTCTATTGACGCCACACTTGGTAGTTGTGATGCCAGTGAGGATCTGAGGGGGCATGCAGAGTTTCGTCACAGCACCACCTAGTGGTCATACGAATGTTGTGCATGCTTATAACTTTGGCTCTGATCTGTGTTTTTTCACGGGACTTGTTTCGCTGAAGTCCAGAATAGTTGCCGAGTCCAACCTTACCAAACATGCCAGATTTCGCCTTACGGTTAGCCCTGCGCAGCAAAACAGCACTTAAAAAACATGCGCGAATATCTCCGCGAGCGTAATTCTGATCGACTCGAAAACATCATAGGAAGAATATTGCATTACCTTCTGAACAAAAAGTTCTATTGGCGTTGTATTAAAATTTTCATCAGAAATGGCCGAAAATTGCAAAAAACGAAAAATTACCTTTAAATTTTCTGTTTTTACACATAAATGGTTATAACTTCGTAACGCAAAGAGATTTTTTCACCATATTTGATACGCTGATGTACGACCACAGTCTGAGGCTACACAAAAAAAATTGTATGCTTGCACCACTAGTTGGCCTTATAATTGAATAAAACCTTTGAAATCAAGCCACCCTATGGTCATACAACTGTTTCTTCACTAAACTAAAGTGTATAGTCATAAAACTAGCAAGATGTAACACAGTTATGACCTGAGGTTGCATGCACGAATTTTGTCATTGCGCCACCTACTGGTTTTGAGACAGAATATGGCATTTTTTTGGCCTAAAACTACTGCAACAACACATCTAAAACCATGAGTCATCATGGATTATTCCTTTCATGGCTTTGACTATAATCACTAGTGGATGTCCATTTACTCTCTAGCAACCAATGAGAATACCTTATCAACTGTTTTTGCAAGAGTTTTTTCTCTGCATCAGAACATCGCAGAGACATGGGGATGGTCTCTTTTGACTCTTTTAACTTGTTGTAACATGTTGTGACCCATGTTTGCCCACTGTAAGCATCACATACATGTCCTTCAGTGCTCTAATGTCCCATGATTGTCAATAACCGAAGGACAGTTGCAGTAGACAAGAACATAGATTATTTTTGTTGATTACTTTGCATTTTTTCATCTGAAATCATTAGGTTTACCTAAGTTCTTCAGTCTGCTTATCCAAACGCAACTTTACATCCTTCTGTGCCCTTTTCGGCTTGACCCCGGTGATTGCTGCTTGCAGCTATATTTAGGGGTCAAGCCCCGAAGGGGCGAAGACCCCTATTGTATCCGTTAGTTTTCTTTTTATTATTATTATTCTTCTTCCGCCATTGCGGTCTATGGCAGCCCATAGAACCATACGTAGGAAAGTTATGAAATTTGGCACACTGATAAAGGACAGTCCAATGTGTCCCCACAGCAAATTTGGAGTCTCTATCTCTAACCCGCTAGCGCCACCAACAGTCCAAAGTTGAACTTATGTTTTTGCTTATAATTTCTGAACCTTAGGTCCTAGAAACGAAATTCTTGTTTCCACTGATTCCCTGGCTCAAGACGATTCGATTGGACCCTATGACGTCATTTTCCGTCATGAAAATGTTTCCGCCATTTTGAATTATTCGTAAAACCTACTTTTGCGAACTCGTCCTAGAGTTTTTACCCGATTGCCGCGAAAATTGGTATGTAGCATCTAGAGACCCTCACGGCAAAAAGTTATCAAAATAATTTCGATAAACCAATCCGTTGTTGTATAGCGCGTCAACAAATTTTACGTAGAGCGCGAAAAAACAGATTTTAGGCTGTATCTTCGTCAAACTTAGGCCTATTGACACGACACTTGATACTTGTGATGCCAGTCAGGAACTGAGTGTGCATGCACAGTTTCGTCGCAGCGCCACCTAGTGGCCAGACAGATGTTTCTTACACCTATAACTTTGGCTGTGATCAACGTATTTTGACGGGACTTGATTTTTAGGAGTTCTGAATAGTCGCCGAGTCCAACGATACCAAACATGCCAGATTTCGCCTTACGGTTAGCCCTGCGCAGCAAAACAGCACTTAAAAAACATGCGCGAATATCTCCGCGAGCGTTATTCCGATCGACTCGAAAACACCATAGGAAGAACATTGCATTACCTTCTGAACAAAAAGTTCTATTGGCGTTATATTAAAATTTTCATCAGAAATGGCCGAAAATTGCAAAAAACGAAAAATTACCTTTTACAATTTGTGTTTTTATACATAAATTGTTATAACTTCGCAACGAAAAGAAATTTTTTCACCAGATTTGATACACTGATGTATGAGCAGAGTCTGAAACCACACAAAAAAATTGGTATGCCTGAACCACTAGGTGGCCCTATAATTGAACAAAATCTTTCATATCAAGCAAGCCCTATGGTCATACAACTATTTCTTCACTAAACTAAAGTGTATAGTCATAAAACTAGCTAGATGTAACACAGTTATGAACTGAGGTTGCATGCACAACTTTGTCATTGCGCCACCTAGTGGTTTTGAGATAGAAATATGGTATTTTTGCCTAAAACTACTCCAACAGTACATCTAAAATCTTGGGTCATCATGTATTATTCCTTTCATGGCTTGGAGATCATTGGTGCATGCCAATTAACTCCTTAGCAACCAATTAGGATACCTTATCAATCCTTTTTACAAGAGCCATATCTCTGCATCAGAACATCGTAGAGACATGGGGGTGGTCTCTTTTGAATCATTAACACCACTGTAACATTTTGTGAGCTGAGAATTGCCACTGCAAGCACCACTCACATTTTCTTCAGTGTTCTAGTTGTCAATGCTCCTCGAGAAGAGAGGGAGAGATGAAACTGAATGAAAAAACAGCTTTTTTAGCTGATAACTGTTATATTATTTAGTCTGAAATCAAGAGATTTTCCCAGGTTCTTTAAACTGCTCATCCGAATTCAACTTTACTTTCTTATGTGCCCTTTTTGGCTTGACCCCGGCATTGCTGCTTGCAGCTATATTTAGGGGTCAAGCCCCGAAGGGGCGAAGACCCCTATTGTATTTGTTAGTTTTCTTATTATAATAAGTATTATTCTGGTTCTTCTTCCGCCATTGCGGTCTATGGCAGCCCATAGAACCGTACGTAGGAAAGTTATGAAATTTGGCACACTGATAAAGGACAGTCCAATGTGTCCCCACAGCAAATTTGGAGTCTCTAACTCCAACCCTCTAGCGCCACCAACAGTCCAAAGTTGCACTTACGTTTTTGCTTATAACTTTTGATCCGTAAGTCTTAGAAACGAAATTCTTGTATCCTCTGATTCCTTGGCTCAAGCCGATTCGATTGGACCCTATGACGTCATTTTCCGTCATGAAAATTTTTCCGCCATTTTGAGTTATTCGTAAAACCTACTTTTGCGAACTCGTCCTAGAGCTTTTGCCCGATTTCCACGAAAATCGGTATGTAGCATCTACAGACCCTCACGGCAAAAAGTTATGGAATTCATGTCAATTCGTCCATCCGTTTCCGTAAACCGCGTCAACGAATTTTAAGTAGAGCACAAAAAAACGGATTTGAGGCTGTATCTTCGCCAAACTTAAGCCTATTGACACGATACTTGGTACTTGTGATGCCAGTCAGGAACTAAGGGTGCATGCAGAGTTTCGTCACAGCGCCACCTAGTGGTCAGACTTATGCTTTAAACGCCTATAACTTTGGCTCCGATTGACGTATTTTCACGGGACTTGTTTCTTTGGAGTTCTGAATAGTTGCCGAGTCCAACGATACCAAACATGCCAGATTTCGCCTTACGGTTAACCCTGCGCAGCAAAAGAGCACTTAAAAAACACGCGCGAATATCTCGGCGAGCGTTATTCCGATCGACTCGAAAACACCATAGGAAGAATATTGCGTTACCTTCTGAACAAAAAGTTCTATTGGCGTTATATTAAAATTTTTATCAGAAATGGCCGAAAAATGCAAAAAACGAAAAATTACCTTGAAATTTTGTATTTTTACACATAAATGGTTATAACTTCGCAACGAAAAGAGATTTTTTCACCAGATTTGATACACTGATGTATGAGCAGAGTCCGAGGCCACACAAAAAAAATGGTATACCTGCACCAGTAGGTGGCCCTATAATTCAACAAAACCTTTGAAATCAAGCCACCCTATGGTCATACAACTGTTTCTTCACTAAACTAAAGTGTATAGTCATAAAACTAGCTAGATGTAACACAGTTATGACCTGAGATTACATGCACAACTTTGTCATTGCGCCACCTAGTGGTTTTGAGAGAGAAATATGGTATTTTTGCCTAAAACTACTCCAACAGTACATCTAAAATCTTGGGTCATCATGTATTATTCCTTTCATGGCTTGGAGATCATTGGTGCATGCCAATTAATTCCTTAGCAACCAATAAGGATACCTTATCAATCCTTTTTACAAGAGCTATATCTCTGCATCAGAACATCGTAGAGACATGGGGGTGGTCTCTTTTGACTCATTAACACCACTGTAACATTTTGTGAGCTGAGAATTGCCACTGCAAGCACCACTCACATTTTCTTCAGTGTTCTAGTTGTCAATGCTCCTCGAGAGGAGAGGAAGAGATTACACTGAATGAAAACACAGCTTTTTTGCTGATAACTGTTATATTATTTAGTCTGAAATCAAGAGATTTTCCTAGGTTCTTTAAACTGCTCATTTGAATTCAACTTTACTTTCTTCTGTGCCCTTTTTGGCTTGACCCCGGCATTGCTGCTTGCAGCTATATTTATTAGGGGTCAAGCCCCGAAGGGGCGAAGACCCCTATTGTATCCGTTAGTTTTCTTTTTATAATAATTATTATTATTATTAGTTATTCTTCTTCCGCCATTGCGGTCTATGGCAGCCCATAGAACCGTACGTAGGAAAGTTATGAAATTTGGCACACTGATAAAGGACAGTCCAATGTGTCCCCACAGCAAATTTGGAGTCTCTATGTCTAACCCGCTAGCGCCACCAACAGTCCAAAGTTGCACTTATGTTTTTGCTTATAACTTCTGATCCGTAAGTCCCACAAACAAAATTCTTGCTTCCTCTGATTCCTTGGCTCAAGCCGATTCGATTGGACCCTATGACGTCATTTTCCCTCATGAAATTTTTTCCGCCATTTTGAATTATTCGTAAAACCTACTTTTGCGAACTCGTCCTAGAGTTTTTACCCGATTGCCGCGAAAATTGGTATGTAGCATCTAGAGACCCTCACGGCAAAAAGTTATCAAAAGAATTTTGATAAACCAATCCGTTGTTGTATAGCGCGTCAACAAAATTTTCGTAGAGTGCAAAAAAACAGATTTTAGGCTGTATCTTCGTCAAACTTAGGCCTATTGACACGACACTTGGTACTTGTGATGCCAGTCAGGAACTGAGTGTGCATGCACAGTTTCGTCGCAGCGCCACCTAGTGCCCAGACAGATGTTTTTTACACCTATAACTTTGGCTGTGATCAACGTATTTTGACGGGACTTGATTTTTAGGAGTCCTGAATAGTCGCCGAGTCCAACGATACCAAACATGCCAGATTTCGCCTTACGGTTAGCCCTGCGCAGCAAAACAGCACTTAAAAAACACGCGCGAATATCTCCGCGAGCGTAATTCAGATCGACTCGAAAACATCATAGGAAGAATATTGCATTACCTTCTGAACAAAAAGTTCTATTGGCACTATATTAAAATTTTCATCAGAAATGGCCGAAAATGGCAAAAAACGAAAAATTACCTTTAAATTTTGTGTTTTTACACATAAATGGTTATAACTTCGTAACGCAAAGAGATTTTTTCACCATATTTGATACGCTGATGTACGACTACAGTCTGAGGCTACACAAAAAAAATTGTATGGTTGCACCACTAGTTGGCCTTATAATTGAACAAAACCTTTGAAATCAAGCCACCCTATGGTCATACAACTGTTTCTTCACTAAACTAAAGTGTATAGTCATAAAACTAGCTAGATGTAACACATTTATGACCTGAGGTTGCATGCACGAATTTTGTCATTGCGACACCTACTGGTTTTGAGATAGAATATGGCATTTTTTGCCTAAAACTACTGCAACAACACATCTAAAACCATGAGTCATCATGGATTATTCCTTTCATGGCTTTGACTATAATCACTAGAGGATGTCCATTTACTCTCTAGCAACCAATGAGAATACGTTATCAACTGTTTTTGCAAGAGCTTTTTCTCTGTATCAGAACATCACAGAGACATGGGGATGGTCTCTTTTGACTCTTTTAACTTGTTGTAACATGTTGTGACCCATGTTTGCCCACTGTAAGCATCACATACATGTCCTTCAGTGCTCTAATGTTCCATGATTGTCAATAACCGAAGGACAGTTGCAGTAGCCAAGAATATAGATTATTTTTGTTGATTACCTTTGCATTTTTTCATCTGAAATCATTAGGTTTACCTAGGTTCTTCAGTCTGCTTATCCAAACGCAACTTTACATCCTTCTGTGCCCTTTTCGGCTTGACCCCGGTATTGCTGCTTGCAGCTATATTTAGGGGTCAAGCCCCGAAGGGGCGTAGAACCCTATTGTTATTGTTAGTTTTCTTATTATTATTATTATTATTATTATTCTTCCTCTTCCGCCATTGAAGTCAATGGCAGCCCATAGAACCGTACATAGGAAAGTTATGAAATTTGGCACACATGTACAGGACAGTCTTAGAAGTTACTATAGCAAATTCGGTGTGTCTAACTCAAACTCTCTAGCGCCACCAACAGTCCAAAAGTCCACTTATGTTCATGCTCATAACTTCTGACCCGTGAGTCCTATAAACTAAATTCTTGTTTCCTCTGAATCCTTGGCTCATGTTGATTCAATTGCACACATTAATGTCATTTGTGTCATGCACATCTTTCCGCCATTTTGAATTTTCCGTAAAACCTACTTTTTCGAACTCCTCCTAGAGCGTTTGTCCGATTTGCATGTCCTTTGGTATGTAGCATCTAGAGACACCTCTGACAAAAAGTTATCAAAAGCTTTTTGATAGACCAATGCGTTCTCGTATAAATTAACAACATATATGGCGGCGAGCACGCCAAAACGGACGTGTGGCTGTATCTTCGCAACACTTTGGTGTATCGACACGAAACTTGGTATATGTCATTACAGTCATGAACTGAGGGTGCCTGCAACGTTTCGTCACAGCGCCACCTAGTGGTCACGAGATTCGAAAAATGCCTATTTTCGCTTATAACTACTTCAAACTTGAGTCTAAAATCATGAAGTTGGTCTTGTTAGATTCCTTGAGGCATGCCGAGTCAAACGATACCAAACGGTTTTCGGTCGGCCATTTTGGGTGTCGGCCATTTTGAATTTTCTCATTAAGTTCAGTATTTCACAAACAGAATGGCGTATCGCTACGAAATTTGGCATGGTTCATCAGTGACATGTTCTGAGCGCACCTATAAATCTTTAGGACGGCGCCACCTAGTGGTCAGGATATGTAAATAAATAGTTTAAAATCTTTATATCATTTGAATAAATTGCCACTTTGACATAAGACTTCACTCTATTGATTCCTTGGCACATGCTGAGTCCGACTGTACCAAGTATGTCTGAGTCAAACCTACTTCCTGTCGGCCATTTTGAATTATATTGAAGACCTTCTTTTTCGAACTCCTCCTAGAGCGCTTGTTTGATTGGCTTGAATTTTGGTAGGCATCATCTAGAGACACTCTAGACAAAAAGTTATCAAAAGCTTTTCGGTAGACCTATTTGTTGTCGTATAACGCATCAAAGAATGCGAGGGCGAGCACGCCAAAATGTGTTTGAGCCTGTGTCTTCGCAAAACTTTTGTGTATTAATATGAGACTTGGTATATGTCATAACAGTGATGACCTGAGGGTGCATGCACCATTTCGTCACACTGCCCCCTACTGGTCACGAGATATAAAATATGTCTATTTTTGCTTATAACTACTGCAAACTTGAATGTAAAATTATGAGAGTGGTCTTTTAAGATTTCGTGAGGCATGCCGAGTCAAACGATACCAAATGGTTTTTGGTCGGCCATTTTGTGTGTCGGCCATTTTGAATTTTTTCTTTAAATTGAAGTATTTCAGAAACACAATTGCGTATTGTTATGAAACTTGGTATGGTTCATCAGCAACATGTACTGGGAGGACTTGTAAACTTTTCGGCGCCCCCTAGTGGTCAAACGATTTGAAGCTATATCTCTTCATCTCTTTATCGTATTAACACCAAATTTGGTGGGTGTCATCACAATCAAGACCTGAGTCACAATTTATTGTTTGGTCAGTGCCCCCTAGTGGTCAAGTCATTTAAGGCTATATCTCCATATCGCTTTATTGTATTTACACTAAATTTGGTATGTGTCATCACAGTCATGACCTGAGGTACCATCTATTGTTTCGGCACAACGCCACCTAGTGGTCTCAAGATACGAAAAAATTGCTATTTTTTCATAAAACTAATGCAAACTTAGATCTTAAATCATGACAGTCATCACGTATGAATCTTTTTTTGCCATGTTTGGCTTGACCCCGGTATCGCTGCTTGCAGCTATATTTAGGGGTCAAGCCCCGAAGGGGCGAAGACCCCTATTGTATTTGTTAGTTTTCTTATTATTATTATAATAATTATTCTGCTTCTTCTTCTTCTTCTTCTTCTTCTTCTTCCGCCATTGCGGTCTATGGCAGCCCATAGAACCGTACGTAGGAAAGTTATGAAATTTGGCACACTGATAAAGGACAGTCCAATGTGTCCTCACAGCAAATTTGGAGTCTCTATGTCTAACCCGCTAGCGCCACCAACAGTCCAAAGTTGAACTTATGTTTTTGCTTATAACTTCTGATCCGTAAGTCCTAAAAACGAAATTCTTGTTTCCTCTGATTCCTTGGCTCAAGACGATTCGATTGGCCCCTATGTCGTTGTTTTCCGTCATAAAAATTGTTCCGCCATTTTGAATTATTCGTAAAACCTACTTTTGCGAACTCGTCCTAGAGTTTTTACCCGATTGCCGCGAAAATTGGTATGTATCATCTAGAGACCCTCACGGCAAAAAGTTATTAAAAGAATTTCGATAAACCAATCCGTTGTCGTATAGCGCGTCAACAAATTCTACGTAGAGCGCAAAAAAACAGATTTTAGGCTGTATCTTCGTCAAACTTAGGCCTATTCACACGACACTTGGTACTTGTGATGCCAGTCAGGAACTGAGTGTGCATGCACAGTTTCGTCGCAGCGCCACCTAGTGGCCAGACAGATGTTTTTTACACCTATAACTTTGGCTGTGATCAACGTATTTTGACGGGACTTGATTTTTAGGAGTCCTGAATAGTCGCCGAGTCCAACGATACCAAACATGCCAGATTTCGTCTTACGGTTAGCCCTGTGCATAAAAATAGCGCTTAAAAAACACGCGCGAATAACTCCGCCAGCGTTATTCCGATCGACTCGAAAACACCATAGGAAGAACATTGCGTTACCTTCTGAACAAAAAGTTCTATTGGCGTTATATTAAAATTTTCATCAGAAATGGCCGAAAATTGCAAAAAACGAAAAATTAACTTTATAATTTGTGGTTTTTACACATAAATGGTTATAACTTCGCAACGAAAAGAGATTTTTTCACCAGATTTGATACGCTGATGTATGAGCAGAGTCTGAGGCCACACAAAAAAAATGGTATGCCTGAACTACTAGGTGGCCCTATAATTGAACAAAATATTTCATATCAAGCAAGCCCTATTGTCATACAACTATTTCTTTGCCGAACTAAAGTGTATAGTCATGAAACTAGCTAGATGTAACGCAGTCATGACCTGAGGTTGCATGCACGATTCTGTCATAGCGCCCCCTAGTGGTTTGGAGATAGAAAATAGCTATTTTTGCATAAATCTACTGCAACAGCACATCTAAAACCATGAGTCATCATGGATATTCCTTTCATGGCTTTGACTATAATCACTGGTGGTTGCCAATTCACTCCCTAGCAACCAATGAGAATACCTTATCAACCGTTTTGCAAGAGCTATAACTCTGCATCAGAACATCGTAGAGACACGGGGGTTGGCTCTTTTGACTCATTAACAACACTGTAACATTTTGAGAGCTGAGTATTGCCACTGCAAGCACCACTCATTTTTACGTCAGTGTTCTAGTTATCAATGCTCGTCGAAAGAGAGGGAGAGATTTCACTAAATGAGAACACAGCTTTTTTGCTGATAACTGTTATATTGTTTTGTCTGAAATCAAGAGATTTTCTTAGGTACTTTAAACTGCTCATCCGAAGTCAACTTTACTTTCTGCTGTGCCCTTTTTGGCTTGACCCCGGTGATTGCTGCTTGCAGCTATATTTAGGGGTCAAGCCCCGAAGGGGCGAAGACCCCTATTGTATTTGTTAGTTTTCTTATTATTATTATTATTCTGCTTCTTCTTCTTCTTCTTCTTCCGCCATTGCGGTCTATGGCAGCCCATAGAACCGTACCTAGGAAAGTTATGAAATTTGGCACACTGATAAAGGACAGTCCAATGTGTCCCCATAGCAAATTTGGAGTCTCTATCTCAAACCCGCTAGCGCCACCAACAGTCCAAAGTTGCACTTACGTTTTTGCTTATAACTTCTGATCCGTAAGTCCTAGAAACGAAATTCTTATTTCCTCTGATTCCTTGGCTCAAGACGATTCGATTAGACCCTATGACGTTATTTTCCGTCATTAAAATTTTTCCGCCATTTTGAATTATTCGTAAAACCTACTTTTGCGAACTCGTCCTAGAGTTTTTACCCGATTGCCACGAAAATCGGTATGCAGCATCTAGAGACACTCAAGGCAAAAAGTTATTAAAAGAATTTCGATAAACCAATCCGTTCTCGTATAGCGCGTCAACGAATTTTACATAGAGCGCAAAAAAACAGAGTTTAGGCTGTATCTTCACCAAACTTAAGCCTATTGACACGACACTTGGTACTTGAGATGCCAGTCAGGAATTGAGGGTGCATGCACAGTTTCGTTGCAGCGCCACCTAGTGGCCAGACGAATGTTCTATACGTCTATAACTTTGACTGCGATAAAAGTATTTTCACGGGACTTGATTTTTTGGAGTCCTGAGTAGTCGCCGAGTCCAACGATACCAAACATGCCAGGATTCGTCATACGGTTAACCCTGTGCAGCAAAATAGCACTTAAAAAACATGCGCGAATATCTCGCCGAGCGTTATTCCGATCGACTCGAAAACACCATAGGAAGAACATTGCGTTACCTTCTGAACAAAAAGTTCTATTGGCGTTATATTAAAATTTTTATCAGAAATGGCCGAAAAATGCAAAAAACGAAAAATTACCTTTAAATTTTGCATTTTTTACACATAAATGGTTATAACTTCGCAACGAAAAGAGATTTTTTCACCAGATTTGATACGCTGATGTACGACCACAGTCTGAGGTTACACAAAAAAAAATGTATGCTTGCACCACTAGTTGGCCTTATAATTGAAAAAAACCTTTGAAATCAAGCCACCCTATGGTCATACAACTGTTTCTTCCCTAAAATAAAGTGTATAGTCATAAAACTAGCTAGATGTAACACAGTTATGACCTGAGGTTGCATGCACAATTTTGTCATTGCGCCACCTACTGGTTTTGAGATAGAAATATGGCATTTTTTGCCTAAAACTACGGCAACAACACATCTAAAACCATGAGTCATCATGGATTATTCCTTTCATGGCTTTGACTATAATCACTGGTGGTTGCCAATTCACTCCCTAGCAACCAATGAGAATACCTTATCAACCGTTTTTGCAAGAGCTATATCTCTGCGTCAGAACATCGTAGAGACACGGGGGTGGGCTCTTTTGACTCATTAACACCACTGTAACATTTTGTGAGCTGAGTATTGCCACTGCAAGCACCACTCATTTTTACGTCAGTGTTCTAGTTATCAATGCTCGTCGAAAGAGAGGGAGAGATTTCACTAAATGAGAACAGCTTTTTTGCTGATAACTGTTATATTGTTTTGTCTGAAATCAAGAGATTTTCCTAGGTACTTTAAACTGCTCATCCGAAGTCAACTTTACTTTCTGCTGTGCCCTTTTTGGCTTGACCCCGGTGATTGCTGCTTGCAGCTATATTAATAATTATTATTATTAGTTATTCTTCTTCCGCCATTGCGGTCTATGGCAGCCCATAGAACCGTACGTAGGAAAGTTATGAAATTTGGCACACTGATAAAGGACAGTCCAATGTGTCCCCACAGCAAATTTGGAGTCTCTATGTCTAACCCGCTAGCGCCACCAACAGTCCAAAGTTGCACTTATGTTTTTGCTTATAACTTCTGATCCGTAAGTCCCACAAACAAAATTCTTGCTTCCTCTGATTCCTTGGCTCAAGCCGATTCGATTGGACCCTATGACGTCATTTTCCGTCATGAAATTTTTTCCGCCATTTTGAATTATTCGCAAAACCTACTTTTGCGAACTCGTCCTAGAGTTTTTACCCGATTGCCGCGAAAATTGGTATGTAGCATCTAGAGACCCTCTCGGCAAAAAGTTATCAAAAGAATTTCGATAAACCAATCCGTTGTCGTATAGCGCGTCAACAAAATTTTCGTAGAGTGCAAAAAAACAGATTTTAGGCTGTATCTTCGTCAAACTTAGGCCTATTGACACGACACTTGGTACTTGTGATGCCAGTCAGGAACTGAGTGTGCATGCACAGTTTCGTCGCAGCGCCACCTAGTGGCCAGACAGATGTTTTTTACACCTATAACTTTGGCTGTGATCAACGTATTTTGACGGGACTTGATTTTTAGGAGTCCTGAATAGTCGCCGAGTCCAACGATACCAAACATGCCAGATTTCGCCTTACGGTTAGCCCTGCGCAGCAAAACAGCACTTAAAAAACACGCGCGAATATCTCCGCGAGCGTAATTCTGATCGACTCGAAAACATCATAGGAAGAATATTGCATTACCTTCTGAACAAAAAGTTCTATTGGCACTATATTAAAATTTTCATCAGAAATGGCCGAAAATGGCAAAAAACGAAAAATTACCTTTAAATTTTGTGTTTTTACACATAAATGGTTATAACTTTGTAACGCAAAGAGATTTTTTCACCATATTTGATACGCTGATGTACGACTACAGTCTGAGGCTACACAAAAAAAATTGTATGGTTGTACCACTAGTTGGCCTTATAATTGAACAAAACCTTTGAAATCAAGCCACCCTATGGTCATACAACTGTTTCTTCACTAAACTAAAGTGTATAGTCATAAAACTAGCTAGATGTAACACATTTATGACCTGAGGTTGCATGCACGAATTTTGTCATTGCGCCACCTACTGGTTTTGAGATAGAATATGGCATTTTTTTGGCCTAAAACTACTGCAACAACACATCTAAAACCATGAGTCATCATGGATTATTCCTTTCATGGCTTTGACTATAATCACTAGTGGATGTCCATTTACTCTCTAGCAACCAATGAGAATACCTTATCAACTGTTTTTGCAAGAGCTTTTTCTCTGCATCAGAACATCGCAGAGACATGGGGATGGTCTCTTTTGACTCTTTTAACTTGTTGTAACATGTTGTGACCCATGTTTGCCCACTGTAAGCATCACATACATGTCCTTCAGTGCTCTAATGTCCCATGATTGTCAATAACCGAAGGACAGTTGCAGTAGACAAGAACATAGATTATTTTTGTTGATTACTTTGCATTTTTTCATCTGAAATCATTAGGTTTACCTAAGTTCTTCAGTCTGCTTATCCAAACGCAACTTTACATCCTTCTGTGCCCTTTTCGGCTTGACCCCGGTGATTGCTGCTTGCAGCTATATTTAGGGGTCAAGCCCAGAATGGGCGAAGACCCCTATTGTATCCGTTAGTTTTCTTATTATTATAATTAGGGGTCAAGCCCCGAAGGGGCGAAGACCCCTATTGTATTTGTTAGTTTTCTTATTAGGGGTCAAGCCCAGAATGGGCGAAGACCCCTATTGTATCCGTTAGTTTTCTTTTTCTTTTTCTTTTTCTTTTTCTTTTTAAATATTATTCTTCTTCCTGTTCCATTGCGGTCTATGGCAGCCCATAGAACCGTACATAGGAAAGTTATGAAATTTGGCACACTGACAGAGGACAGTCCAAATAATATCCCTAGCAATTTTGGAGTCTCTATCTCAAACCCGCTAGCGCCACCAACAGTCCAAAGTTGCACTTACGTTTTTGCTTATAACTTCTGATCCGTAAGTCCTAGAAACGAAATTCGTGTTTCCTCTGATTCCTTGGTTCAAGACGATTCGATTAGACCCTATGACGTTATTTTCCGTCATGAAAACTTTTCCGCCATTTTGAAATATTCGTAAAACCTACTTTTGCGAACTCCTCCTAGAGTTTTTACCCGATTGCCACGAAAATCGGTATGCAGCATCTAGAGACACTCAAGGCAAAAAGTTATTAAAAGAATTTCGATAAACCAATCCGTTCTCGTATAGCGCGTCAACGAATTTTACATAGAGCGCAAAAAAACTGATTTTAGGCTGTATCTTCGCCAAACTTAGGCCTATTGACACGACACTTGGTACTCGAGATGCCAGTCAGGAACTGAGGGTGCATGCACAGTTTCGTTGCAGCGCCACCTAGTGGTCAGACGAATGTTCTATACGCCTATAACTTTGGCTGCGATAAAAGTATTTTCACGGGACTTGATTTTTTGGAGTCCTGAGTAGTCGCCGAGTCCAACGATACCAAACATGCAAGGATTCGCCTTACGGTTAGCCCTGTGCATCACAATAGCACTTAAAAAACACGCGCGAATAACTCCGCGAGCGTTATTCCGATCGACACGAAAACACCATAGGAAGAATATTGCATTACCTTCTGAACAAAAAGTTCTATTGGCGTTATATTAAAATTTTCATCAGAAATGGCCGAAAAATGCAAAAAACGAAAAATTACATTTAAATTTTGCATTTTTTACACATAAATGGTTATAACTTCGCAACGAAAAGAGATTTTTTCACCAGATTTGATACGCTGTTGTACGACCACAGTCTGAGGCTAAACAAATTTTTTTTTATGTTTGCACCACTAGTTGGCCTTATAATTGAACAAAACCTTTGAAATCAATCCACCCTATGGTCATACAACTGTTTCTTCACTAAACTAAAGTGTATAGTCATAAAACTAGCTAGATGTAACACAGTTATGACCTGAGGTTGCATGCACAATTTTGTCATTGCGCCACCTACTGGTTTTGAGATAGAAATATGGCATTTTTTGCCTAAAACGACTGCAACAACACATCTAAAACCATGAGTCATCATGGATTATTCCTTTCATGGCTTTGACTATAATCACTGGTGGTTGCCAATTCACTCCCTAGCAACCAATGAGAATACGTTATCAACTGTTTTTTGCAAGAGATATATCTCTGCGTCAGAACATCGTAGAGACACGGGGGTGGGCTCTTTTGACTCATTAACACCACTGTAACATTTTGTGAGCTGAGTATTGCCACTGCAAGCACCACTCATTTTTACTTCAGTGTTCTAGCTCTCAATGCTCGTCGAAAGAAAGGGAGAGATTTCACTAAATGAGAATACAGCTTTTTTGCTGATAACTGTTATATTGTTTTGTCTGAAATCAAGAGATTTTCCTAGGTTCTTTAAACTGCTCATCCGAAGTCAACTTTACTTTCTGCTGTGCCCTTTTTGGCTTGACCCCGGTGATTGCTGCTTGCAGCTATATTTATTATTATTATTAGTTATTCTTCTTCTTCCGCCATTGCGGCCTATGGCAGCCCATAGAACCGTACGTAGGAAAGTTATGAAATTTGGCACACTGATAAAGGACAGTCCAATGTGTCCCCACAGCAAATTTGGAGTCTCTATCTCTAACCCGCTAGCGCCACCAACAGTCCAAAGTTGCACTTATGTTTTTGCTTATAACTTCTGATCCGTAAGTCCTAGAAACGAAATTCTTGTTTCCTCTGATTCCTTGGCTCAAGACGATTCGATTGGACCCTATGACGTCATTTTCCGTCATGAAAATTTTTCCGCCATTTTGAATTATTCGTAAAACCTACTTTTGCGAACTCGTCCTAGAGTTTTTACCCGATTGCTGCGAAAATTGGTATGTAGCATCTAGAGACCCTCACGGCAAAAAGTTATCAAAAGAATTTCGATAAACCAATCCGTTGTCGTATAGCGCGTCAACAAATTTTACGTGGAGCGCAAAAAAACAGATTTTAGGCTGTATCTTCGTCAAACTTAGGCCTATTGACACGACACTTGGTACTTGTGATGCCAGTCAGGAACTGAGTGTGCATGCACAGTTTCGTCACAGCGCCACCTAGTGGCCAGACAGATGTTTTTTACACCTATAACTTTGGCTGTGATCAACGTATTTTGACGGGACTTGATTTTTAGGAGTCCTGAATAGTCGCCGAGTCCAACGATACCAAACATGCCAGATTTCGCCTTACGGTTAGCTCTGCGCAGCAAAACAGCACTTAAAAAACATGCGCGAATATCTCCGCGAGCGTTATTCCGATCGACTCGAAAACACCATAGGAAGAACATTGCATTACCTTCTGAACAAAAAGTTCTATTGGCATTATATTAAAATTTTCATCAGAAATGGCCGAAAATTGCAAAAAACGAAAAATTACCTTTTACAATTTGTGTTTTTATACATAAATGGTTATAACTTCGCAACGAAAAGACATTTTTTCACCAGATTTGATACGCTGATGTATGAGCAGAGTCTGAGGCCACACAAAAAAAATTGGTATGCCTGAACCACTAGGTGGCCCTATAATTGAACAAAATCTTTCATATCAAGCAAGCCCTATGGTCATACAACTATTTCTTCCCTAAACTAAAGTGTATAGTCATAAAACTAGCTAGATGTAACACAGTTATGAACTGAGGTTGCATGCACAACTTTGTCATTGCGCCACCTAGTGGTTTTGAGATAGAAATATGGTATTTTTGCCTAAAACTACTCCAACAGTACATCTAAAATCTTGGGTCGTCATGGATTATTCCTTTAAAGGCTTGGAGATCATTGGTGCATGCCAATTAACTCCCTAGCAACCAATGAGAATACCTTATCAACCGTTTTTTGCAAGAGATATATCTCTGCGTCAGAACATCGTAGAGACACGGGGGTGGGCTCTTTTGACTCATTAACACCACTGTAACATTTTGTGAGCTGAGTATTGCCACTGCAAGCACCACTCATTTTTACTTCAGTGTTCTAGCTCTCAATGCTCGTCGAAAGAAAGGGAGAGATTTCACTAAATGAGAATACAGCTTTTTTGCTGATAACTGTTATATTGTTTTGTCTGAAATCAAGAGATTTTCCTAGGTTCTTTAAACTGCTCATCCGAAGTCAACTTTACTTTCTGCTGTGCCCTTTTTGGCTTGACCCCGGTGATTGCTGCTTGCAGCTATATTTCTTTTTCTTTTTCTTTTTCTTTTTCTTCCTCCGCCATTGCGGTCTATGGCAGCCTATAGAACCGTACGTAGGAAAGTTATGAAATTTGGCACACTGATAGAGGACTGTCCAAAAAGTCTCCACAGCAAATTTGAAGTCTGTATCTCTAACCCGCTAGCGCCACCAACAGTCCAAATTTGCACTTATGTATTTGCCTATAACTTCTGACCCGTAAGTCCTAGACACTAAATTCTTGTATCCTCTGATTCCTTGGCTCAAGACGATTCGATTGGACCCTATGACGTCATTTTCCGTCATGAAAAATTTTCCGCCATTTTGATTTATTCATAAAACCTACTTTTGCGAACTTGTCCTAGAGCTTTTGCCCAATTGCCACGAAAAATGGTATGTAGCATCTAGAGACACTCAGGGCAAAAAGTTATTAAAAGAATTTTGATAAACCATTCCGTTTTCGTATAGCGCGTCAACAAATTTTACGTAGAGCCCAAAAAACAGGTTTTAGTGTGTATCTTCGCCAATCTTATGTCTATTGACGCCACACTTGGTAGTTGTGATGCCAGTGAGGATCTGAGGGGGCATGCAGAGTTTCGTCACAGCACCACCTAGTGGTCATACGAATGTTGTGCATGCTTATAACTTTGGCTCTGATCTGTGTTTTTTCACGGGACTTGTTTCGCTGAAGTCCAGAATAGTTGCCGAGTCCAACCTTACCAAACATGCCAGATTTCGCCTTACGGTTAGCCCTGCGCAGCAAAACAGCACTTAAAAAACACGCGCGAATATCTCCGCGAGCGTAATTCTGATCGACTCGAAAACATCATAGGAAGAATATTGCATTACCTTCTGAACAAAAAGTTCTATTGGCGTTGTATTAAAATTTTCATCAGAAATGGCCGAAAATTGCAAAAAACGAAAAATTACCTTTAAATTTTCTGTTTTTACACATAAATGGTTATAACTTCGTAACGCAAAGAGATTTTTTCACCATATTTGATACGCTGATGTACGACCACAGTCTGAGGCTACACAAAAAAAATTGTATGCTTGCTCCACTAGTTGGCCTTATAATTGAATAAAACCTTTGAAATCAAGCCACCCTATGGTCATACAACTGTTTCTTCACTAAACTAAAGTGTATAGTCATAAAACTAGCAAGATGTAACACAGTTATGACCTGAGGTTGCATGCACGAATTTTGTCATTGCGCCACCTACTGGTTTTGAGACAGAATATGGCATTTTTTTGGCCTAAAACTACTGCAACAACACATCTAAAACCATGAGTCATCATGGATTATTCCTTTCATGGCTTTGACTATAATCACTAGTGGATGTCCATTTACTCTCTAGCAACCAATGAGAATACCTTATCAACTGTTTTTGCAAGAGTTTTTTCTCTGCATCAGAACATCGCAGAGACATGGGGATGGTCTCTTTTGACTCTTTTAACTTGTTGTAACATGTTGTGACCCATGTTTGCCCACTGTAATCATCACATACATGTCCTTCAGTGCTCTAATGTCCCATGATTGTCAATAACCGAAGGACAGTTGCAGTAGACAAGAACATAGATTATTTTTGTTGATTACTTTGCATTTTTAGGGGTCAAGCCCAGAATGGGCGAAGACCCCTATTGTTTCTGTTAGTTTTCTTTTTCTTTTTCTTTTTCTTCCTCCGCCATTGCGGTCTATGGCAGCCTATAGAACCGTACGTAGGAAAGTTATGAAATTTGGCACACTGATAGAGGACTGTCCAAAAAGTCTCCACAGCAAATTTGAAGTCTGTGTCTCTAACCCGCTAGCGCCACCAACAGTCCAAATTTGCAATTATGTATTTGCTTATAACTTCTGACCCGTAAGTCCTAGACACTAAATTCTTGAATCCTCTGATTCCTTGGCTCAAGACGATTCGATTGGACCCTATGACGTCATTTTCCGTCATGAAAAATTTTCCGCCATTTTGATTTATTCATAAAACCTACTTTTGCGAACTTGTCCTAGAGCTTTTGCCCAATTGCCACGAAAAATGGTATGTAGCATCTGGAGACACTCAGGGCAAAAAGTTATTAAAAGAATTTTGATAAACCATTCCGTTTTCGTATAGCGCGTCAACAAATTTTACGTAGAGCCCAAAAAAACAGGTTTTAGTGTGTATCTTCACCAATCTTATGTCTATTGACGCCACACTTGGTAGTTGTGATGCCAGTGAGGATCTGAGGGGGCATGCAGAGTTTCGTAACAGCACCACCTAGTGGTCATACGAATGTTGTACATGCTTATAACTTTGGCTCTGATCTGTGTTTTTTCACGGGACTTGTTTCGCTGAAGTCCAGAATAGCTGCCGAGTCCAACGTTACCAAACATGCCAGATTTCGCCTTACGGTTAGCCCTGCGCAGCAAAACAGCACTTAAAAAACACGCGCGAATATCTCCGCGAGCGTAATTCTGATCGACTCGAAAACATCATAGGAAGAATATTGCATTACCTTCTGAACAAAAAGTTCTATTGGCGTTGTATTAAAATTTTCATCAGAAATGGCCGAAAATTGCAAAAAACAAAAAATCACCTTTAAATTTTCTGTTTTTACACATAAATGGTTATAACTTCGTAACGCAAAGAGATTTTTTCACCATATTTGATACGCTGATGTACGACCACAGTCTGAGGCTACACAAAAAAAATTGTATGCTTGCACCACTAGTTGGCCTTATAATTGAACAAAACCTTTGAAATCAAGCCACCCTATGGTCATACAACTGTTTCTTCACTAAACTAAAGTGTATAGTCATAAAACTAGCTAGATGTAACACAGTTATGACCTGAGGTTGCATGCACGAATTTTGTCATTGCGCCACCTATTGGTTTTGAGATAGAATATGGCATTTTTTGGCCTAAAACTACTGCAACAACACATCTAAAACCATGAGTCATCATGGATTATTCCTTTCATGGCTTTGACTATAATCACTAGTGGATGTCCATTTACTCTCTAGCAACCAATGAGAATACGTTATCAACTGTTTTTGCAAGAGCTTTTTCTCTGCATCAGAACATCGCAGAGACATGGGGATGGTCTCTTTTGACTCTTTTAACTTGTTGTAACATGTTGTGACCCATGTTTGCCCACTGTAATCATCACATACATGTCCTTCAGTGCTCTAATGTTCCATGATTGTCAATAACCGAAGGACAGTTGCAGTAGACAAGAACATAGATTATTTTTGTTGATTACTTTGCATTTTTTCATCTGAAATCATTAGGTTTACCTAAGTTCTTCAGTCTGCTTATCCAAACGCAACTTTACATCCTTCTGTGCCCTTTTCGGCTTGACCCCGGTGATTGCTGCTTGCAGCTATATTTCTTTTTCTTTTTAGGGGTCAAGCCCCGAAGGGGCGAAGACCCCTATTGTATCCGTTAGTTTTCTTTTTAGGGGTCAAGCCCAGAATGGGCGAAGACCCCTATTGTTTCTGTTAGTTTTCTTTTTCTTTTTTTTCTTTTTCTTTTTCTTCCTCCGCCATTGCGGTCTATGGCAGCCTATAGAACCGTACGTAGGAAAGTTATGAAATTTGGCACACTGATAGAGGACTGTCCAAAAAGTCTCCACAGCAAATTTGAAGTCTGTATCTCTAACCCGCTAGCGCCACCAACAGTCCAAATTTGCACTTATGTATTTGCCTATAACTTCTGACCCGTAAGTCCTAGACACTAAATTCTTGTATCCTCTGATTCCTTGGCTCAAGACGATTCGATTGGACCCTATGACGTCATTTTCCGTCATGAAAAATTTTCCGCCATTTTTATTTATTCATAAAACCTACTTTTGCGAACTTGTCCTAGAGCTTTTGCCCAATTGCCACGAAAAATGGTATGTAGCATCTGGAGACACTCAGGGCAAAAAGTTATTAAAAGAATTTTGATAAACCATTCCGTTTTTGTATAGCGCGTCAACAAATTTTACGTAGAGCCCAAAAAAACAGGTTTTAGTGTGTATCTTCGGCAATCTTATGTCTATTGACACCACACTTGGTAGTTGTGATGCCAGTGAGGATCTGAGGGGGCATGCAGAGTTTCGTAACAGCACCACCTAGTGGTCATACGAATGTTGTACATGCTTATAACTTTGGCTCTGATCTGTGTTTTTTCACGGGACTTGTTTCGCTGAAGTCCAGAATAGCTGCCGAGTCCAACGTTACCAAACATGCCAGATTTCGCCTTACGGTTAGCCCTGCGCAGCAAAACAGCACTTAAAAAACACGCGCGAATATCTCCGCGAGCGTAATTCTGATCGACTCGAAAACATCATAGGAAGAATATTGCATTACCTTCTGAACAAAAAGTTATATTGGCGTTGTATTAAAATTTTCATCAGAAATGGCCGAAAATTGCAAAAAACAAAAAATTACCTTTAAATTTTCTGTTTTTACACATAAATGGTTATAACTTCGTAACGCAAAGAGATTTTTTCACCATATTTGATACGCTGATGTACGACCACAGTCTGAGGCTACACAAAAAAAAATGTATGCTTGCACCACTAGTTTGCCTTTTAATTGAATAAAACCTTTGAAATCAAGCCACCCTATGGTCATACAACTGTTTCTTCACTAAACTAAAGTGTATAGTCATAAAACTAGCTAGATGTAACACAGTTATGACCTGAGGTTGCATGCACGAATTTTGTCATTGCGCCACCTATTGGTTTTGAGATAGAATATGGCATTTTTTTGGCCTAAAACTACTGCAACAACACATCTAAAACCATGAGTCATCATGGATTATTCCATTCATGGCTTTGACTATAATCACTAGTGGATGTCCATTTACTCTCTAGCAACCAATGAGAACACCTTATCAACTGTTTTTGCAAGAGCTTTTTCTCTGCATCAGAACATCGCAGAGACATGGGGATGGTCTCTTTTGACTCTTTTAACTTGTTGTAACATGTTGTGACCCATGTTTGCCCACTGTAAGCATCACATACATGTCCTTCAGTGCTCTAATGTTCCATGATTGTCAATAACCGAAGGACAGTTGCAGTAGACAAGAACATAGATTATTTTTGTTGATTACTTTGCATTTTTCATCTGAAATCATTAGGTTTACCTAAGTTCTTCAGTCTGCTTATCCAAACGCAACTTTACATCTTTCTGTGCCCTTTTCGGCTTGACCCCGGTGATTGCTGCTAGCAGCTATATTTAGGGGTCAAGCCACGAAGTGGCGTAGACACCTATTGTTATTGTTAGTTTTCTTATTATTATTATTATTCTTCCTCTTCCGCCATTGAAGTCAATGGCAGCCCATAGAACCGTACGTAGGAAAGTTGTGAATTTTGGCACACATGTAGAGGACAGTCTAAGAAGTTACTATAGCAACATTGGTGTGTCTGACTCAAACCCTCTAGCGCCACCAACAGTCCAAAAGTCCACTTATGTTCATGCTCATAACTTCTGACCCGTGACTCCTAGAAACTAAATTCTTGGTTCCTCTGAATCCTTTGCTCATGATGATTCAATTGCACACATTGATGTCATTTGTGTCATGCAAATCTTTCCGCCATTTTGAATTTTCCGTGAAACCTACTTTTTCGAACTCCTCCTAGAGCGTTCGTCCGATTTGCATGTCCTTTGGTATGTAGCATCTAGAGACACCCCAGACAAAAAGTTATCAAAAGCTTTTTTATAGACCAATGCGTTCTCGTATAAATTGACAACATATATGGCGGCGAGCACGCCAAAACGGACGTGAGGCCGTATCTTCGCAAAACTTTATTGTATCGACACGAAACTTGGTATATGTCATTACAGTCATGACCTGAAGGTGCCTGCAACGGTTCGTCGCAGCGCCACCTAGTGGTCACGAGATTTGAAAAATGCCTATTTTTGCTTAAAACTACTTCAAACTTGAGTCTAAAATCATGAAGGTGGTCTCGTTAGATTCCTTGAGGCATGCCGAGTCAAACGATACCAAACGGTTTTCGGTCGGCCATTTTGGGTGTCGGCCATTTTGGGTGTCGGCCATTTTGAATTTTCTCATTAAGTTCAGTATTTCACAAACAGATTGGCGTATCGCTACGAAATTTGGCATGGTTCATCAGTGACATGTTCTGAGCGCACCTATAAATCTTCAGGACGGCGCCCCCTAGTGGTCAGGATATGTAAAATAAATTTTTAAAATCTTTATATCATTTGATTAAATTGCCACTATGACATAAGACTTCACTCTATTGATTCCTTGGCTCATGCTGAGTCCGACTGTACCAAATATGTCAGAGTCAAACCTACTTCCTGTCGGCCATTTTGATTTATATTGAACAGCTACTTTTTCGAACTCCTCCTAGAGCGCTCGTGTGATTGACTTGATTTTTGGTATGCATCATCTAGAGACACTCTAGACAAAAAGTTATCAAAAGATTTTCGGTAGACCTATCCGTTGTCGTATAACGCATCAAAGAATGTGAGGGCGAGCACGCCAAAATGTGTTTGAGCCTGTATCTTCGCAAAACTTTTGCGTATTAATATGAGACTTGGTATATGTCATAACAGTGATGACTTGAGGGTGCATGCACCATTTCGTCACACTGCCCCCTACTGGTCACGAGATATAAATAATGTCTATTTTTGGTTATAACTACTGCAAATTTCAATGTAAAATTATGAGACTGGTCTTGTTAGATTTCATGAGGCATGCCCAGTCAAACGATACCAAATGGTTTTTGGTCGGCCATTTTGTGTGTCGGCCATTTTGAATTTTTCTTTAAGTTCAAGTATTTCAGAAACGCAATTGCGTATTGTTATGAAACTTGGTATGGTTCATCAGCAACATGTTCTGGGAGGACTTGTAAACTTTCCGGTGCCCCCTAGTGGTCAAGAGATTTGAAGCTATATCTCTGCATCTCTTTATCGTATTTAAACCAAATTTGGTGGGTGTCATCACAATCAAGACCTGAGTCACAATTTATTTTTTGGTCAGTGCCCCCTAGTGGTCAAGTCATTTAAGGCTATATCTCTGCATCTCTTTATTGTATTTACACCAAATTTGGTGGGTGTCATCACAATCAAGACCTGAGTCACAATTTATTTTTTGGTCAGTGCCCCCTAGTGGTCAAGTCATTTAAGGCTATATCTCTGCATCTCTTTATTGTATTTACACCAAATTTGGTGGGTGTCATCACAATCAAGACCTGAGTCACAATTTATTTTTTGGTCAGTGCCCCCTAGTGGTCAAGTCATTTAAGGCTATATCTCTATTCTCTATATCGCTTTATTGTATTTACACCAAATTTGGTGGGTGTCATCAGTGTCATGTTCTTAGTCACCATCTATTCTTTCGGCACAGTGCCACCTAGTGGTCTCAAGATACGAAACAATTGCTTTTTTTCATGAAACTAATGCAAACTTAGATCTTAAATCATGACAGTCATCACGTATGAATCATTTTTTGCCATGTTTGGCTTGACCCCGGTATCGCTGCTTGCAGCTATATTGGCAATTGTTTCTGTTAGTAAATTTTTCTTCTTCCGCCATTGCGGTCTATGGCAGCCCATAGAACCGTACGTAGGAAAGTTATGAAATTTGGCACACTGATAAAGGACAGTCCAATGTGTCCCCACAGCAAATTTGGAGTCTCTATCTCCAACCCTCTAGCGCCACCAACAGTCCAAAGTTGCACTTACGTTTTTGCTTATAACTTCTGATCCATAAGCCCTAGAAACAAAATTCTTGCTTCCTATGATTCCTTGGCTCAAGACGATTCGATTGGACCTCATGACGTCATTTTCCGTCATGAAAATTTTTCCGCCATTTTGAATTATTCGAAAAACCTACTTTTTCGAACTCGTCCTAGAGCTTTTGTCCGATTGCCACGAAAATTGCTATGTATGATCTTGAGACACTCATGGCAAAAAGTTATCAAAAGAATTTCGATACAGCAATCCTTTGTTGTATACCGCCTTAACGAATTTTACGTAGAGCGCAAAAAACAGATTTAAGGCTGTATCTTCGTCAAACTTAGGCCTATTGACACGACACTTGGTACTTGTGATGCCAGTCAGGAACTGAGGGTGCATGCACAGTTTTTTTGCAGCGCCACCTAGTGGCCAGACAAATGATTTATACACCTATAATTTTGGCTGCGATCAACGTATTTTGACGGGACTTGATTTTTAGGAGTCCTGAGTAGTCGCCGAGTCCAACGATACCAAACATGCCAGATTTCGCCTTACGGTTAGCCCTGCGCAGCAAAACAGCACTTAAAAAACACGCGCGAATATCTCCACGAGCGTTATTCCGATCGACTCGAAAACACCATAGGAAGAACATTGCATTACCTTCTGAACAAAAAGTTCTATTAGCGTTATATTAAAATTTTCATCAGAAATGGCCGAAAATTGCAAAAAACGAAAAATTACCTTTTGATTTTGTGTTTTTTACACATAAATGGTTATAACTTCGCAACGGAAAGAGATTTTTTCACCAGATTTGATACGCTGATGTATGAGCACATTCTGAGGCCACACACAAAAAATTGGATGCTTTCACCACTAGATGGCCTTTTAATTGAACAAAACCTTTGATAACAAGCCAGCCCTATGGTCATACAACTGTTACTTAACTAAACTAAAGTGTATATCATAAAACTAGCTAGATGTAACACAATCATGACCTGATGTTGTATGCACAATTTTGTCATTGCGCCACCTAGTGGTTTTGAGATAGAATATCAAACTACTGCAACAACACATCTAAAACCATGAGTCATCATGGATTATTCCTTTCATGGCTTTGACTATAATCACTAGTGGATGTCCATTTACTCTCTAGCAACCAATGAGAATACGTTATCAACTGTTTTTGCAAGAGCTTTTTCTCTGCATCAGAACATCGCAGAGTAAGGATGTGCATCGATGCATCGCGCTCCCATTAAAAAGACCTGTCTGAAATCGATTCTGAATCGTAAGGCTCCGATTCAGTGTTTCATGCACAGCTTGTGCATGTATTACGGCTCCGTGATCAGTAGGAAGTCCTTATCAATCTAAAATCACTACAAGTTTGACTCGTTTTTAACGTACATTTAAAAAAGCAACACTCGTCAAACACAATCATTTAAAATATTCTTTATTATCATGAAAATACCTGAAACAATCTGAAGCACAGCGATATAAATATTCCTTTAGACATTTCCTGGAATAGTGTTTGGTATACTACTTCTTCTGTGGCACAAATGGTGTTTCTAAGCGAGAGCGCCCCCTGGCTTTTGGATGTGCCTGCATTTCACCGTAATTCATTCAAATTCATTCATTGAGAAAATGCGCATTTGCCCGATTAATTGTCACAACCCTATCGCAGAGACATGGGGATGGTCTCTTTTGACTCTTTTAACTTGTTGTAACATGTTGTGACCCATGTTTGCCCACTGCAAGCATCACACACATGTCCTTCAGTGCTCTAATGTTCCATGATTGTCAATAACCGAAGGACAGTTGCAGTAGACAAGAACATAGAGCATATGTTCATGCTCATAACTTCTGACCCGTGAGTCCTAGACAATAAATTCTTGTTTCCTCTGAATCCTTGGCTCATGATGATTCAATTGCACACATTGATGTCATTTGTGTCATGCACATCTTTCCGCCATTTTGAATTTTCCGTAAAACCTACTTTTTCGAACTCCTCCTAGAGCGTTTGTCCGATTTGCATGTCATTTGGTATGTAGCATCTAGAGACACCCCAGACAAAAAGTTATCAAAAGCTTTTTGATAGACCAATGCGTTCTCGTATACAGTGACAACATATAAGGCGGCGAGCACGCCAAAACGGACGTGAGGCCGTATCTTCGCAAAACTTTTGTGTATCGACACGAAACTTGGTATATGTCATTACAGTCATGACCTGAGGGTGCGTGCAACGTTTCGTCTCAGCGCCACCTAGTGGTCACGAGATTCGAAAAATGCTTATTTTTGCTTATAACTACTTCAAACTTGAGTCTAAAATCATGAAGGTGGTTTTGTTAGATTCCTTGAGGCATGCCGAGTCAAACGATAACAAACGGTTTTCGGTCGGCCATTTTGGGTGTCGGCCATTTTGAATTTTCTCATTAAGTTCAGTATTTCACAAACAAAATGGCGTATCGCTACGAAATTTGGCATGGTTCATCAGTGACATGTTCTGAGCGCACCTATAAATCTATAGGACGGCGCCACCTAGTGGTCAGGATATGTAAAAATTTTTTTTGAAATCTTTATATCATTTGATTAAATTGCCACTATGACATAAGACTTCAATCTATTGATTTCTTGGCTCATGCTGAGTCCGACTGTACCAAATATGTCTGAGTCAAACCTACTTCCTGTCGGCCATTTTGAATTATATTGAACACCTACTTTTTCGAACTCCTCCTAGAGCGCTCGTGTGATTGGCTTGATTTTTGGTATGGATAATCTAGAGACACTCTAGACAAAAAGTTATCAAAAGATTTTCGGTAGACCTATCCGTTGTCGTATAACGCATCAAAGAATGCGAGGGCGAGCACGCCAAAATGTGTTTGAGCCTGTATCTTCGCAAAACTTTTGTGTATTAATATGATACTTGGTATATGTCATAACAGTGATGACCTGAGGGTGCATGCACCATTTCGTCACACTGCCCCCTACTGGTCACGAGATATAAAAAATGTCTATTTTCGCTTATATTTACTGCAAATTTGAATGTAAAATTATGAGACTGGTCTTGTTAGATTTCATGAGGCATGCCGAGTCAAACGATACCAAATGGTTTTTGGTCGGCCATTTTGTGTGTCGGCCATTTTGAATTTTTCTTTAAGTTCAAGTATTTCAGAAACGCAATTGCGTATTGTTATGAAACTTGGTGTGGTTCTTCAGCAACATGTTCTGGGAGAACTTGTAAACTTTTCGGTGCCCCCTAGTGGTCAAGAGATTTGAAGCTATATCTCTGCATCTCTTTATCGTATTTACACCAAATTTGGTGGGTGTCATCACAATCAAGACCTGAGTCACAATTTATTTTTTGGTCAGTGCCCCCTAGTGGTCAAGTCATTTAAGGCTATATCTCTGCATCTCTTTATTGTATTCACACCAAATTTGGTGGGTGTCATCACAATCAAGACCTGAGTCACAATTTATTTTTTGGTCAGTGCCCCCTAGTGGGCAAGTCATTTAAGGCTATATCTCCGTATCGCTTTATTGTATTTACACTAAATTTGGTATGTGTCATCACAGTCATGACCTGAGGCACCATCTATTCTTTCGGCACAGTGCCACCTAGTGGTCTCAAGATACGAATAAATTGCTTTTTTTCATAAAACTAATGCAAACTTAGATGTTAAATCATGGCAGTCATCACGTATGAATCATTTTTTGCCATGTTTGGCTTGACCCCGGTATCGCTGCTGGCAGCTATATTTAGGGGTCAAGCCCAGAATGGGCGAAGACCCCTATTGTATCTGTTAGTTTTCTTTTTATTATTAGTTATTCTTCTTCCGCCATTGCGGTCTATGGCAGCCCATAGAACCGTACGTAGGAAAGTTATGAAATTTGGCACACTGATAAAGGACAGTCAAATGTGTCCCCACAGCAAATTTGGAGTCTCTATCTCTAACCCGCTAGCGCCACCAACAGTCCAAAGTTGAACTTATGTTTTTGCTTATTACTTCTGATCCGTACGTCCTAGAAATGAAAATCTTGTTTCCTCTGATTCCTTGGCTCAAGACGATTCGAATGGATCCTATGACGTCATTTTCCGTCATGAAAATTTTTCCGCCATTTTGAATTATTCGTAAAACCTACTTTTGCGAACTCGTCCTAGAGTTTTTACCCGATTGCCGCGAAAATTGGTATGTAGTATCTAGAGACCCTCACGGCAAAAAGTTATCAAAAGAATTTCGATAAACCAATCCGATGTCGTATAGCGCGTCAACAAATTTTACGTAGAGCGCAAAAAACAGATTTTAGGCTGTATCTTCGTCAAACTTAGGCCTATTGACAAGACACTTGGTACTTGTGATGCCAGTCAGGAACTGAGTGTGCATGCACAGTTTCGTCGCAGCGCCACCTAGTGGCCAGACAGATGTTTTTTACACCTATAACTTTGGCTGTGATCAACGTATTTTGACGGGACTTGATTTTTAGGAGTCCTGAATAGTCGCCGAGTCCAACGATAACAAACATGCCAGATTTCGCTTTACGGTTAGCCCTGCGCAGCAAAACAGCACTTAAAAAAACATGCGCGAATATCTCCGCGAGCGTTATTCCGATCGACTCGAAAACACCATAGGAAGAACATTGCATTACCTTCTGAACAAAAAGTTCTATTGGCATTATATTAAAATTTTCATCAGAAATGGCCGAAAATTGCAAAAAACGAAAAATTACCTTTTACAATTTGTGTTTTTATACATAAATGGTTATAACTTCGCAACGAAAAGAATTTTTTTCACCAGATTTGATACGCTGATGTATGAGCAGAGTCTGAGGCCACACAAAAAAATTGGTATGCCTGAACCACTAGGTGGCCCTATAATTGAACAAAATCTTACATATCAAGCAAGCCCTATGGTCATACAACTATTTCTTCACTAAACTAACGTGTATAGTTATAAAACTAGCTAGATGTAACACAGTTATGAACTGAGGTTGCATGCACAACTTTGTCATTGCGCCACCTAGTGGTTTTGAGATAGAAATATGGTATTTTTGCCTAAAACTACTCCAACAGTACATCTAAAATCTTGGGTCATCATGTATTATTCGTTTCATGGCTTGGAGATCATTGGTGCATGCCAATTAATTCCTTAGCAACCAATTAGGATACCTTATCAATCCTTTTTACAAGAGCTATATCTCTGCATCAGAACATCGTAGAGACATGGGGGTGGTCTCTTTTGACTCATTAACACCACTGTAACATTTTGTGAGCTGAGAATTGCCACTGCAAGCACCACTCACATTTTCTTCAGTGTTCTAGTTGTCAATGCTCCTCGAGAAGAGAGGGAGAGATTACACTGAATGAAAACACAGCTTTTTTGCTGATAACTGTTATATTACTTAGTCTGAAATCAAGAGATTTTCTTAGGTTCTTTAAACTGATCATCTGAATTCAACTTTACTTTCTTCTGTGCCCTTTTTGGCTTGACCCCGGCATTGCTGCTTGCAGCTATATTTAGGGGTCAAGCCCCGAAGGGGCGAAGACCCCTATTGTATCCGTTAGTTTTCTTTTTATTATTATTATTATTCTTCTTCCGCCATTGCGGTCTATGGCAGCCCATAGAACCGTACGTAGGAAAGTTATGAAATTTGGCACACTGATAAAGGACAGTCCAATGTGTCCCCACAGCAAATTTGGAGTCTCTATCTCTAACCCGCTAGCGCCACCAACAGTCCAAAGTTGAACTTATGTTTTTGCTTATAACTTCTGATCCGTAAGTTCTAGAAACGAAATTCTTGTTTCCTCTGATTCCTTGGCTCAAGACGATTCGATTGGACCCTATGAAGTCATTTTCCGTCATGAAAAATTTTCCGCCATTTTGAATTATTCGTAAAACCTACTTTTGCGAACTCGTCCTAGAGTTTTTACCCGATTGTCGCGAAATTTGGTATGTACCATCTAGAGACCCTCACGGCAAAAAGTTATCAAAAGAATTTCGATAAACCAATCCGTTGTCGTATAGCGCTTTAACAAATTTTACGTAGAGCGCAAAAAAACAGATTTTAGGCTGTATCTTCGTCAAACTTAGGCCTATTGACACGACATTTGGTACTTGTGATGCCAGTCAGGAACTGAGTGTGCATGCACAGTTTCGTCGCAGCGCCACCTAGTGGCCAGACAGATGTTTTTTACACCTATAACTTTGGCTGTGATCAACGTATTTTGACGGGACTTGATTTTTAGGAGTCCTGAATAGTCGCCGAGTCCAACGATACCAAACATGCCAGATTTCGCCTTACGGTTAGCCCTGCGCAGCAAAACAGCACTTAAAAAACACGCGCGAATATCTCCGCGAGCGTAATTCTGATCGACTCGAAAACATCATAGGAAGAATATTGCATTACCTTCTGAACAAAAAGTTCTATTGGCACTATATTAAAATTTTCATCAGAAATGGCCGAAAATTGCAAAAAACGAAAAATTACCTTTAAATTTTGTGTTTTTACACATAAATGGTTATAACTTCGTAAAGCAAAGAGATTTTTTCACCATATTTGATACGCTGATGTACGACCACAGTCTGAGGCTACACAAAAAAAATTGTGTGCTTGCACCACTAGTTGGCCTTATAATTGAACAAAACCTTTGAAATCAAGCCACCCTATGGTCATACAACTGTTTCTTCACTAAACTAAAGTGTATAGTCATAAAACTAGCTAGATGTAACACAGTTATGACCTGAGGTTGCATGCACAACTTTGTCATTGCACCACCTAGTGGTTTTGAGATAGAAATATGGTATTTTTGCCTAAAACTACTCCAACAGTACATCTAAAATCTTGGGTCATCATGTATTATTCTTTCATGGCTTGGAGATCATTGGTGCATGCCAATTAACTCCTTAGCAACCAATTAGGATACCTTATCAACCCTTTTTACAAGAGCTATATCTCTGCATCAGAACATCGTAGAGACATGGGGGTGGTCTCTTTTGACTCATTAACACCACTGTAACTTTTTGTGAGCTGAGAATTGCCACTGCAAGCACCACTCACATTTTCTTCAGTGTTCTAGTTGTCAATGCTCCTCGAGAAGAGAGGGAGAGATGACACTGAATGAAAACACAGCTTTTTTGCTGATAACTGTTATATTATTTGTTCTGATATCAAGAGATTTTCCCAGGTTCTTTAAACTGCTCATCCGAATTCAACTTTACTTTCTTATGTGCCTTTTTGGCTTGACCCCGGCATTGCTGCTTGCAGCTATATTTAGGGGTCAAGCCCCGAAGGGGCGAAGACCCCTATTGTATTTGTTAGTTTTCTTATTATTATTATTATTAGGGGTCAAGCCCCGAAGGGGCGAAGACCCCTATTGTATTTGTTAGTTTTCTTATTATTAGTTATTCTGGTTCTTCTTCCGCCATTGCGGTCTATGGCAGCCCATAGAACCGTACGTAGGAAAGTTATGAAATTTGGCACACTGATAATGGACAGTCCAATGTGTCCCCACAGCAAATTTGGAGTCTCTATCTCTAACCCTCTAGCGCCACCAACAGTCCAAAGTTGCACTTATGTTTTTGCGTATAACTTCTGATCCGTAGGTCTTAGAAACGAATTTCTTGTTTCTTCTTATTCCTTGGCTCAAGACGATTCGATTTGACCCTATGACGTCATTTTCCGTCATAAAAATTTTTCCGCAATTTTGAATTATTCATAAAACCTACTTTTGCGAACTCGTCCTAGAGCTTTTGCCCGATTTCCACGAAAATTGGTATGTAGCATCTACAGACCCTCACGGCAAAAAGTTATGGAATTCATGTCAATTCGTCCATCCGTTTCCGTAAACCACGTCAACAAATTTTACATAGAGCGCAAAAAAACTGATTTTAGGCTGTATCTTCGTCAAACTTTGGCCTATTGACACGACACTTGGTACTTGTGATGCCAGTCAGGAACTGAGTGTGCATGCACAGTTTTATCGCAGCGCCACCTAGTGGCCAGACAGATGTTTTTTACACCTATAACTTTGGCTGTGATCTACGTATTTTGACGGGACTTGATTTTTAGGAGTCCTGAATAGTCGCCGAGTCCAACGATACCAAACATGCCAGATTTCGCCTTACGGTTAGCCCTGCGCAGCAAAACAGCACTTAAAAAACATGCGCGAATATCTCCGCGAGCGTTATTCCGATCGACTCGAAAACACCATAGGAAGAACATTGCATTACCTTCTGAACAAAAAGTTCTATTGGCGTTATATTAAAATTTTTATCAGAAATGGCCGAAAATTGCAAAAAACGAAAAATTACCTTTTACAATTTGTGTTTTTATACATAAATGGTTATAACTTCGCAACGAAAAGACATTTTTTCACCAGATTTGATACGCTGATGTATGAGCAGAGTCTGAGGCGACACAAAAAAATTGGTATGCCTGAACCACTAGGTGGCCCTATAATTGAACAAAATCTTTCATATCAAGCAAGCCCTATGGTCATACAACTATTTCTTCACTAAACTAAAGTGTATAGTCATAAAACTAGCTAGATGTAACACAGTTATGAACTGAGGTTGCATGCACAACTTTGTCATTGCGCCACCTAGTGGTTTTGAGATAGAAATATGGTATTTTTGCCTAAAACTACTCCAACAGTACATCTAAAATCTTGGGTCATCATGTATTATTCTTTCATGGCTTGGAGATCATTGGTGCATGCCAATTAACTCCTTAGCAACCAATTAGGATACCTTATCAACCCTTTTTGCAAGAGCTATATCTCTGCATCAGAACATCGTAGAGACATGGGGGTGGTCTCTTTTGACTCATTAACACCACTGTAACATTTTGTGAGCTGAGAATTGCCACTGCAAGCACCACTCACATTTTCTTCAGTGTTCTAGTTGTCAATGCTCCTCGAGAAGAAAGCGAGAGATGACACTGAATGAAAACACAGCTTTTTTGCTGATAACTGTTATATTATTTACTCTGATATCAAGAGATTTTCCCAGGTTCTTTAAACTGCTCATCCGAATTCAACTTTACTTTCTTATGTGCCCTTTTTGGCTTGACCCCGGCATTGCTGCTTGCAGCTATATTTAGGGGTCAAGCCCCGAAGGGGCGTAGAACCCTATTGTTATTGTTAGTTTTCTTATTATTATTATTATTATTATTATTATTATTATTATTTTTCTTCCTCGTTCTTCCGCCGAAAGTCAATGGCAGCCCATAGAATCGTACATAGGAAAGTTATGAATTTTGGCACACATGTAGAGGACAGTCTCAGAAGTTACTATAGCAACATTGGTGTGTCTGACTCAAACCCTCTAGCGCCACCAACAGTCCAAAAATCCACTTATGTTCATGCTCATAACTTCTGACCCATGAGGCCTAGAAACTAAATTCTTGTTTCTTCTGAATCCTTGGCTCATGATGATTCAAATGCACACTATGATGTCATTTGTGTCATGCACATCTTTCCGCCATTTTGAATTTTTCGTAAAACCTACTTTTTCGAACTCCTCCTAGACCGTTTGTCCGATTTGCATGTCCTTTGGTATGTAGCATCTAGAGACACCCAAGACAAAAAGTTATCAAAAGCTTTTTGATAGACCAATGCGGTCTCATATAAATTGACAACATATATGGCGGCGAGCACGCCAAAACGGACGTGAGGCCTTATCTTCGCAAAACTTTATTGTATCGACACGAAACTTGGTATATGTCATTACAGTCATTACATGAGGGTGCCTGCAACGTTTCGTCACAGCGCCACCTAGTGGTCACGAGATTCGAAAAATGCCTATTTTCGCTTATAACTACTTCAAACTTGAGTCTAAAATCATGAAATGGTCTTGTTAGATTCCTTGAGGCATGCCGAGTCAAACGATACCAAACGGTTTTCGGTCGGCCATTTTGGGTGTCGGCCATTTTGAATTTTCTCATTAAGTTCAGTATTTCACAAACAGAATGGCGTATCGCTACGAAATTTGGCATGGTTCATCAGTGACATGTTCTGAGCGCACCTATAAATCTTTAGGACGGCGCCACCTAGTGGTCAGGATATGTACATTTTTTTTTAAAATCTTTATGTCATTTGATTAAATTGCCACTATGACATAAGACTTCACTCTATTGATTCCTTGGCTCATGCTGAGTCCGACTGTACCAAATATGTCTGAGTCAAACCTACTTCCTGTCGGCCATTTTGAATTATATTAAACACCTACTTTTTTGAACTCCTCCTAGAGCGCTCGTGTGATTGGCTTGATTTTTGGTATGCATCATCTAGAGACACTCTAGACAAAAAGTTATCAAAAGATTTTCGTTAGACCTATCCGTTCTCGTAAAACGCATCAAAGAATGCGAGGGCGAGCACGCCAAAATGTGTTTGAGCCTGTATCTTCGCAAAACTTTTGCGTATTAATATGAGACTTGGTATATGTCATAACAGTGATGACCTGAGGGTGCATGCACCATTTCGTCACACTGCCCCCTACTGGTCACGAGATATAAAAAATGTCTATTTTTGCTTATAACTACTGCAAATTTGAATGTAAAATAATGAGACTGGTCTTGTTAGATTTCGTGAGGAATGGCGAGTCAAACGATACCAAATGTTTTTTGGTCGGCCATTTTGTGTGTCGGCCATTTTGAATTTTTCTTTAAGTTCAAGTATTTCAGAAACGCAATTGCATATTTTTATGAAACTTGGTATGGTTCATCAGCAACATGTTCTGGAAGGACTTGTAAACTTTCCGGTGCCCCCTAGTGGTCAAGAGATTTGAAGCTATATCTCTGCATCTCTTTATCGTATTTAAACCAAATTTGGTGGGTGTCATCACAATCAAGACCTGAGTCACAATTTATTTTTTGGTCAGTGCCCCCTAGTGGTCAAGTCATTTAAGGCTATATCTCTGCATCTCTTTATTGTATTTACACCAAATTTGGTGGGTGTCATCACAATCAAGACCTGAGTCACAATTTATTTTTTGGTCAGTGCCCCCTAGTGGTCAAGTCATTTAAGGCTATATCTCTGCATCTCTTTATTGTATTTACACCAAATTTGGTGGGTGTCATTACAATCAAGACCTGAGTCACAATTTATTTTTTGGTCAGTGCCCCCTAGTGGTCAAGTCATTTAAGGCTATATCTCCGTATCGCTTTATTGTTTTTACACTAAATTTGGTATGTGTCATCACAGTCATGACCTGAGGCACCATCTATTCTTTCGGCACAGTGCCACCTAGTGGTCTCAAGATACGAAACAATTGCTTTTTTTCATAAAACTAATGCAAACTTAGATCTTAAATCATGACAGTCATCACGTATGAATCATTTTTTGCCATGTTTGGCTTGACCCCGGTATCGCTGCTTGCAGCTATATTGGCAATTGTTTCTGTTAGTAAATTTTTCTTCTTCCGCCATTGCGGTCTATGGCAGCCCATAGAACCGTACGTAGGAAAGTTATGAAATTTGGCACACTGATAAAGGACAGTCCAAATAATATCCACAGCAAATTTGGAGTCTCTATCTCAAGCCCACTAGCGCCACCAACAGTCCAAAGTTGCACTTACGTTTTGTCTTATAACTTCTGAACCGTAAGTCCCAGAAATGAAATTCTTGTTTCCTCTGATTCCTTGGCTCAAGACGATTCGATAGGACCCTATGACGTCATTTTCCGTCATGAAAATTTTTCCGCCATTTTGAATTATTCGTTAAACCTACTTTTGCGAACTCTTCCTAGAGTTCTTGCCCGTTTGCCTCAAAAATCGGTATGCAGCATCTAGAGACACTCAAGGCAAAAAGTTATTAAAAGAATTTCGATAAACCAATCCGTTGTCGTATAGCGCGTCAACGAATTTTAGGTAGAGCGCACAATAACAGATTTTAGGCTGTATCTTCGCCAAACGTAGGCCTATTGACACGACACTTGGTACTTGAGATGCCAGTCAGGAACTGAGGGTGCATGCACAGTTTCGTTGCAGCGCCACCTAGTGGCCAGACGAATGTTCTATACGCCTATAACTTTGGCTGCGATAAAAGTATTTTCACGGGACTTGAATTTTTGGAGTCCTGAGTAGTGGTCGAGTCCAACGATACCAAACATGCCAGGTTTCGTCATACGGTTAGCCCTGTGCAGCAAAATAGCACTTAAAAAACATGTGCGAATATCTCTGCGAGCGTTATTCCGATCGACTCGAAAACACCATAGGAAGAACATTGCATTAACTTCTGAACAAAAAGTTCTATTGGCGTTATATTAAAATTTTCATCAGAAATGGCCGAAAATTGCAAAAAACGAAAAATTACCTTTAAATTTTGTGTTTTTTACACATAAATGCTTATACCTTCGCAACAAAAAGAGATTTTTTCACCAGATTTGATACGCTAATGTACGACCACAGTCTGAGGCTAAACAAAAAAAAAAAGTATGCTTGCACCACTAGTTGGCCTTATAATTGAACAAAACCTTTGAAATCAAGCCACCCTATGGTCATACAACTGTTTCTTCACTAAACTAAAGTGTATAGTCATGAACAGTGGCGGTTCTAGACAAATTTCACTAGGGGGGCCAAGGAGGGGCCAGTGTTTTACCAGAGGGGCACATAAAAAAATGGCAAGAAGTTATATTTAAAGATTATAGGGTTGGTTACAAGAATTAAGTTTAATACAGGACTAGGCCTTAGTTTAATTAGGAAATGGAACTAGTTTTAACAAACATGACTTACTAAATACATTACTTGTGTGCATTTTGAACCAAAACAGAGGGCACTGGTGTGTTTTAAGATATGGCATTGCAAGTTGTTTTCAGTTTGGACAGCTCTTACATTTATTTTAGTCTAGGACTAGTCTAATCCCTTTCCGGGAAACTGCCCCGTAAACTTTATTTTACTTTACAATCATATAAATATTTATTTAATACAAGAGAGAGTGCAGGTGCAAAAGGGGAGCTGGGCTCTTTTCTATATAAAGCCCCCCAACCGAAAAGCATGCGACCCTACTCAATAAACCTTATGAAATGCAAACTTTTATAATGACTAACGTTTGTTTTAGTTTACATATAAACACACATTGCTAGACAGTTAGGGACCACAATCTAATCAACATTTAAAATAATATTTATTTTAAATTGTAAACATTTTTATATGTAACATTTAATTATATTCCTCCAATTTTTTGCACGTATATGTAAGAGCATAATTACAGCGCTTTTTACAATGTGTAAACTTTAAAAAGTTAGCGAGATGTTGGTTTTGCCGGTTGTTGATGAGTAACAGCTGTGAATGATCACAACGCGCTTAAGCAGCCACGTCACAGGAGAACAAGTGAACAGTGTCCCAATGTTAAGTCAGCTAGAGTCCTTACCAGTGCCCAAACCTGCATACACATTCTCAACATCGGGAGATTGGTAACGAATTGAGACACTCGCCGAGCAGCACCTGCAGGCATCTACAGTGGTTGGGTGCGCCGCTCTAATTTACCCGTGTAGAACGTTGCGTCGCATTAGTTCCGCTTTTGGCGCTCGCGTGTAAAATCAAAATGAATTTATAATTTTTTATTTGGTCAGCACGGGGTGGCCACAGGGGTGGCCAGGGACATGTCTACAGAGGCACGGGCCACCCTTGGCCTCCGTGTAGAACCGCCACTGGTCATGAAACTAGCTAGATGTAACACAATCATGACCTGATGTTGCATGCACAATTTTGTCATTGCGCCACCTACTGGTTTTGAGATAGAATATGGCATTTTTTGCCTAAAACTACTGCAACAACACATCTAAAACCATGAGTCATCATGGATTGTTCATTTCATGGCTTTGACTATAATCACTGGTGGTTCCCAATTCACTCTCTAGCAACCAACGAGAATACCTTATCAACTGTTTTTGCAAGAGGTATATCTCTGCATCAGAACATCATAGAGACACGGGGGTGGTCTCTTTTGACTCATTAACACCACTGTAACATTTTGTGAGCTGAGTATTGCCACTGCAAGCACCACTCATTTTTACTTCAAGTGTTCTAGTTATCAATGCTCGTCGAAAGAGAAGGAGAGATTTCACTAAATGAGAATACAGCTTTTTTGCAGATAACTGTTATATTGTTTTGTCTGAAATCAAGAGATTTTCCTAAGTTCTTTAAACTGCTCTTCCGAAGTCAACTTTACTTTCTGCTGTGCCCTTTTTGGCTTGACCCCGGTGATTGCTGCTTGCAGCTATATTTAGGGGTCAAGCCCCGAAGGGGCGAAGACCCCTATTGTATTTGTTAGTGTTCTTATTATTATTATAATAATTATTCTGCTTCTTCTTCCGCCATTGCGGTCTATGGCAGCCCATAGAACCGTACGTAGGAAAGTTATGAAATTTGGCACACTGATAAAGGACAGTCCAAATATTATCCACAGCAATTTTGGAGTCTCTATCTCAAACCCGCTAGCGCCACCAACAGTCCAAAGTTGCACTTATGTTTTTGCTTATAACTTTTGATCCGTAAGTCCTAGAAACGAAATTCTTGTTTCCTCTGATTCCTTGGCTCAAGACGATTCTATTAGACCCTATGACGTCATTTTCCGTCATGAAAATTTTTCCGCCATTTTGAATTATTCGTAAAACCTACTTTTGCGAACTCGTCCTAGAGTTTTTACCCGATTGCCGCAAAAATTGGTATGTAGCATCTAGAGACCCTCACGGCAAAAAGTTATTAAAAGAATTTTGATAAATCAATCCGTTGTTGTATAGCGCGTCAACAAATTTTACGTAGAGCGCAAAAAAACAGATTTTAGGCTGTATCTTCGTCAAACTTAGGCCTATTGACACGACACTTGGTACTTGTGATGCCAGTCAGGAACTGAGTGTGCATGCACAGTTTCGTCGCAGCGCCACCTAGTGGCCAGACAGATGTTTTTTACACCTATAACTTTGGCTGTGATCAACGTATTTTGACGGGACTTGATTTTTAGGAGTCCTGAATAGTCGCCGAGTCCAACGATACCAAACATGCCAGATTTCGCCTTACGATTAGCCCTGAGCAGCAAAACAGCACTTAAAAAACACGCGCGAATATCTCCGCGAGCGTAATTCTGATCGACTCGAAAACATCATAGGAAGAATATTGCATTACCTTCTGAACAAAAAGTTCTATTGGCACTATATTAAAATTTTCATCAGAAATGGCCGAAAATGGCAAAAAACGAAAAATTACCTTTAAATTTTGTGTTTTTACACATAAATGGTTATAACTTCGTAACGCAAAGAGATTTTTTCACCATATTTGATACGCTGATGTACGACTACAGTCTGAGGCTACTCAAAAAAATTGTATGGTTGCACCACTAGTTGGCCTTATAATTGAACAAAACCTTTGAAATCAAGCCACCCTATGGTCATACAACTATTTCTTCACTAAACTAAAGTGTATAGTCATAAAACTAGCTAGATGTAACACAGTTATGAACTGAGGTTGCATGCACAACTTTGTCATTGCGCCACCTACTGGTTTTGAGATAGAAATATGGTATTTTTGCCTAAAACTACTCCAACAGTACATCTAAAATCTTGGGTCATCATGTATTATTCTTTCATGGCTTGGAGATCATTGGTGCATGCCAATTAACTCCCTAGCAACCAATTAGGATACCTTATCAACCCTTTTTACAAGAGCTATATCTCTGCATCAGAACATCGTAGAGACATGGGGGTGGTCTCTTTTGACTCATTAACACCACTGTAACATTTTGTGAGCTGAGAATTGCCACTGCAAGCACCACTCACATTTTCTTCAGTGTTCTAGTTGTCAATGCTCCTCGAGAAGAGAGGGAGAGATGACACTGAATGAAAACACAGCTTTTTTGCTGATAACTGTTATATTATTTAGTCTGAAATCAAGAGATTTTCCCAGGTTCTTTAAACTGCTCATCCGAATTCAACTTTACTTTCTTATGTGCCCTTTTTGGCTTGACCCCGGCATTGCTGCTTGTTCTTTTTCTTTTTCTTCCTCCGCCATTGCGGTCTATGGCAGCCTATAGAACCGTACGTAGGAAAGTTATGAAATTTGGCACACTGATAGAGGACTGTCCAAAAAGTCTCCACAGCAAATTTGAAGTCTGTATCTCTAACCCGCTAGCGCCACCAACAGTCCAAATTTGCACTTATGTTTTTGCCTATAACTTCTGACCCGTAAGTCCTAGACACTAAATTCTTGTATCCTCTGATTCCTTGGCTCAAGACGATTCGATTGGACCCTATGACGTCATTTTCCGTCATGAAAAATTTTCCGCCATTTTGATTTATTCATAAAACCTACTTTTGCGAACTTGTCCTAGAGCTTTTGCCCAATTGCCACGAAAAATGGTATGTAGCATCTAGAGACACTCAGGGCAAAAAGTTATTAAAAGAATTTTGATAAACCATTCCGTTTTCGTATAGCGCATTAACAAATTTTACGTAGAGCCCAAAAAACAGGTTTTAGTGTGTATCTTTGCCAATCTTATGTCTATTGACGCCACACTTGGTAGTTGTGATGCCAGTGAGGATCTGAGGGGGCATGCAGAGTTTCGTCACAGCACCACCTAGTGGTCATACGAATGTTGTACATGCTTATAACTTTGGCTCTGATCTGTGTTTTTTCACGGGACTTGTTTCGCTGAAGTCCAGAATAGTTGCCGAGTCCAACCTTACCAAACATGCCAGATTTCGCCTTACGGTTAGCCCTGCGCAGCAAAACAGCACTTAAAAAACACGCGCGAATATCTCCGCGAGCGTAATTCTGATCGACTCGAAAACATCATAGGAAGAATATTGCATTACCTTCTGAACAAAAAGTTCTATTGGCGTTGTATTAAAATTTTCATCAGAAATGGCCGAAAATTGCAAAAAACGAAAAATTACCTTTAAATTTTCTGTTTTTACACATAAATGGTTATAACTTCGTAACGCAAAGAGATTTTTTCACCATATTTGATACGCTGATGTACGACCACAGTCTGAGGCTACACAAAAAAAATTGTATGCTTGCACCACTAGTTGGCCTTATAATTGAATAAAACCTTTGAAATCAAGCCACCTTATGGTCATACAACTGTTTCTTCACTAAACTAAAGTGTATAGTCATAAAACTAGCAAGATGTAACACAGTTATGACCTGAGGTTGCATGCACGAATTTTGTCATTGCGCCACCTACTGGTTTTGAGACAGAATATGGCATTTTTTTGGCCTAAAACTACTGCAACAACACATCTAAAACCATGAGTCATCATGGATTATTCCTTTCATGGCTTTGACTATAATCACTAGTGGATGTCCATTTACTCTCTAGCAACCAATGAGAATACCTTATCAACTGTTTTTGCAAGAGTTTTTTCTCTGCATCAGAACATCGCAGAGACATGGGGATGGTCTCTTTTGACTCTTTTAACTTGTTGTAACATGTTGTGACCCATGTTTGCCCACTGTAAGCATCACATACATGTCCTTCAGTGCTCTAATGTCCCATGATTGTCAATAACCGAAGGACAGTTGGAGTAGACAAGAGCATAGATTATTTTTGTTGATTACTTTGCATTTTTTCATCTGAAATCATTAGGTTTACCTAAGTTCTTCAGTCTGCTTATCCAAACGCAACTTTACATCCTTCTGTGCCCTTTTCGGCTTGACCCCGGTGATTGCTGCTTGCAGCTATATTTCTTTTTCTTTTTCTTCCTCCGCCATTGCGGTCTATGGCAGCCTATAGAACCGTACGTAGGAAAGTTATGAAATTTGGCACACTGATAGAGGACTGTCCAAAAAGTCTCCACAGCAAATTTGAAGTCTGTATCTCTAACCCGCTAGCGCCACCAACAGTCCAAATTTTCACTTATGTATTTGCCTATAACTTCTGACCCGTAAGTCCTAGACACTAAATTCTTGTATCCTCTGATTCCTTGGCTCAAGACGATTCGATTGGACCCTATGACGTCATTTTCCGTCATGAAAAATTTTCCGCCATTTTGATTTATTCATAAAACCTACTTTTGCGAACTTGTCCTAGAGCTTTTGCCCAATTGCCATGAAAAACGGTATGTAGCATCTAGAGACACTCAGGGCAAAAAGTTATTAAAAGAATTTTGATAAATCAATCCGTTGTTGTATAGCGCATCAACAAATTTTACGTAGAGCTCAAAAAAACAGATTTTAGGGTGTATCTTCGTCAAACTTAGGCCTATTGACGCCACACTTGGTAGTTGTGATGCCAGTGAGGATCTGAGGGGGCATGCAGAGTTTCGTAACAGCACCACCTAGTGGTCATACGAATGTTGTACATGCTTATAACTTTGGCTCTGATCTGTGTTTTTTCACGGGACTTGTTTCGCTGAAGTCCAGAATAGCTGCCGAGTCCAACGTTACCAAACATGCCAGATTTCGCCTTACGGTTAGCCCTGCGCAGCAAAACAGCACTTAAAAAACACGCGCGAATATCTCCGCGAGCGTAATTCTGATCGACTCGAAAACATCATAGGAAGAATATTGCATTACCTTCTGAACAAAAAGTTCTATTGGCGTTGTATTAAAATTTTCATCAGAAATGGCCGAAAATTGCAAAAAACAAAAAATTACCTTTAAATTTTCTGTTTTTACACATAAATGGTTATAACTTCGTAACGCAAAGAGATTTTTTCACCATATTTGATACGCTGATGTACGACCACAGTCTGAGGCTACACAAAAAAAATTGTATGCTTGCACCACTAGTTGGCCTTATAATTGAATAAAACCTTTGAAATCAAGCCACCCTATGGTCATACAACTGTTTCTTCACTAAACTAAAGTGTATAGTCATAAAACTAGCTAGATGTAACACAGTTATGACCTGAGGTTGCATGCACGAATGTTGTCATTGCGCCACCTATTGGTTTTGAGATAGAATATGGCATTTTTTGGCCTAGAACTACTGCAACAACACATCTTAAACCATGAGTCATCATGGATTATTCCTTTCATGGCTTTGACTATAATCACTAGTGGATGTCCATTTACTCTCTAGCAACCAATGAGAATACCTTATCAACTGTTTTTGCAAGAGCTTTTTCTCTGCATCAGAACATCGCAGAGACATGGGGATGGTCTCTTTTGACTCTTTTAACTTGTTGTAACATGTTGTGACCCATGTTTGCCCACTGTAAGCATCACATACATGTCCTTCAGTGCTCTAATGTTCCATGATTGTCAATAACCGAAGGACAGTTGCAGTAGACAAGAACATAGATTATTTTTGTTGATTACTTTGCATTTTTTCATCTGAAATCATTAGGTTTTCCTAAGTTCTTCAGTCTGCTTATCCAAACGCAACTTTACATCCTTCTGTGCCCTTTTCGGCTTGACCCCGGTGATTGCTGCTTGCAGCTATATTTAGGGGTCAAGCCCCGAAGGGGCGTAGAACCCTATTGTTATTGTTAGTTTTCTTATTATTCTTATTATTATTATTCTTCCTCTTCCGCCATTGAAGTCAATGGCAGCCCATAGAACCGTACATAGGAAAGTTATGAAATTTGGCACACATGTACAGGACAGTCTTAGAAGTTACTATAGCAAATTTGGTGTGTCTAACTCAAACTCTCTAGCGCCACCAACAGTCCAAAAGTCCACTTATGTTCATGCTCATAACTTCTGACCCGTGAGTCCTAGAAACTAAATTCTTGTTTCCTTTGAATCCTTGGCTCATGATGATTCAAATGCACACATTGATGTCATTTGTGTCATGCACATCTTTCCGCCATTTTGAATTTTTCGTAAAACCTACTTTTTCGAACTCATCCTAGACCATTTGTCCGATTTGCATGTCCTTTGGAATGTAGCATCTAGAGACACCCAAGACAAAAAGTTATCAAAAGCTTTTTGATAGACCAATGCGTTCTCATATAAATTGACAACATATATGGCGGCGAGCACGCCAAAACGGACGTGAGGCTTTATTTTCGCAAAACTTTATTGTATCGACACGAAACTTGGTATATGTCATTACAGTCATGACCTGAGGATGCCTGCAACGTTTCGTCACAGCGCCACCTAGTGGTCACGAGATTCGAAAAATGCCTATTTTCGCTTATAACTACTTCAAACTTGAGTCTAAAATCATGAAGGTGGTCTTGTTAGATTCCTTGAGGCATGCCGAGTCAAACGATACCAAACGGTTTTCGGTCGGCCATTTTGGGTGTCGGCCATTTTGAATTTTCTCATTAAGTTCAGTATTTCACAAACAGAATGGCGTATCGCTACGAAATTTGGCATGGTTCATCAGTGACATGTTCTGAGCGCACCTATAAATCTTTAGGACGGCGCCACCTAGTGGTCAGGATATGTAAAAATGTTTTTTAAAATCTTTATGTCATTTGATTAAATTGCCACTATGACATAAGACTTCACTCTATTGATTCCTTGGCTCATGCTGAGTCCGACTGTACCAAATATGTCTGAGTCAAACCTACTTCCTGTCGGCCATTTTGAATTATATTGAACACCTACTTTTTCGAACTCCTCCTAGAGCGCTCGAGTGATTGGCTTGATTTTTGGTATGCATCATCTAGAGACACTCCAGACAAAAAGTTATCAAAAGATTTTCGTTAGACCTATCCGTTCTCGTATAACGCATCAAAGAATGCGAGAGCGAGCACGCTAAAATGTGTTTGAGCCTGTATTTTCGCAAAACTTTTGCGTATTAATATGAGACTTGGTATATGTCATAATAGTGATGACCTGAGGGTGCATGCACTATTTCGTCACACTGCCCCCTACTGGTCACGAGATATAAAAAATGTCTATTTTTGCTTATAACTACTGCAAACTTGAATGTAAAATTATGAGAGTGGTCTTGTTAGATTTCGTGAGGCATGCCGAGTCAAAAGATACCAAATGGTTTTTGGTCGGCCATATTGTGTGTCGGCCATTTTGAATTTTTTCTTTAAGTTCTAGTATTTCAGAAATGCAATTACGTATTGTTATGAAACTTGGTATGGTTCATCAGCAACATGTTCTGAGAGGACTTGTAAACTTTTTGGCGCCCCCTAGTGGTCAAGAGATTTGAAGCTATATTTCTGCATCTCTTTATTGTATTTACACCAAATGTGGTGGGTGTCATCACAATCAAGACCTGAGTCAAAATTTATTGTTTGGTCAGTGCCCCCTAGTGGTCAAGTCATTTAAGGCTATATCTCTGCATTTCTTTATCGTATTTACACCAAATTTGGTATGTGTCATCACAATCAAGACCTGAGTCACAATTTATTGTTTGGTCAGTGCCCCCTAGTGGTCAAGTCATTTAAGGATATATCTTTGTATCGCTTTATCGTATTTACACTAAATTTGGTATGTGTCATCACAGTCATGACCTGAGGCACCATCTTTTGTTTCGGCACAGCGCCACCTAGTGGTCTCAAGATACAACAAAATTGCTAATTTTTCATAAAACTAATGCAAACTTAGCTCTTAAATCATGACAGTCATCACGTATGAATCATTTTTTGCCATGTTTGGCTTGACCCCGGTATCGCTGCTTGCAGCTATATTTCTTTTTCTTTTTCTTCCTCCGCCATTGCGGTCTATGGCAGCCTATAGAACCGTACGTAGGAAAGTTATGAAATTTGGCACACTGATAGAGGACTGTCCAAAAAGTCTCCACAGCAAATTTGAAGTCTGTATCTCTAACCCGCTAGCGCCACCAACAGTCCAAATTTGCACTTATGTATTTGCTTATAACTTCTGACCCGTAAGTCCTAGACACTAAATTCTTGTATCCTATGATTCATTGGCTCAAGACGATTCGATTGGACCCTATGACGTCATTTTCCGTCATGAAAAATTTTCCGCCATTTTGATTTATTCATAAAACCTACTTTTGCGAACTTGTCCTAGAGCTTTTGCCCAATTGCCACGAAAAATGGTATGTAGCATCTAGAGACACTCAGGGCAAAAAGTTATTAAAAGAATTTTGATAAACCATTCCGTTTTCGTATAGCGCGTCAACAAATTTTACGTAGAGCCCAAAAAACAGGTTTTAGTGTGTATCTTCGGCAATCTTATGTCTATTGACGCCACACTTGGTAGTTGTGATGCCAGTGAGGATCTGAGGGGGCATGCAGAGTTTCGACACAGCACCACCTAGTGGTCATACGAATGTTGTACATGCTTATAACTTTGGCTCTGATCTGTGTTTTTTCACGGGACTTGTTTCGCTGAAGTCCAGAATAGTTGCAGAGTCCAACCTTACCAAACATGCCAGATTTCGCCTTACGGTTAGCCCTGCGCAGCAAAACAGCACTTAAAAAACACGCGCGAATATCTCCGCGAGCGTAATTCTGATCGACTCGAAAACATCATAGGAAGAATATTGCATTACCTTCTGAACAAAAAGTTCTATTGGCGTTGTATTAAAATTTTCATCAGAAATGGCCGAAAATTGCAAAAAACGAAAAATTACCTTTACATTTTCTGTTTTTACACATAAATGGTTATAACTTCGTAACGCAAAGAGATTTTCTCACCATATTTGATACGCTGATGTACGACCACAGTCTGAGGCTACACAAAAAAAATTGTATGCTTGCACCACTAGTTGGCCTTATAATTGAATAAAACCTTTGAAATCAAGCCACCCTATGGTCATACAACTGTTTCTTCACTAAACTAAAGTGTATAGTCATAAAACTAGCTAGATGTAACACAGTTATGACCTGAGGTTGCATGCACGAATTTTGTCATTGCGCCACCTACTGGTTTTGAGATAGAATATGGCATTTTTTTGGCCTAAAACTACTGCAACAACACATCTAAAACCATGAGTCATCATGGATTATTCCTTTCATGGCTTTGACTATAATCACTAGTGGATGTCCATTTACTCTCTAGCAACCAATGAGAATACCTTATCAACTGTTTTTGCAAGAGCTTTTTCTCTGCATCAGAACATCGCAGAGACATGGGGATGGTCTCTTTTGACTCTTTTAACTTGTTGTAACATGTTGTGACCCATGTTTGCCCACTGTAAGCATCACATACATGTCCTTCAGTGCTCTAATGTCCCATGATTGTCAATAACCGAAGGACAGTTGCAGTAGACAAGAACATCGATTATTTTTGTTGATTACTTTGCATTTTTTCATCTGAAATCATTAGGTTTACCTAAGTTCTTCAGTCTGCTTATCCAAACGCAACTTTACATCCTTCTGTGCCCTTTTCGGCTTGACCCCGGTGATTGCTGCTTGCAGCTATATTTCTTTTTAGGGGTCAAGCCCCGAAGGGGCGAAGACCCCTATTGTATTTGTTAGTTTTCTTATTATTATTAGGGGTCAAGCCCCGAAGGGGCGAAGACCCCTATTGTATCCGTTAGTTTTCTTTTTATTAGGGGTCAAGCCACGAAGTGGCGTAGACACCTATTGTTATTGTTAGTTTTCTTATTATTATTCATCCTAGTTCTTCCGCCATTGAAGTCAATGGCAGCCCATAGAACCGTACGTAGGAAAGTTATGTAATTTGGCACACATGTAGAGGACAGTCTTAGAAGTTACTATAGCAACATTGGTGTGTCTAACTCAAACCCTCTAGCGCCACCAACAGTCCAAAAATCCACTTATGTTCATGCTCATAACTTCTGACCCGTGAGTCCTAGACAATAAATTCTTGTTTCCTCTGAATCCTTGGCTCATGATGATTCAATTGCACACATTGATGTCATTTGTGTCATGCACATCTTTCCGCCATTTTGAATTTTCCGTAAAACCTACTTTTTCGAACTCCTCCTAGAGCGTTTGTCCGATTTGCATGTCATTTGGTATATAGCATCTAGAGACACCCCAGACAAAAAGTTATCAAAAGCTTTTTGATAGACCAATGCGTCCTCGTATACAGTGACAACATATAAGGCGGAGAGCACGCCAAAACGGACGTGAGGCCGTATCTTCGCAAAACTTTTGTGTATCGACACGAAACTTGGTATATGTCATTACAGTCATGACCTGAGGGTGCCTGCAACGTTTCGTCTCAGCGCCACCTAGTGGTCACGAAATTCGAAAAATGCTTATTTTTGCTTATAACTACTTCAAACTTGAGTCTAAAATCATGAAGGTGGTTTTGTTAGATTCCTTGAGGCATGCCGAGTCAAACGATAACAAACGGTTTTCGGTCGGCCATTTTGGGTGTCGGCCATTTTGAATTTTCTCATTAAGTTCAGTATTTCACAAACAAAATGGCGTATCGCTACGAAATTTGGCATGGTTCATCAGTGACATGTTCTGAGCGCACCTATAAATCTTTAGGACAGCGCCACCTAGTGGTCAGGATATGTAAAGAAATTGTTTAAAATCTTTATAGCATTTGATTCATTTGCCACACTGACATGAGACTTCACTCTATTGATTCCTTGGCTCGTGCTAAGTCCGACGGTACCAAATATGTCTGAGTCAAACCTACTTCCTGTCGGCCATTTTGAATTATATTGAACACCTACTTTTTCGAACTCCTCCTAGAGCGCTTGTTTGATTGGCTTGATTTTTGGTACGCATCATCTAGAGACACTCTAGACAAAAAGTTATCAAAAGCTTTTCGGTAGACCTATTCGTTGTCGTATAACACATCAAAGAATGCGAGGGCGAGCACGCCAAAATGTGTTTGAGCCTGTATCTTCGCAAAACTTTTGCGTATTGATATGAGACCTGGTATATGTCATAACAGTGATGACGTAAGGGTGCATGCACCGTTTCGTCACAGCGCCCCCTAGTGGTCACGAGATATAAAAATTTCTATTTTTGCTTATAACTACTGCAAACTTAAATGTAAAATTATGAGAGTAGTCTTGTTAGATTTCGTGAGGCATGCCGAGTCAAACGATACCAAATGGTTTTTGGTCGGCCATTTTGTGTGTCGGCCATTTTGAGTTTTTTTTAAGTTCAAGCATTTCAGAAACGCAATTGCGTATTGTTATGAAACTTGGTATGGTTCATCAGCAACATGTTCTGAGAGGGCTTGTAAACTTTTTGGCGCCCCCTAGTGGTCAAGAGATTTGAAGCTATATCTCTGCATCTCTTTATCGTATTTACACCAAATTTGGTGGGTGTCATCACAATCATGACCTGAGTCACCATCTATTGTTTTGGTCAGTGCCCCCTAGTGGTCAAGTCATTTAAGGCTATATCTCCGTATCGCTTTATCGTATTTACACTAAATTTGGTATGTGTCATCACAGTCATGGCCTGAGGCACCATCTATTGTTTCGGCACAGTGCCACCTAGTGGTCTCAAGATACAAAAAATTGCAATTTTTTCCCTAAAACTAATGCAAACTTAGATCTTGAATCATGACCGTCATCACGTATGAATCATTTTTGCCATGTTTGGCTTGACCCCGGTATCGCTGCTTGCAGCTATATTTATAATAATTATTATTCTGGTTCTTCTTCCGCCATTGCGGTCTATGGCAGCCCATAGAACCGTACGTAGGAAAGTTATGAAATTTGGCACACTGATAAAGGACAGTCCAATGTGTCCCCACAGCAAATTTGGAGTCTCTAACTCCAACCCTCTAGCGCCACCAACAGTCCAAAGTTGCACTTACGTTTTTGCTTATAACTTTTGATCCGTAAGTCTTAGAAACGAAATTCTTGTATCCTCTGATTGCTTGGCTCAAGCCGATTCGATTGGACCCTATGACGTCATTTTCCGTCATGAAAATTTTTCCGCCATTTTGAGTTATTCGTAAAACCTACTTTTGCGAACTCGTCCTAGAGCTTTTGCCCGATTTCCACGAAAATCGGTATGTAGCATCTACAGACCCTCACGGCAAAAAGTTATGGAATTCATGTCAATTCGTCCATCCGTTTCCATAAACCGCGTCAACGAATTTTAAGTAGAGCACAAAAAAACGGATTTGAGGCTGTATCTTCGCCAAACTTAAGCCTATTGACACGATACTTGGTACTTGTGATGCCAGTCAGGAACTAAGGGTGCATGCAGAGTTTCGTCACAGCGCCACCTAGTGGTCAGACTTATGCTTTAAACGCCTATAACTTTGGCTCCGATTGACGTATTTTCACGGGACTTGTTTCTTTGGAGTTCTGAATAGTTGCCGAGTCCAACGATACCAAACATGTCAGATTTCGCCTTACGGTTAACCCTGCGCAGCAAAAGAGCACTTAAAAAACACGCGCGAATATCTCGGCGAGCGTTATTCCGATCGACTCGAAAACACCATAGGAAGAATATTGCGTTACCTTCTGAACAAAAAGTTCTATTGGCGTTATATTAAATTTTTTATCAGAAATGGCCGAAAAATGCAAAAAACGAAAAATTACCTTGAAATTTTGTATTTTTACACATAAATGGTTATAACTTCGCAACGAAAAGAGATTTTTTCACCAGATTTGATACACTGATGTATGAGCAGAGTCCGAGGCCACACAAAAAAATGGTATACCTGCACCAGTAGGTGGCCCTATAATTGAACAAAACCTTTGAAATCAAGCCACCCTATGGTCATACAACTGTTTCTTCACTAAACTAAAGTGTATAGTCATAAAACTAGCTAGATGTAACACAGTTATGACCTGAGATTACATGCACAACTTTGTCATTGCGCCACCTAGTGGTTTTGAGAGAGAAATATGGTATTTTTGCCTAAAACTACTCCAACAGTACATCTAAAATCTTGGGTCATCATGTATTATTCCTTTCATGCTTGGAGATCATTGGTGCATGCCAATTAATTCCTTAGCAACCAATAAGGATACCTTATCAATCCTTTTTACAAGAGCTATATCTCTGCATCAGAACATCGTAGAGACATGGGGGTGGTCTCTTTTGACTCATTAACACCACTGTAACATTTTGTGAGCTGAGAATTGCCACTGCAAGCACCACTCACATTTTCTTCAGTGTTCTAGTTGTCAATGATCCTCGAGAGGAGAGGAAGAGATTACACTGAATGAAAACACAGCTTTTTTGCTGATAACTGTTATATTATTTAGTCTGAAATCAAGAGATTTTCCTAGGTTCTTTAAACTGCTCGTTTGAATTCAACTTTACTTTCTTCTGTGCCTTTTTTGGCTTGACCCCGGCATTGCTGCTTGCAGCTATATTTAGGGGTCAAGCCCAGAATGGGCGAAGACCCCTATTGTATCCGTTAGTTTTCTTTTTATTATTATTATTATAATAATTATTATTATTCCTCCGCCATTGCGGTCTATGGCAGCCCCTAGAACCGTACATAGGAAAGTTATGAAATTTGGCACACTGACAGAGGACAGTCCAAATAATATCCACAGCAAATTTGGAGTTTCTATCTCAAGCCCGCTAGCGCCACCAACAGTCCAAAGTTGCACTTACGTTTTTGCTTATAACTTCTGATCCGTAAGTCCTAGAAACGAAATTCTTGTCTCCTCTGATTCCTTGGCTCAAGCCGATTCGATTAGACCCTATGACGTCATTTTCCGTCATGAAAATTTTTCCGCCATTTTGAATTATTCGTAAAACCTACTTTTGCGAACTCGTCCTAGAGTTTTTGCCCGATTGCCACGAAAATCGGTATGCAGCATCTAGAGACACTCAAGGCAAAAAGTTATTAAAAGAATTTAGATAAACCAATCCGTTGTCGTATAGCGCGTCAACGAATTTTACGTAGAGCGCAAAATAACAGATTTTAGGCTGTATCTTCGTCAAACTTAGGCCTATTGACACGACACTTGGTACTTGAGATGACAGTGAGGAACTGAGTGTGCATGCACAATTTCGTGGCAGCGCCACCTAGTGGCCAGACTTATGTTTTAAACGCCTATAACTTTGGCTCAGATTGACGTATTTTCACGGGACTTGTTTCTTTGGAGTTCTGAATAGTTTCCGAGTCCAACGATACCAAACATGCCAGAATTCGCCTTACGGTTAACCCTGCGCAGCAAAATAGCGCTTAAAAAACACGCGTGAATATCTCCGCGAGCGTTTTTCCGATCGACTTGAAAACACCATAGGAAGAACATTGCGTTACCTTCTGAACAAAAAGTTCTATTGGCGTTACATTAAAATTTTTATCAGAAATTGCCGAAAAATGCAAAAAACGAAAAATTACCTTAAATTTTGCATTTTTTACACATAAATGGCTATAACTTCGCAACGAAAAGAGATTTTTTCACCAGATTTGATACGCTGATGTACGACCACAGTCTGAGGCTACACAAAAATAATTTTATGCTTGCACCACTAGTTGGCCTTATAATTGAACAAAACCTTTGAAATCAAGCCACCCTATGGTCATACAACTGTTTCTTCACTAAACTAAAGTGTATATTCATAAAACTAGCTAGATGTAACACAGTTATGACCTGAGGTTGCATGCACAATTTTGTCATTGCGCCACCTACTGGTTTTGAGATAGAAATATGGCATTTTTTGCCTAAAACTACTGCAACAACACATCTAAAACCATGAGTCATCATGGATTATTCCTTTCATGGCTTTGACTATAATCACTGGTGGTTGCCAATTCACTCCCTAGCAACCAATGAGAATACCTTATCAACTGTTTTTGCCAGAGCTTTTTCTCTGCATCAGAACATCGCAGAGACATGGGGGTGGGCTCTTTTGACTCGATAACACCACTGTAACATTTTGTGAGCTGAGTATTGCCACTAGAAGCACCACTCATTTTTACGTCAGTGTTCTAGTTATCAATGCTCGTCGAAAGAGAGGGAGAGATTTCACTAAATGAGAACAGCTTTTTTGCTGATAATTGTTATATTGTTTTGTCTGAAATCAAGAGATTTTCCTAGGTACTTTAAACTGCTCATCCGAAGTCAACTTTACTTTCTGCTGTGCCCTTTTTGGCTTGACCCCGGTGATTGCTGCTTGCAGCTATATTGGCAATTGTTTCTGTTAATAAATTTTTCTTCTTCCGCCATTGCGGTCTATGGCAGCCCATGGAACCGTACGTAGGAAAGTTATGAAATTTGGCACACTGATAAAGGACAGTCCAATGTGTCCCCACAGCAAATTTGGAGTCTCTATCTCTAACCCGCTAGCGCCACCAACAGTCCAAAGTTGAACTTATGTTTTTGCTTATAACTTCTGATCCGTACGTCCTAGAAATGAAATTCTTGTTTCCTCTGATTCCTTGGCTAAAGACGATTCGATTGGACCCTATGACGTCATTTTCCTTCATGAAAATTTTTCCGCCATTTTGAATTATTCGTAAAACCTACTTTTGCAAACTCGTCCTAGAGTTTTTACCCGATTGCCGCGAAAATTGGTATGTAGCATCTAGAGACCCTCACGGCAAAAAGTTATCAAAAGAATTTCGATAAACCAATCCGTTGTCGTATAGCGCGTCAACAAATTTTACGTAGAGCGCAAAAAAACAGATTTTAGGCTGTATCTTTGTCAAACTTAGGCCTATTGACACGACACTTGGTACTTGTGATGCCAGTCAGGAACTGAGTGTGCATGCACAGTTTCGTCGCAGCGCCACCTAGTGGCCAGACAGATGTTTTTTACACCTATAACTTTGGCTGTGATCAACGTATTTTGACGGGACTTGATTTTTAGGAGTCCTGAATAGTCGCCGAGTCCAACGATACCAAACATGCCAGATTTCGCATTACGGTTAGCCCTGCGCAGCAAAACAGCACTTAAAAAACATGCGCGAATATCTCCGTGAGCGTTATTCCGATCGACTCGAAAACACCATAGGAAGAACATTGCATTACCTTCTGAACAAAAAGTTCTATTGGCGTTATATTAAAATTTTCATCAGAAATGGCCGAAAATTGCAAAAAACGAAAAATTACCTTTTACAATTTGTGTTTTTATACATAATTGGTTATAACTTCGCAACGAAAAGAAATTTTTTCACCAGATTTGATACGCTGATGTATGAGCAGAGTCTGAGGCCACACAAAAAAATTGGTATGCCTGAACCACTAGGTGGCCCTATAATTGAACAAAATCTTACATGTCAAGCAAGCCCTATGGTCATACAACTATTTCTTCACTAAACTAAAGTGTATAGTTATAAAACTAGCTAGATGTAACATAGTTATGACCTGAGGTTGCATGCACAATTTTGTCATTGCGCCACCTACTGGTTTTGAGATAGAATATGGCATTTTTTTGCCTAAAACTACTGCAACAACACATCTAAAACCATGAGTCATCATGGATTATTCCTTTCATGGCTTTGACTATAATCACTAGTGGATGTCCATTTACTCTCTAGCAACCAATGAGAATACGTTATCAACTGTTTTTGCAAGAGCTTTTTCTCTGCATCAGAACATCGCAGAGACATGGGGGTGGGCTCTTTTGACTCATTAACACCACTGTAACATTTTGTGAGCTGAGTATTGCCACTAGAAGCACCACTCATTTTTACGTCAGTGTTCTAGTTATCAATGCTCGTCGAAAGAGAGGGAGAGATTTCACTAAATGAGAACACAGCTTTTTTGCTGATAACTGTTATATTGTTTTGTCTGAAATCAAGAGATTTTCTTAGGTACTTTAAACTGCTCATCCGAAGTCAACTTTACTTTCTGCTGTGCCCTTTTTGGCTTGACCCCGGTGATTGCTGCTTGCAGCTATATTGGCAATTGTTTCTGTTAGTAAATTTTTCTTCTTCCGCCATTGCGGTCTATGGCAGCCCATAGAACCGTATGTAGGAAAGTTATGAAATTTGGCACTCTGATAAAGGACAGTCCAATGTGTCCCCACAGCAAATTTGGAGTCTCTATGTCTAACCCGCTAGCGCCACCAACAGTCCAAATTTGCACTTATGTTTTTGCTTATAACTTCTGATCCGTAAGTCCTAGAAACAAAATTCTTGTTTCCTCTGATTCCTTGGCTCAAGACGATTCGACTGGACCCTATGACGTCATTTTCCGTCATGAAAATTTTCCCGCCAATTTGAATTATTCGAAAAACCTACTTTTTCGAACTCGTCCTAGAGCTTTTGTCCGATTGCCACGAAAATTGGTATGTATCATCCAGAGACACTCATGGCAAAAAGTTATCAAAAGAATTTTGATACACCAATCAGTTGTCGTATACCGCCTTGACAAATGTTACGTAGAGCGCAAAAAAACAGATTTTAGGCTGTATCTTCGTCAAACTTAGGCCTATTGAAACGACACTTGGTACTTGTGATGCCAGTCAGGAACTGAGGGTGCATGCACAGTTTCGTTGCAGCGCCACCTAGTGGCCAGACAAATGATTTATACACCTATAACTTTGGCTGCGATAAACGTATTTTGACGGGACTTGATTTTTAGGAGTCCTGAGTAGTCGCCGAGTCCAACGATACCAAACATGCCAGATTTTGCCTTACGGTTAGCCCTGAGCAGCAAAACAGCACTTAAAAAACACGTGTGAATATCTTCGCGAGCGTTATTCTGATCGACTTGAAAACACCATAGGAAGAACATTGCATTACCTTCTGAACAAAAAGTTCTATTGGCGTTATATTAAAATTTTCATTAGAAATGGCCGAAAATTACAAAAAACGAAAAATTACCTTTAGATTTTGTGGTTTTTACACATAAATGGTTATAACTTCGCAACGAAAAGAGATTTTTTCACCAGATTTGATACGCTGATGTATGAGCAGAGTCTGAGGCCACACACAAAAATTGGTATACCTAATACACTAGGTGGCCCTATAATTGAACAAAATATTTCATATCAAGCAAGCCCTATGGTCATACAAATATTTCTTTGCCGATCTAAAGTGTATAGTCATGAAACTAGCTAGATGTAACGCAGTCATGACCTGAGGTTGCATGCACGATTCTGTCATAGCGCCCCCTAGTGGTTTGGAGATAGAAAATAGCTATTTTTGCCTAAATCTACTGCAACAGCACATCTAAAACCATGAGTCATCATGGATTATTCCTTTCATGGCTTTGACTATAATCACTGGTGGTTGCCAATTCACTCCCTAGCAACCAATGAGAATACCTTATCAACGGTTTTGCAAGAGCTATAACTCTGCGTCAGAACATCGTAGAGACACGGGGGTGGGCTCTTTTGACTCATTAACAACACTGTAACATTTTGAGAGCTGAGTATTGCCACTGCAAGCTTTTTTGCTGATAACTGTTATATTGTTTTGTCTGAAATCAAGAGATTTTTTAGGTACTTTAAACTGCTCATCCGAAGTCAACTTTACTTTCTGCTGTGCCCTTTTTGGCTTGACCCCGGTGATTGCTGCTTGCAGCTATATTTAGGGGTCAAGCCCCGAAGGGGCGAAGACCCCTATTGTATTTGTTAGTGTTCTTATTATTATTATAATAATTATTCTGCTTCTTCTTCCGCCATTGCGGTCTATGGCAGCCCATAGAACCGTACGTAGGAAAGTTATGAAATTTGGCACACTGATAAAGGACAGTCCAAATATTATCCACAGCAAATTTGGAGTCTCTATCTCAAACCCGCTAGCGCCACCAACAGTCCAAAGTTGCACTTATGTTTTTGCTTATAACTTTTGATCCGTAAGTCCTAGAAACGAAATTCTTGTTTCCTCTGATTCCTTGGCTCAAGACGATTCGATTGGACCCTATGACGTCATTTTCCGTCATGAAAATTTTTCCGCCATTTTGAATTATTCGTAAAACCTACTTTTGCGAACTCGTCCTAGAGTTTTTACCCGATTGCCGCAAAAATTGGTATGTAGCATCTAGAGACACTCACGGCAAAAAGTTATTAAAAGAATTTTGATAAATCAATCCGTTGTTGTATAGCACGTCAACAAATTTTACGTAGAGCGCAAAAAAACTGATTTTAGGCTGTATCTTCGTCAAACTTAGGCCTATTGACACGACACTTGGTACTTGTGATGCCAGTCATGAACTGAGTGTGCATGCACAGTTTCGTCGCAGCACCACCTAGTGGCCAGACAGATGATTTATACACCTATAACTTTGGCTGCGATCAACGTATTTTGACGGGACTTGATTTTTAGGAGTCCTGAGTAGTCGCCGAGTCCAACGATACCAAACATGCCAGATTTCGCTTTACCGTTAGCCCTGCGCAGCAAAACAGCACTTAAAAAACACGCGCGAATATCTCCGCGAGCGTTATTCCGATCGACTCGAAAACACCATAGGAAGAACATTGCATTACCTTCTGAACAAAAAGTTCCATTGGCCTTATATTAAAATTTTCATCAGAAATGGCCGAAAATTGCAAAAAACGAAAAATTTACTTTAGATTTTGTGGTTTTTACACATAAATGGTTATAACTTCGCAACGAAAAGAGATTTTTTCACCAGATTTGATACACTGATGTATGAGCAGAGTCTGAGGCCACACAAAAAAATTGGTATGTCTGAACCACTAGGTGGGCCTATAATTGAACAAAATATTTCATATCAAGCAAGCCCTATGGTCATACAACTATTTCTTCACTAAACTAAAGTGTATAGTCATGAAACTAGCTAGATGTAACGCAGTCATGACCTGAGGTTGCATGCACAATTCTGTCATAGCGCCCCCTAGAGGTTTGGAGATAGAAAATAGCTATTTTTGCCTAAATCTACTGCAACAGCACATCTAAAACCATGAGTCATCATGGATTATTCTTTTCATGGCTTTGACTATAATCACTGGTGGTTGCCAATTCACTCCCTAGCAATCAATGAGAATACCTTATCAACCGTTTTGCAAGAGCTATAACTCTGCATCAGAACATCGTAGAGACACGGGGGTGGGCTCTTTTGACTCATTAACAACACTGTAACATTTTGAGAGCTGAGTATTGCCACTGCAAGCACCACTCATTTTTACGTCAGTGTTCTAGTTATCAATGCTCGACGAAAGAGAGGGAGAGATTTCACTAAATAAGAACACAGCTTTTTTGCTGATAACTGTTATATTGTTTTGTCTGAAATCAAGAGATTTTCTTAGGTACTTTAAACTGCTCATCCGAAGTCAACTTTACTTTCTGCTGTGCCCTTTTTGGCTTGACCCCGGTGATTGCTGCTTGCAGCTATATTTATTATTATTCTTCTTCCGCCATTGCGGTCTATGGCAGCCCATAGAACCGTACGTAGGAAAGTTATGAAATTTGGCACACTGATAAAGGACAGTTCAATGTGTCCCCACAGCAAATTTGGAGTCTCTATCTCTAACCCGCTAGCGCCACCAACAGTCCAAAGTTGAACTTATGTTTTTGCTTATAACTTCTGATCCGTAAGTCCTAGAAACGAAATTCTTGTTTCCTCTGATTCCTTGGCTCAAGACGATTCGATTTGACCCTATGACGTCATTTTCCGTCATGGAAATTTTTCCGCCATTTTGAATTATTTGTAAAACCTACTTTTGCGAACTCGTCCTAGAGCTTTTGCCCAATTTTAACGAAAATCGGTATGTAGCATCTACAGACCCTCACGGCAAAAAGTTATCAAAAGAATTTCGATAAACCAATCCGTTGTCGTATAGCGCATCAACAAATTTTACGTAGAGCGCAAAAAAACAGATTTTAGGCTGTATCTTCGTCAAACTTTGGCCTATTGACACGACACTTGGTACTTGTGATGCCAGTCAGGAACTGAGTGTGCATGCACAGTTTCGTCGCAGCGCCACCTAGTGGCCAGACAGATGTTTTTTACACCTATAACTTTGGCTGTGATCAACGTATTTTGACGGGACTTGATTTTTAGGAGTCCTGATTAGTCGCCGAGTCCAACGATACCAAACATGCCAGATTTCGCCTTACGGTTAGCCCTGCGCAGCAAAACAGCACTTAAAAAACATGCGCGAATATCTCCGCGAGCGTTATTCCGATCGACTCGAAAACACCATAGGAAGAACATTGCATTACCTTCTGAACAAAAAGTTCTATTGGCGTTATATTAAAATTTTCATCAGAAATGGCCGAAAATTGCAAAAAACGAAAAATTACCTTTAGATTTTGTGTTTTTTACACATAAATGGTTATAACTTCGCAACGAAAAGAGATTTTTTTACCAGATTTGATACGCTGATGTATGAGCAGAGTCTGAGGCCACACAAAAAAATTGGTATGCCTGAACCACTAGGTGGCCCTATAATTGAACAAAATCTTTCATATCAAGCAAGCCCTATGGTCATACAACTATTTCTTCACTAAACTAAAGTGTATAGTCATAAAACTAGCTAGATGTAACACAGTTATGAACTGAGGTTGCATGCACAACTTTGTCATTGCGCCACCTAGTGGTTTTGAGATAGAAATATGGTATTTTTGCCTAAAACTACTCCAACAGTACATCTAAAATCTTGGGTCATCATGTATTATTCCTTTCATGGCTTGGAGATCATTGGTGCATGCCAATTCACTCCTTAGCAACCAATAAGGATACCTTATCAATCCTTTTTACAAGAGCTATATCTCTGCATCAGAACATCGTAGAGACATGGGGGTGGTCTTTTTTGACTCATTAACACCACTGTAACATTTTGTGAGCTGAGAATTGCCACTGCAAGCACCACTCACATTTTCTTTAGTGTTCTAGTTGTCAATGCTCCTCGAGAAGAGAGGGAGAGATGACACTGAATGAAAACACAGCTTTTTTGCTGATAACTGTTATATTATTTAGTCTGAAATCAAGAGATTTTCCCAGGTTCTTTAACCTGTTCATCCGAATTCAACTTTACTTTCTTATGTGCCCTTTTTGGCTTGACCCCGGCATTGCTGCTTGCAGCTATATTTAGGGGTCAAGCCCTGAAGGGGCGAAGACCCCTATTGTATCCGTTAGTTTTCTTTTTATTATTATTATTATTATTATTATTCTTCTTCCTCCGCCATTGCAGTCTATGGCAGCCCATAGAACCGTACGTAGGAAAGTTATGAAATTTGGCACACTGATAAAGGACACTCCAATGTGTCCTCACAGCAAATTTGGAGTCTCTATGTCTAACCCGCTAGCGCCACCAACAGTCCAAAGTTGCACTTATATTTTTGCTTATAACTTCTGATCCGTAAGTCCTAGAAACGAAATTCTTGTTCCATCTGATTCCTTGGCTCAAGACGATTCGATTGGACCCTAAGCCGTCATTTTCCGTCATGAAAATTTTTCCGCCATTTTGAATTATTCGTAAAACCTACTTTTGCAAACTCGTCCTAGAGCTTTTGCCCGATTTCCACGAAAATCAGTATGTAGCATCTACAGACCCTCACGGCAAAAAGTTATGGAATTCATGTCAATTCGTCAATCCGTTTCCGTAAAGCGCGTCAACGAATTTTACGTAGAGCGCAAAAAAACGGATTTGAGGCTGTATCTTCGGCAAACTTAAGCCTATTGACACAATACTTGGTACTTGTGATGCCAGTCAGGAACTACGGGTGCTTGCAGAGTTTCGTCACAGCGCCACCTAGTGGTCAGACTTATGCTTTACACGCCTATAACTTTGGCTCCGATTGACGTATTTTCACGGGACTTGTTTCTTTGGAGTTCTGAATAGTTGCCGAGTCCAACGATACCAAACATGCCAGAATTCGCCTTACAGTTAACCCTGCGTAGCAAAATAGCGCTTAAAAAACACCCGTGAATATCTCCGCGAGCGTTTTTCCGATCGACTCGAAAATGCCATAGGAAGAACATTGCATTACCTTCTGAACAAAAAACTCTATTGGCATTATATTAAAATTTTCATCAGAAATGGCCGAAAATTGCAAAAAACGAAAAATTACCTTTACATTTTGTGTTTTTTACACATAAATGGTTATAACATCGCAACGAAAAGAGATTTTTTCACCAGATTTGATACGCTGATGTATGAGCAGAGTCTGAGGCCACACAAAAAAATTGGTATGCCTGAACCACTAGGTGGCCCTATAATTGAACAAAATCTTTCATATCAAGCAAGCCCTATGGTCATACAACTATTTCTTTGCTGAACTAAAGTGTATAGTCATGAAACTAGCTAGATGTAAGGCAGATATGACCCGAGGTTGCATGCACGATTCTGTCATAGCGCGACCTAGTGGTTTGGAGATAGAAAATAGCTATATTTGCATAAAACTACTGCAACAACACATCTAAAACCACGAGTCATCATGGATTCTTCATTTCATATGGCTTGGTCTATAATTACTGGTGGATGTGAATTTACTCTCTAGCAACCAATGAGAATACCTTATCAACCGTTTTTGAAAGAGCTTTTTCTCTGCATCAGAACATCGTAGAGACATGGGGATGGTCTCTTTTGACTGATTTAACTTGTTGTAACATGTTGTGACCCATGTTATGCCACTGCAAACATCACTCACATATCCTTCTGTGCTCTAATGTTCCATGACTGTCAATAACAGAAGGACGATTGCAGTGGATTAGAACATAGATTATTTTTGTTGATTACTTTTGCGTTTTTTCATCTGAAATCATTAGGTTTACCTAGGTTCTTTGGTCTGCTTATCCAAACTCAACTTTACACCCTTCTGTGCCCTTTTCGGCTTGACCCCGGTATCGCTGCTTGCAGCTATATTTATTATTATTATTATTATTATTCTTCTTCTTCCGCCATTGCGGTCTATGGCAGCCCATAGAACCGTACGTAGGAAAGTTATGAAATTTGGCACACTGATAAAGGACAGTCCAAATATTATCCACAGCGAATTTGGAGTCTCTATCTCAAACCCGCTAGCGCCACCAACAGTCCAAAGTTGCACTTATGTTTTTGCTTATAACTATTGATCCGTAAGTCCTAGAAACGAAATTCTTGTTTCATCTGATTCCTTGGCTCAAGACGATTCGATTGGACCCTATGACGTCATTTTCCGTCATGAAAATTTTTCCGCCATTTTGAATTATTCGTGAAACCTACTTTTGCGAACTCGTCCTAGAGTTTTTACCCGATTGCCGCGAAAATTGGTATGTAGCATCTAGAGACCCTCACGGCAAAAAGTTATCAAAAGAATTTCGATAAACCAATCCGTTGTCGTATAGCGCGTCAACAAATTTTACGTAGAGCGCAAAAAAACAGATTTTAGGCTGTATCTTCGTCAAACTTAGACCTATTGCCACGACACTTGGTACTTGTGATGCCAGTCAGGAACTGAGTGTGCATGCACAGTTTCGTCGCAGCGCCACCTAGTGGCCAGACAGATGTTTTTTACACCTATAACTTTGGCTGTGATCAACGTATTTTGACGGGACTTGATTTTTAGGAGTCCTAAATAGTCGCCGAGTCCAACGATACCAAACATGCCAGATTTCGCCTTACGGTTAGCCCTGCGCAGCAAAACAGCACTTAAAAAACACGCGCGAATATCTCCGCGAGCGTAATTCTGATCGACTCGAAAACATCATAGGAAGAATATTGCATTACCTTCTGAACAAAAAGTTCTATTGGCACTATATTAAAATTTTCATCAGAAATGGCCGAAAATTGCAAAAAACGAAAAATTACCTTTAAATTTTGTGTTTTTACACATAAATGGTTATAACTTCGTAACGCAAAGAGATTTATTCACCATATTTGATACGCTGATGTACGACCACAGTCCGAGGCTACACAAAAAAAAATTGTATGGTTGCACCACTAGTTGGCCTTATAATTGAACAAAACCTTTGAAATCAAGCCACCCTATGGTCATACAACTGTTTCTTCACTAAACCCAAGTGTATAGTCATAAAACTAGCTAGATGTAACACATTTATGACCTGAGGTTGCATGCACGAATTTTGTCATTGCGCCACCTACTGGTTTTGAGATAGAATATGGCATTTTTTGCCTAAAACTACTGCAACAACACATCTAAAACCATGAGTCATCATGGATTATTCCTTTCATGGCTTTGACTATAATCACTAGAGGATGTCCATTTACTCTCTAGCAACCAATGAGAATACGTTATCAACTGTTTTTGCAAGAGCTTTTTCTCTGTATCAGAACATCACAGAGACATTGGGATGGTCTCTTTTGACTCTTTTAACTTGTTGTAACATGTTGTGACCCATGTTTGCCCACTGTAAGCATCACATACATGTCCTTCAGTGCTCTAATGTTCCATGATTGTGAATAACCGAAGGACAGTTGCAGTAGACAAGAATATAGATTATTTTTGTTGATTCCCTTTGCATTTTTAGGGGTCAAGCCCCGAAGGGGCGAAGACCCCTATTGTATCCGTTAGTTTTCTTTTTATTATTATTATTCTTCTTCCGCCATTGCGGTCTATGGCAGCCCATAGAACCGTACGTAGGAAAGTTATGAAATTTGGCACACTGATAAAGGACAGTCCAATGTGTCCCCACAGCAAATTTGGAGTCTCTATCTCTAACCCGCTAGCGCCACCAACAGTCCAAAGTTGAACTTATGTTTTTGCTTATAATTTCTGAACCTTAGGTCCTAGAAACGAAATTCTTGTTTCCACTGATTCCCTGGCTCAAGACGATTCGATTGGACCCTATGACGTCATTTTCCGTCATGAAAATGTTTCCGCCATTTTGAATTTTTCGTAAAACCTACTTTTGCGAACTCGTCCTAGAGTTTTTACCCGATTGCCGCGAAAATTGGTATGTAGCATCTAGAGACCCTCACGGCAAAAAGTTATCAAAAGAATTTCGATAAACCAATCCGTTGTTGTATAGCGCGTCAACAAATTTTACGTAGAGCGCGAAAAAACAGATTTTAGGCTGTATCTTCGTCAAACTTAGGCCTATTGACACGACACTTGATACTTGTGATGCCAGTCAGGAACTGAGTGTGCATGCACAGTTTCGTCGCAGCGCCACCTAGTGGCCAGACAGATGTTTCTTACACCTATAACTTTGGCTGTGATCAACGTATTTTGACGGGACTTGATTTTTAGGAGTTCTGAATAGTCGCCGAGTCCAACGATACCAAACATGCCAGATTTCGCCTTACGGTTAGCCCTGCGCAGCAAAACAGCACTTAAAAAACATGCGCGAATATCTCCGCGAGCGTTATTCCGATCGACTCGAAAACACCATAGGAAGAACATTGCATTACCTTCTGAACAAAAAGTTCTATTGGCGTTATATTAAAATTTTCATCAGAAATGGCCGAAAATTGCAAAAAACGAAAAATTACCTTTTACAATTTGTGTTTTTATACATAAATTGTTATAACTTCGCAACGAAAAGAAATTTTTTCACCAGATTTGATACACTGATGTATGAGCAGAGTCTGAAACCACACAAAAAAATTGGTATGCCTGAACCACTAGGTGGCCCTATAATTGAACAAAATCTTTCATATCAAGCAAGCCCTATGGTCATACAACTATTTCTTCACTAAACTAAAGTGTATAGTCATAAAACTAGCTAGATGTAACACAGTTATGAACTGAGGTTGCATGCACAACTTTGTCATTGCGCCACCTAGTGGTTTTGAGATAGAAATATGGTATTTTTGCCTAAAACTACTCCAACAGTACATCTAAAATCTTGGGTCATCATGTATTATTCCTTTCATGGCTTGGAGATCATTGGTGCATGCCAATTAACTCCTTAGCAACCAATTAGGATACCTTATCAATCCTTTTTACAAGAGCCATATCTCTGCATCAGAACATCGTAGAGAGGGGTGGTCTCTTTTGAATCATTAACACCACTGTAACATTTTGTGAGCTGAGAATTGCCACTGCAAGCACCACTCACATTTTCTTCAGTGTTCTAGTTGTCAATGCTCCTCGAGAAGAGAGGGAGAGATGAAACTGAATGAAAAAACTGCTTTTTTAGCTGATAACTGTTATATTATTTAGTCTGAAATCAAGAGATTTTCCCAGGTTCTTTAAACTGCTCATCCGAATTCAACTTTACTTTCTTATGTGCCCTTTTTGGCTTGACCCCGGCATTGCTGCTTGCAGCTATATTTAGGGGTCAAGCCCCGAAGGGGCGAAGACCCCTATTGTATTTGTTAGTGTTCTTATTATTATTATTATAATAATTATTCTGCTTCTTCTTCCGCCATTGCGGTCTATGGCAGCCCATAGAACCGTACGTAGGAAAGTTATCAAATTTGGCACACTGATAAAGGACAGTCCAAATATTATCCACAGCAAATTTGGAGTCTCTATCTCAAACCCGCTAGCGCCACCAACAGTCCAAAGTTGCACTTATGTTTTTGCTTATAACTTTTGATCCGTAAGTCCTAGAAACGAAATTCTTGTTTCCTCTGATTCCTTGGCTCAAGCCGATTCGATTGGACCCTATGACGTCATTTTCCGTCATGAAAATTTTTCCGCCATTTTGAATTATTCGTAAAACCTACTTTTGCGAACTCGTCCTAGAGTTTTTACCCGATTGCCGCAAAAATTGGTATGTAGCATCTAGAGACCCTCACGGCAAAAAGTTATTAAAAGAATTTTGATAAATCAATCCGTTGTCGTATAGCGCGTCAACACATTTTACGTAGAGCGCAAAAAAACAGATTTTATGCTGTATCTTCGTCAAACTTAGGCCTATTGACACGACACTTGGTACTTGTGATGCCAGTCAGGAACTGAGTGTGCATGCACAGTTTCGTCGCTGCGCCACCTAGTGGCCAGACAGATGTTTTATACACCTTTAACTTTGGCTGCGATCAACGTATTTTGACGGGACTTGATTTTTAAGAGTCCTGAATAGTCGCCGAGTCCAACAATACCAAACATGCCAGATTTCGTCTTACGGTTAGCCCTGTGCATAAAAATAGCGCTTAAAAAACACGCGCGAATAACTCCGCCAGCGTTATTCCGATCGACTCGAAAACACCATAGGAAGAACATTGCGTTACCTTCTGAACAAAAAGTTCTATTGGCGTTATATTAAAATTTTCATCAGAAATGGCCGAAAATTGCAAAAAACGAAAAATTAACTTTATAATTTGTGGTTTTTACACATAAATGGTTATAACTTCGCAACGAAAAGAGATTTTTTCACCAGATTTGATACGCTGATGTATGAGCAGAGTCTGAGGCCACACACAAAAAAATGGTATGCCTGAACTACTAGGTGGCCCTATAATTGAACAAAATATTTCATATCAAGCAAGCCCTATTGTCATACAACTATTTCTTTGCCGAACTAAAGTGTATAGTCATGAAACTAGCTAGATGTAACGCAGTCATGACCTGAGGTTGCATGCACGATTCTGTCATAGCGCCCCCTAGTGGTTTGGAGATAGAAAATAGCTATTTTTGCATAAATCTACTGCAACAGCACATCTAAAACCATGAGTCATCATGGATATTCCTTTCATGGCTTTGACTATAATCACTGGTGGTTGCCAATTCACTCCCTAGCAACCAATGAGAATACCTTATCAACCGTTTTGCAAGAGCTATAACTCTGCATCAGAACATCGTAGAGACACGGGGGTTTGCTCTTTTGACTCATTAACAACACTGTAACATTTTGAGAGCTGAGTATTGCCACTGCAAGCACCACTCATTTTTACGTCAGTGTTCTAGTTATCAATGCTCGTCGAAAGAGAGGGAGAGATTTCACTAAATGAGAACACAGCTTTTTTGCTGATAACTGTTATATTGTTTTGTCTGAAATCAAGAGATTTTCTTAGGTACTTTAAACTGCTCATCCGAAGTCAACTTTACTTTCTGCTGTGCCCTTTTTGGCTTGACCCCGGTGATTGCTGCTTGCAGCTATATTTAGGGGTCAAGCCCCGAAGGGGCGTAGAACCCTATTGTTATTGTTAGTTTTCTTATTATTATTATTATTATTATTATTATTATTATTATTATTTTTCTTCCTCGTTCTTCCGCCGAAAGTCAATGGCAGCCCATAGAACCGTACGTAGGAAAGTTATGAAATTTGGCACACTGATAAAGGACAGTCCAATGTGTCCCCACAGCAAATTTGGAGTCTCTATCTCTAACCCTCTAGCGCCACCAACAGTCCAAAGTTGCACTTATGTTTTTGCTTATAACTTCTGATCCGTAGGTCCTAGAAACGAAATTCTTGTTTCGTCTGATTCCTTGGCTCAAGACGATTCGAATAGACCCTATGACGTCATTTTCCGTCATGAAATTTTTTCCGCCATTTTGAATTATTCGTAAAACCTACTTTTGCGAACTCGTCCTAGAGCTTTTACCCGATTTCCACGAAAATTGGTATGTAGCATCTAGAGACCCTCACGGCAAAAAGTTATCAAAAGAATTTCGATAAACCAATCCGTTGTCGTATAGCGCGTCAACAAAATTTTCGTAGAGCGCAAAAAAACAGATTTTAGGCTGTATCTTCGTCAAACTTAGGCCTATTGACACGACACTCGGTACTTGTGATGCCAGTCAGGAACTGAGTGTGCATGCACAGTTTCGTCGCAGCGCCACCTAGTGGCCAGACAGATGTTTTTTACACCTATAACTTTGGCTGTGATCAACGTATTTTGACGGGACTTGATTTTTAGGAGTCCTGAATAGTCGCCGAGTCCAATGATACCAAACATGCCAGATTTCGCCTTACGGTTAGCCCTGCGCAGCAAAACAGCACTTAAAAAACACGCGCGAATATATCCGCGAGCGTAATTCTGATCGACTCGAAAACATCATAGGAAGAATATTGCATTACCTTCTGAACAAAAAGTTCTATTGGCGTTGTATTAAAATTTTCATCAGAAATGGCCGAAAATTGCAAAAAACGAAAAATTACCTTTAAATTTTCTGTTTTTACACATAAATGCTTATAACTTCGTAACGCAAAGAGATTTTTTCACCATATTTGATACGCTGATGTACGACCACAGTCTGAGGCTACACAAAAAAAATTGTATGGTTGCACCACTAGTTGGCCTTATAATTGAACAAAACCTTTGAAATCAAGCCACCCTATGGTCATACAACTGTTTCTTCACTAAACTAAAGTGTATAGTCATAAAACTAGCTAGATGTAACACAGTTATGACCTGAGGTTGCATGCACGAATTTTGTCATTGCGCCACCTACTGGTTTTGAGATAGAATATGGCATTTTTGCCTAAAACTACTCCAACAGTACATCTAAAATCTTGGGTCATCATGTATTATTCCTTTCATGGCTTGGAGATCATTGATGCATGCCAATTAACTCCTTAGCAACCAATTAGGATACCTTATCAATCCTTTTTACAAGAGCTATATCTCTGCATGAGAACATCGTAGAGACATGGGGGTGGTCTCTTTTGACTCATTAACACCACTGTAACATTTTGTGAGCTGAGAATTGCCACTGCAAGCACCACTCACATTTTCTTCAGTGTTCTAGTTGTCAATGCTCCTCGAAAAGAGAGGGAGAGATGACACTGAATGAAAACACAGCTTTTTTGCTGATAACTGTTATATTATTTAGTCTGAAATCAAGAGATTTTCCCAGGTTCTTTAAACTGCTCATCCGAATTCAACTTTACTTTCTTATGTGCCCTTTTTGGCTTGACCCCGGCATTGCTGCTTGCAGCTATATTTAGGGGTCAAGCCCCGAAGGGGCGAAGACCCCTATTGTATCCGTTAGTTTTCTTTTTATTAGGGGTCAAGCCCCGAAGGGGCGAAGACCCCTATTGTATCCGTTAGTTTTCTTTTTATTATTAGGGGTCAAGCCCAGAATGGGCGAAGACCCCTATTGTATCCGTTAGTTTTCTTTTTATTATTATTATTAGTTATTCTTCTTCCGCCATTGCGGTCTATGGCAGCCCATAGAACCGTACGTAGGAAAGTTATGAAATTTGGCACACTGATAAAGGACACTCCAATGTGTCCACACAGCAAATTTGGAGTCTCTATGTCTAACCCGCTGGCGCCACCAACAGTCCAAAGTTGAACTTATGTTTTTGCTTATAACTTCTGATCCATAAGTCCTAGAAACAAAATTCTTGTTTCCTCTGATTCCTTGGCTCAAGACGATTCGATTTGACCCTATGACGTCATTTTCCGTCATGAAAATTTTTCCGCCATTTTGAATTATTCGTAAAACCTACTTTTGCGAACTCGTCCTAGAGTTTTTACCCGATTGTTGCGAAAATTGGTATGTAGCATCTAGAGACCCTTACGGCAAAAAGTTATCAAAAGAATTTCGATAAACCAATCCGTTGTCGTATAGCGCGTTAACAAATTTTACGTAGAGCGCAAAAAAACAGATTTTAGGCTGTATCTTCGTCAAACTTAGGCCTATTGACATGACACTTGGTACTTGTGATGCCAGTCAGGAACTGAGTGTGCATGCACAGTTTCGTCGCAGCGCCACCTAGTGGCCAGACAGATGTTTTTTACACCTATAACTTTGGCTGTGATCAACGTATTTTGACGGGACTTGATTTTTAGGAGTCCTGAATAGTCGCTGAGTCCAACGATACCAAACATGCCAGATTTCGCCTTACGGTTAGCCCTGCGCAGCAAAACAGCACTTAAAAAGCATGCGCGAATATCTCCGCGAGCGTTATTCCGATCGACTCGAAAACACCATAGGAAGAACATTGCATTACCTTCTGAACAAAAAGTTCTATTTGCGTTATATTAAAATTTTCATTAGAAATGGCCGAAAATTGCAAAAAACCAAAAATTACCTTTTACAATTTGTGTTTTTATACATAAATGGTTATAACTTCGCAACGAAAAGAAATTTTTTCACCAGATTTGATACGCTGATGTATGAGCAGAGTCTGAGGCCACACAAAAAAATTGGTATGCCTGAACCACTAGGTGGCCTTATAATTGAACATAATCTTTCATATTAAGCAAGCCCTATGGTCATACAATTGTTTCTTCACTAAACTAAAGTGTATAGTCATAAAACTAGCTAGATGTAACACAGTTATGAACTGAGGTTGCATGCACAACTTTGTCATTGCGCCACCTAGTGGTTTTGAGATAGAAATATGGTATTTTTGCCTAAAACTACTCCAACAGTACATCTAAAATCTTGGGTCATCATGTATTATTCCTTTCATGGCTTGGAGATCATTGGTGCATGCCAATTAACTCCTTAGCAACCAATTAGGATACCTTATCAATCCTTTTTACAAGAGCTATATCTCTGCATCAGAACATCGTAGAGACATGGGGGTGGTCTCTTTTGACTCATTAACACCACTGTAACATTTTGTGAGCTGAGAATTGCCACTGCAAGCACCACTCACATGTTCTTCAGTGTTCTAGTTGTCAATGCTCCTCGAGAAGAGAGGGAGAGATGACACTGAATGAAAACACAGCTTTTTTGCTGATAACTGTTATATTACTTAGTCTGAAATCAAGAGATTTTCTTAGGTTCTTTAAACTGATCATCCGAATTCAACTTTACTTTCTTATGTGCCCTTTTTGGCTTGACCCCGGCATTGATGCTTGCAGCTATATTGGTCATTGTTTCTGTTAGTACATTTTTCTTCTTCCGCCATTGCGGTCTATGGCAGCCAATATAACCGTACGTAGGAAAGTTATGAAATTTGGCACACTGATAAAGGACAGTCCAATGTGTCCCCACAGCAAATTTGGAGTCTCTATGTCTAACCCGCTAGCGCCACCAACAGTCCAAAGTTGCACTTATGTTTTTGCTTATAACTTCTGATCCGTAAGTCCTAGCAACGAAATTCTTGTTTACTCTGATTCTTTGGCTCAAGACGATTCGTTTAGACACTATGACGTCATTTTCAGTCGTGAACATTTTTCCGCCATTTTAAATTATTCGTAAAACCTACTTTTGCGAACTCGTCCTAAAGTTTTTACCCAATTTGCACAAAAATTGGTATGCTGCATCTAGAGACACTCAAGGCAAAAAGTTATTAAAAGAATTTCGATAAACCAATCCGTTGTCATATAGCGCATCAACGAAATTTACGTAGAGCGCAAAAAAACAGATTTTAGGCTGTATCTTCACCAAACTTAGGCCTATTGACACGACACTTGGTACTTGAGATGCCAGTCAGGAGCTGAGGGTGCATGCACAGTTTCGTCGCAGCGCCACCTAGTGGCCAGACAGATGATTTATACACCTATAACTTTGGCTGCGATCAACGTATTTTGACGGGACTTGATTTTTAGGAGTCCTGAGTAGTCGCCGAGTCCAACGATACCAAACATGCCAGATTTCGCCTTACGGTTAGCCCTGCGCCGCAAAACAGTACTTAAAAAATAAGCGCGAATATCTCCGCGAGCGTTATTCTGATCGACTCGAAAACACCATAGGAAGAACAATGCATTACCTTCTGAACAAAAAGTTATATTGGCGTTATATTAAAATTTTCATCAGAAATGGCCGAAAATTGCAAAAAACGAAAAATTACCTTTTACAAATTGTGTTTTTAACACATAAATGGTTATAACATCGCAACGAAAAGAGATTTTTTCACCAGATTTGATACGCTGATGTATGAGCAGAGTCTGAGGCTACACAAAAAAATTGGTATGCCTGAACCACTATCTGGCCCTATAATTGAACAAAATATTTCATACCAAGCAAGCCATATGGTCATACAACTATTTCTTTGCCGAACTAAAGTGTATAGTCATGAAACTAGCTAGATGTAACAGAGTTATGACCTAAGTTCGCATGCACAATTTTGTCATTGCGCCACCTAGTGGTTATTTAGTCTGAAATCAAGAGATTTTCTTAGGTTTTTTAAACTGCTCATCCGAATTCAACTTCATTTTCTTCTGTGCCCTTTTTGGCTTGACCCCGGCATTGCTGCTTGCAGCTATATTTATTATTAGTTATTCTTCTTCCGCCATTGCGGTCTATGGCAGCCCATAGAACCGTACGTAGGAAAGTTATGAAATTTGGCACACTGATAAAGGACAGTCCAATGTGTCCCCACAGCAAATTTGGAGTCTCTATCTCTAACCCGCTAGCGCCACCAACAGTCCAAAGTTGAACTTATGTTTTTGCTTATAACTTCTGATCCGTAAGTCCTAGAAACGAAATTCTTGTTTCCTCTGATTCCTTGGCTCAAGACGATTCGATTGGACCCTATGACGTCATTTTCCGTCATGAAAATTTTTCCGCCATTTTGAATTATTCGTAAAACCTACTTTTGCGAACTCGTCCTAGAGTTTTTACCCGATTGCCGCGAAAATTGGTATGTAGCATCTAGAGACCCTCACGGCAAAAAGTTATCAAAAGAATTTCGATAAACCAATCCGTTGTCTTATAGCGCGTTAACAAATTTTACGTAGAGTGCAAAAAAACAGATTTTAGGCTGTATCTTCGTCAAACTTAGGCCTATTGATACGACACTTGGTACTTGTGATGCCAGTCAGGAACTGAGTGTGCATGCACAGTTTCGTCGCAGCGCCACCTAGTGTCCAGACAGATGTTTTTTACACCTATAACTTTGGCTGTGATCAACGTATTTTGACGGGACTTGATTTTTAGGAGTCCTGAATAGTCGCCGAGTCCAACGATACCAAACATGCCAGATTTCGCCTTATGGTTAGCCCTGCGCAGCAAAACAGCACTTAAAAAACATGCGCGAATATCTCTGCAAGCGTTATTCCGATCGACTCGAAAACACCATAGGAAGAACATTGCATTACCTTCTGAACAAAAAGTTCTATTGGCGTTATATTAAAATTTTCATCAGAAATGGCCGAAAATTGCAAAAAACGAAAAATTACCTTTTACAATTTGTGTTTTTATACATAAATGGTTATAACTTCGCAACGAAAAGAAATTTTTTCACCAGATTTGATACGCTGATGTATGAGCAGAGTCTGAGGCAACACAAAAAAATTGGTATGCCTGAACCACTAGGTGGCCCTATAATTGAACAAAATCTTTCATATCAAGCAAGCCCTATGGTCATACAACTATTTCTTCACTAAACTAAAGTGTATAGTCATAAAACTAGCTAGATGTAACACAGTTATGAACTGAGGTTGCATGCACAACTTTGTCATTGCGCCACCTAGTGGTTTTGAGATAGAAATATGGTATTTTTGCCTAAAACTACTCCAACAGTACATCTAAAATCTTGGGTCATCATGTATTATTCCTTTCATGGCTTGGAGATCATTGGTGCATGCCAATTAACTCCTTAGCAACCAATTAGGATACCTTATCAATCCTTTTTACAAGAGCTATATCTCTGCATCAGAACATCGTAGAGACATGGGGGTGGTCTCTTTTGACTCATTAACACCACTGTAACATTTTGTGAGCTGAGAATTGCCACTGCAAGCACCACTCACATTTTCTTCAGTGTTCTAGTTGTCAATGCTCCTCGAGAAGAGAGGGAGAGATGACACTGAATGAAAACACAGCTTTTTTGCTGATAACTGTTATATTATTTAGTCTGAAATCAAGAGATTTTCCCAGGTTCTTTAAACTGCTCATCCGAATTAAACTACTTTACTTTCTTATGTGCCCTTTTTGGCTTGACCCCGGCATTGCTGCTTGCAGCTATATTTAGGGGTCAAGCCCCGAAGGGGCGAAGACCCCTATTGTATCCGTTAGTTTTCTTTTTATTAGGGGTCAAGCCCCGAAGGGGCGTAGAACCCTATTGTTATTGTTAGTTTTCTTATTATTATTATTATTATTATTATTATTATTATTATTTTTCTTCCTCGTTCTTCCGCCGAAAGTCAATGGCAGCCCATAGAACCGTACATAGGAAAGTTATGAATTTTGGCACACATGTAGAGGACAGTCTCAGAAGTTACTATAGCAACATTGGTGTGTCTGACTCAAACCCTCTAGCGCCACCAACAGTCCAAAAATCCACTTATGTTCATGCTCATAACTTCTGACCCATGAGTCCTAGAAACAAAATTCTTGTTTCCTCTGAATCCTTGACTCATGGTGATTCAAATGCACACATTGATGTCATTTGTGTCATGCACATCTTTCCGCCATTTTGAATTTTTTGAAAAACCTACTTTTTCGAACTCCTCCTAGACCGTTTGTCCGATTTGCATGTCCTTTGGTATGTAGCATCTAGAGACACCCAAGACAAAAAGTTATCAAAAGCTTTTTGATAGACCAATGCGTTCTCATATAAATTGACAAAATATATGGCGGCGAGCACGCCAAAACGGACGTGAGGCCTTATCTTCGCAAAACTTTATTGTATCGACACGAAAATTGGTATATGTCATAACAGTCATGACCTGAGGGTGCCTGCAACGTTTCGTCACAGCGCCACCTAGTGGTTACGAGATTCGAAAAATGCTTATTTTCGCTTATAACTACTTCAAACTTGAGTCTAAAATCATGAAGGTGGTCTTGTTAGATTCCTTGAGGCATGCCGAGTCAAACGATACCAAACGGTTTTCGCTCGGCCATTTTGGGTGTCGGCCATTTTGAATTTTCTCATTAAGCTCAGTATTTCACAAACAGAATGGCGTATCGCTACGAAATTTGGCATGGTTCATCAGTGACATGTTCTGAGCGCACCTATAAATCTTTAGGACGGCGCCACCTAGTGGTCAGGATATGTAAAACAATTTTTTTAAATCTTTATATCATTTGATTAAATTGCCACTATGACATAAGACTTCACTCTATTGATTCCTTGGCTCATGCTGAGTCCGACTGTACCAAATATGTCTGAGTCAAACCTACTTCCTGTCGGCCATTTTGAATTATATTGAACAGCTACTTTTTCGAACTCCTTCTAGAGCGCTCGTGTGATTGGCTTGATTTTTGGTATGCATCGTCTATAGACACTCTATACAAAAAGTTATCAAAAGATTTTCGGTAGACCTATCCGTTGTCGTATAACGCATCAAAGAATGCGAGAGCGAGCACGTCAAAATGTGTTTGAGCCTGTATCTTCGCAAAACTTATGCGTATTAATATGAGACTTGGTAAATGTCATAACAGTGATGCCCTGAGGGTGCATGCACCATTTCGCCACACTGCCCCCTACTGGTCACGATATATAAAAAATGTCTATTTTTGCTTATAACTACTGCAAATTTGAATGTAAATTTATGAGACTGGTCTTGTTAGATTTCATGAGGCATGCCGAGTCAAACGATACCAAATGGTTTTTGGTCGGCCATTTTGTGTGTCGGCCATTTTGAATTTTTCTTTAAGTTTAAGTATTTCAGAAACGCAATTGCGTATTGTTATGAAACTTGGTATGGTTCATCAGCAACATGTTCTGGGAGGACTTGTAAACTTTTCGGTGCCCCCTAGTGGTCAAGAGATTTGAAGCTATATCTCTGCATCTCTTTATCGTATTTACACCAAATTTGGTGGGTGTCATCACAAACAAGACCTGAGTCACAATTTATTTTTTGGTCAGTGCCCCCTAGTGGTCAAGTCATTTAAGGCTATATCTCTGCATCTCTTTATTGTATTCACACCAAATTTGGTGGGTGTCATCACAATCAAGACCTGAGTCACAATTTATTTTTGGGCAGTGCCCCCTAGTGGTCAAGTCATTTAAGGCTATATCTCCGTATCGCTTTATTGTATTTACACTAAATTTGGTTTGTGTCATCACAGTCATGACCTGAGGCACCATCTATTCTTTCAGCACAGTGCCACCTAGTGGTCTCAAGATACGAATAAATTGTTTTTTTCATAAAACTAATGCAAACTTAGATGTTAAATCATGGCAGTCATCACGTATGAATCATTTTTTGCCATGTTTGGCTTGACCCCAGTATCGCTGCTTGCAGCTATATTTATTATTAGTTATTCTTCTTCCGCCATTGCGGTCTATGGCAGCCCATAGAACCGTACGTAGGAAAGTTATGAAATTTGGCACACTGATAAAGGACAGTCCAATGTGTCCCCACAGCAAATTTGGAGTCTCTATGTCTAACCCGCTAGCGCCACCAACAGTCCAAAGTTGCACTTATGTTTTTGGTTATAACTTCTGATCCGTAAGTCCTAGAAACAAAATTCTTGTTTCCTCTGATTCCTTGGCTCAAGACGATTCGACTGGACCCTATGACGTCATTTTCCGTCATGAAAAATTTCCCGCCAATTTGAATTATTCAAAAAACCTACTTTTTCGAACTCGTCCTAGAGCTTTTGTCCGATTGCCACGAAAATTGGTATGTATCATCTAGAGACACTCATGGCAAAAAGTTATCAAAAGAATTTTGATACACCAATCAGTTGTCGTATACCGCCTTGACAAATGTTACGTAGAGCGCAAAAAAACAGATTTTAGGCTGTATCTTCGTCAAACTTAGGCCTATTGAAACAACACTTGGTACTTGTGATGCCAGTCAGGAACTGAGGGTGCATGCACAGTTTCGTTGCAGCGCCACCTAGTGGCCAGACAAATGATTTATACACCTATAACTTTGGCTGCGATAAACGAATTTTGACGGGACTTGATTTTTAGGAGTCCTGAGTAGTCGCCGAGTCCAACGATACCAAACATGCCAGATTTTGCCTTACGGTTAGCCCTGAGCAGCAAAACAGCACTTAAAAAACACGTGTGAATATCTTCGCGAGCGTTATTCTGATCGACTTGAAAACACCATAGGAAGAACATTGCATTACCTTCTGAACAAAAAGTTCTATTGGCGTTATATTAAAATTTTCATCAGAAATGGCCGAAAATTGCAAAAAACGAAAAATTACCTTTGAATTTTGTGTTTTTACACATAAATGGTTATAACTTCGCAACGAAAAGAGATTTTTTCACCAGATTTGATACGCCGATGTACGAGCAGAGTCTGAGGCCACACGAAAAAATTGGTATGCCTTCACCACTAGTTGGCCTTATAATTGGACAAAAGCTTTCATATCAAGCAAGCCCTATGGTCATACAACTATTTCTTTGCTGAACTAAAGTGTATAGTCAGGAAACTAGCTAAATGTAACGCAGTCATGCCCTGAGGTTGCATGCACACTTTTGTCATAATGCCACCTAGTGGCTTGGAGATAGAAAATAGCAATTTTTGCCTAAAACTACTGCAACAACACAACTAAAATCATAAGTCATCATGGATTCTTCATTTCATGGCTTGGACTATAATCACTGGTGGATGTGAATCTACTCTCTAGCAACCAATGAGAATACCTAATCAACTGTTTTTGAAAGAGCTTTTTCTCTGCATCAGAACATCGTAGAGACATGGGGATGGTCTCTTTTGACTGATTTAACTTGTTGTAACATGTTGTGACCCATGTTATGCCACTGCAAACATCACTCACATGTCCTTCAGTGGTCTAATGTTCCATGATTGTCAATAACAGAAGGACGATTGCAGGAGACAAGAACATAGATTATTTTTGTTGATTACTTTTGCCTTTTTTTCTTTTGAAATCATGAGGTTTACCTAGGTTCTTCGGTATTCTTATCCAAACCCAATTTTACACCCTTCTGTGCCCTTTTCGGCTTGACCCCGGCATTGCTGCTTGCAGCTATATTTAGGGGTCAAGCCCCGAAGGGGCGAAGACCCCTATTGTATCCGTTAGTTTTCTTTTTATTATTATTATTAGTTATTCTTCTTCCGCCATTGCGGTCTATGGCAGCCCATAGAACCGTACGTAGGAAAGTTATGAAATTTGGCACACTGATAAAGGACAGTCCAATGTGTCCCCACAGCAAATTTGGAGTCTCTATCTCTAACCCGCTAGCGCCACCAACAGTCCAAAGTTGAACTTATGTTTTTGCTTATAACTTCTGATCCGTAAGTCCTAGAAACGAAATTCTTGTTTCCTCTGATTCCTTGGCTCAAGACGATTCGATTGGACCCTATGACGTCATTTTCCGTCATGAAAATTTTTCCGCCATTTTGAATTATTCGTAAAACCTACTTTTGCGAACTCGTCCTAGAGTTTTTACCCGATTGCCGCGAAAATTGGTATGTAGCATCTAGAGACCCTCACGGCAAAAAGTTATCAAAAGAATTTCGATAAACCAATCCGTTGTCTTATAGCGCGTTAACAAATTTTACGTAGAGTGCAAAAAAACAGATTTTAGGCTGTATCTTCGTCAAACTTAGGCCTATTGACACGACACTTGGTAGTTGTGATGCCAGTCAGGAACTGAGTGTGCATGCACAGTTTCGTTGCAGCGCCACCTAGTGGCCAGACAGATGTTTTTTACACCTATAACTTTGGCTGTGATCAACGTATTTTGACGGGACTTGATTTTTAGGAGTCCTGAATAGTCGCCGAGTCCAACGATACCAAACATGCCAGATTTCGCCTTACGGTTAGCCCTGCGCAGCAAAACAGCACTTAAAAAACATGCGCGAATATCTCCGCGAGCGTAATTCTGATCGACTCGAAAACACCATAGGAAGAACATTGCATTACCTTCTGAACAAAAAGTTCTATTGGCGTTATATTAAAATTTTCATCAGAAATGGCCGAAAATTGCAAAAAACGAAAAATTACCTTTTACAATTTGTGTTTTTATACATAAATGGTTATAACTTCGCAACGAAAAGACATTTTTTCACCAGATTTGATACGCTGATGTAAGACCACAGTCTGAGGCTACACAAAAAAAATTGAATGCTTGCACCACTAGTTGGCCTTATAGTTGAACAAAACCTTTGAAATCAAGCCACCCCATGGTCATACAACTGTTTCTTCACTAAACTAAAGTGTATAGTCATAAAACTAGCTAGATGTAACACAGTTATGACCTGAGGTTGCATGCACAACTTTGTCATTGCGCCACCTAGTGGTTTTGAGATAGAAATATGGTATTTTTGCCTAAAACTACTCCATCAGTACATCTAAAACCTTGGGTCATCATGTATTATTCCTTTCATGGCTTGGAGATCATTGGTGCATGCCAATTAACTCCTTAGCAACCAATTAGGATACCTTATCAACCATTTTTACAAGAGCTATAATTCTGCATCAGAACATCGTAGAGACATGGGGGTGGTCTCTTTTGACTCATTAACACCAATGTAACATTTTGTGAGCTGAGAATTGCCACTGCAAGCACCACTCACATTTTTTTCAGTGTTTTGGTTGTCAATGCTCCTCGAGAAGAGAGGGAGAGATTACACTGAATGAAAACAGCTTTTTTGCTGATAACTGTTATATTATTTAGTCTGAAGTCAAGAGATTTTCCTAGGTTCTTTAAACTGCTCATCCGAATTCAACTTTACTTTCTTCTGTGCCATTTTTGGCTTGACCCCGGCATTGCTGCTTGCAGCTATATTTAGGGGTCAAGCCCCGAAGGGGCGAAGACCCCTATTGTATCCGTTAGTTTTCTTTTTATTATTATTATTATTATTATTCTTCCGCCATTGCGGTCTATGGCAGCCCATAGAACCGTACGTAGGAAAGTTATGAAATTTGGCACACTGATAAAGGACAGTCCAATGTGTCCCCACAGCAAATTTGGAGTCTCTATCTCTAACCCGCTAGCGCCACCAACAGTCCAAAGTTGAACTTATGTTTTTGCTTATTACTTCTGAACCTTAGGTCCTAGAAACGAAATTCTTGTTTCCTCTGATTCCTTGGCTCAAGACGATTCGATTGGACCCTATGACGTCATTTTCCGTCATGAAAATGTTTCCGCCATTTTGAATTATTCGTAAAACCTACTTTTGCGAACTCGTCCTAGAGTTTTTACCCGATTGCCGCGAAAATTGGTATGTAGCATCTAGAGACCCTCACGGCAAAAAGTTATCAAAAGAATTTCGATAAACCAATCCGTTGTTGTATAGCGCGTCAACAAATTTTACGTAGAGCGCGAAAAAACAGATTTTAGGCTGTATCTTCGTCAAACTTAGGCCTATTGACATGACACTTGATACTTGTGATGCCAGTCAGGAACTGAGTGTGCATGCACAGTTTCGTCGCAGCGCCACCTAGTGGCCAGACAGATGTTTCTTACACCTATAACTTTGGCTGTGATCAACGTATTTTTACGGGACTTGATTTTTAGGAGTTCTGAATAGTCGCCGAGTCCAACAATACCAAACATGCCAGATTTCGCCTTACGGTTAGCCCTGCGCAGCAAAACAGCACTTAAAAAACATGCGCGAATATCTCCGCGAGCGTTATTCCGATCGACTCGAAAACACCATAGGAAGAACATTGCATTACCTTCTGAACAAAAAGTTCTATTGGCGTTATATTAAAATTTTCATCAGAAATGGCCGAAAATTGCAAAAAACGAAAAATTACCTTTTACAATTTGTGTTTTTATACATAAATTGTTATAACTTCGCAACGAAAAGAAATTTTTTCACCAGATTTGATACACTGATGTATGAGCAGAGTCTGAGGCCACACAAAAAAATTGGTATGCCTGAACCACTAGGTGGCCCTATAATTGAACAAAATCTTTCATATCAAGCAAGCCCTATGGTCATACAACTATTTCTTCACTAAACTAAAGTGTATAGTCATAAAACTAGCTAGATGTAACACAGTTATGAACTGAGGTTGTATGCACAACTTTGTCATTGCGCCACCTAGTGGTTTTGAGATAGAAATATGGTATTTTTACCTAAAACTACTCCAACAGTACATCTAAAATCTTGGGTCATCATGTATTATTCCTTTCATGGCTTGGAGATCATTGGTGCATGCCAATTAACTCCTTAGCAACCAATTAGGATACCTTATCAATCCTTTTTACAAGAGCTGCATCAGAACATCGTAGAGACATGGGGGTGGTCTCTTTTGACTCATTAACACCACTGTAACATTTTGTGAGCTGAGAATTGCCACTGCAAGCACCACTCACATTTTCTTCAGTGTTCTAGTTGTCAATGCTCCTCAAGAAGAGAGGGAGAGATGACACTGAATGAAAACAGCTTTTTTGCTGATAACTGTTATATTATTTAGTCTGAAATCAAGAGATTTTCCCAGGTTCTTTAAACTGCTCATCCGAATTCAACTTTACTTTCTTATGTGCCCTTTTTGGCTTGACCCCGGCATTGCTGCTTGCAGCTATATTTAGGGGTCAAGCCCCGAAGGGGCGTAGAACCCTATTGTTATTGTTAGTTTTCTTATTATTATTATTATTATTATTATTATTATTATTATTTTTCTTCCTCGTTCTTCCGCCGAAAGTCAATGGCAGCCCATAGAACCGTACATAGGAAAGTTATGAATTTTGGCACACATGTAGAGGACAGTCTCAGAAGTTACTATAGCAACATTGGTGTGTCTGACTTAAACCCTCTAGCGCCACCAACAGTCCAAAAATCCACTTATGTTCATGCTCATAACTTCTGGCCCATGAGTCCTAGAAACTAAATTCTTGTTTCCTCTAAATCCCTGGCTCATGATGATTCAAATGCACACATTGATGTCATTTGTGTCATGCACATCTTTCAGCCATTTTGAATTTTTCGTAAAACCTACTTTTTTGAACTCCTCCTAGAGCGTTCGTCCGATTTGCATGTCCTTTGGTATGTAGCATCTAGAGACACCCCAGACAAAAAGTTATCAAAAGCTTTTTGATAGACCAATGCGTTCTCGTATAAATTGACAACATATATGGCGGCGAGCACGCCAAAACAGACGTGAGGCCGTATCTTCGCAAAACTTTATTGTATCGACACGAAACTTGGTATATGTCATTACAGTCATGACCTGAGGGTGCCTGCAACGTTTCGTCGCAGCGCCACCTAGTGGTCACGAGATTCGAAAAATGCCTATTTTTGCTTATAACTTCTTCAAACTTGAGTCTAAAATCATGAAGGTGGTCTTGTTAGATTCCTTGAAGCATGCCGAGTCAAACGATACCAAACGGTTTTCGGTCGGCCATTTTGGGTGTCGGCCATTTTGAATTTTCTCATTAAGTTCAGTATTTCACAAACAGATTGGCTTATCGCTACGAAATTTGGCATGGTTCATCAGTGACATGTTCTGAGCGCACCTATAAATCTTTAGGACGGCGCCACCTAGTGGTCAGGATATGTAAAATAAATTTTTTAAATCGTTATATCATTTGATTAAATTGCCACTATGACATAAGACTTCACTCTATTGATTCCTTGGCTCATGCTGAGTCCGACTGTACCAAATATGTCAGAGTCAAACCTACTTCCTGTCGGCCATTTTGATTTATATTGAACAGCTACTTTTTCGAACTCCTCCTAGAGCGCTCGTGTGATTGACTTGATTTTTGGTATGCATCATCTAGAGACACTCTAGACAAAAAGTTATCAAAAGATTTTCGGTAGACCTATCCGTTGTCGTATAACGCATCAAAGAATGCGAGGGCGAGCACGCCAAAATGTGTTTGAGCCTGTATCTTCGCAAAACTTTTGCGTATTAATATGAGACTTGGTATATGTCATAACAGTGATGACTTGAGGGTGCATGCACCATTTCGTCACACTGCCCCCTACTGGTCACGAGATATAAAAAATGTCTATTTTTGGTTATAACTACTGCAAATTTGAATGTAAAATTATGAGACTGGTCTTCTTAGATTTCATGAGGCATGCCGAGTCAAACGATACCAAATGGTTTTTGGTCGGCCATTTTGTGTGTCGGCCATTTTGAATTTTTCTTTAAGTTCAAGTATTTCAGAAACGCAATTGCGTATTGTTATGAAACTTGGTATGGTTCATCAGCAACATGTTTTGGGAGGACTTGTAAACTTTTCGGTGCCCCCTAGTGGTCAAGAGATTTGAAGCTATATCTCTGCATCTCTTTATCGTATTTACACCAAATTTGGTGGGTGTCATCACAATCAAGACCTGAGTCACAATTTATTTTTTGGTCAGTGCCCCCTAGTGGTCAAGTCATTTAAGGCTATATCTCCGTATCGCTTTATTGTATTTACACTAAATTTGAAATGTGTCATCACAGTCATGACCTGAGGCACCATCTATTCTTTCGGCACAGTGCCACCTAGTGGTCTCAAGATACGAAAAAATTGCTTTTTTTCATAAAACTAATGCAAACTTAGATGTTAAATCATGGCAGTCATCACGTATGAATCATTTTTTGCCATATTTGGCTTGACCCCGGTATCGCTGCTTGCAGCTATATTGGCAATTGTTTCTGTTAGTAAATTTTTCTTCTTCCGCCATTGCGGTCTATGGCAGCCCATAGAACCGTACGTAGGAAAGTTATGAAATTTGGCACACTGATAAAGGACATTCCAATGTGTCCCCACAGCAAATTTGGAGTCTCTATCTCTAACCCGATAGCGCCACCAACAGTCCAAAGTTGAACTTATGTTTTTGCTTATAACTTCTGATCCGTAAGTCCTAGAAACGAAATTCTTGTTTCCTCTGATTCCTTGGCTCAAGCCGATTCGATTGGAACCTATGACGTAATTTTCCGTCATGAAATTTTTTCCGCCATTTTGAATTATTCGTAAAACCTACTTTTGCGAACTCGTCCTAGAGTTTTTACCCGAATGTCGCGAAAATTGGTATGTAGCATCTAGAGACCCTCACGGCAAAAAGTTATCAAAAGAATTTCGATAAACCAATCCGTTGTCGTATAGCGCGTTAACAAATTTTACGTAGAGCGCAAAAAACTGATTTTAGGCTGTATCTTCGTCAAACTTAGGCCTATTGACACGACACTTGGTACTTGAGATGCCAGTCAGGAACTGAGGGTGCATGCACAGTTTCGTTGCAGCGCCACCTAGTGGTCAGACAAATGCTTTACATGCCTATAACTTTGGCTCTGATTGACGTATTTTTGCGAGACTTGTTTCATTGAAGTCCTGAATAGTTGCCAAGTCCCACGATACCAAACATGCCAGATTTTCCTTTACGGTTAGCCCTGTGCAGCAAAACAGCGCTTAAAAAACACGCGCAAATAACTCCGCGAGCGTCATTCTGATCGACTCGAAAACACCATAGGAAGAACATTGTATTACCTTCTGAACAAAAAGTTCTATTGGCGTTATATTAAAATTTTCATCAGAAATGGCCGAAAATTGCAAAAAACGAAAAATGACCTTTAAATTTTGTGTTTTTTACACATAAATGGTTATAACTTCGCAACGAAAAGAGATTTTTTCACCAGATTTGATACGCTGATGTACGACCACAGTCTGAGGCTACACAATAAAAATTGTATGCTTGCACCACTAGTTGGCCTTATAGTTGAACAAAACCTTTGAAATCAAGCCACCCTATGGTCATACAACTGTTTCTTCACTAAACTAAAGTGTATAGTCATAAAACTAGCTAGATGTAACACAGTTATGACCTGAGGTTGCATGCACAATTTTTTCATTGCGCCACCTACTGGTTTTGAGATAGAAATATGGCATTTTTTGCCTAAAACTACTGCAACAACACATCTAAAACCATGAGTCATCATGGATTATTCCTTTCATGGCTTTGACTATAATCACTGGTGGTTGCCAATTCACTCCCTAGCAACCAATGAGAATACCTTATCAACCATTTTTGCAAGAGCTATATCTCTGCGTCAGAACATCGTAGAGACACGGGGGTGGGCTCTTTTGACTCATTAACACCACTGTAACATTTTGTGAGCTGAGTATTGCCACTGCAAGCACCACTCATTTTTACGTCAGTGTTCTAGATATCATTGCTCGTCGAAAGAGAGGGAGAGATTTCACTAAATGAGAACAGCTTTTTTGCTGATAACTGTTATATTGTTTTGTCTGAAATCAAGAGATTTTCCTAGGTACTTTAAACTGCTCATCCGAACTCAACTTTTCTTTCTTCTGTGCCCTTTTTGGCTTGACCCCGGTATTGCTGCTTGCAGCTATATTTAGGGGTCAAGCCCCGAAGGGGCGAAGACCCCTATTGTATTTGTTAGTTTTCTTATTATTATTATAATAATTATTCTGCTTCTTCTTCTTCTTCTTCTTCTTCTTCTTCCGCCATTGCGGTCTATGGCAGCCCATAGAACCGTACGTAGGAAAGTTATGAAATTTGGCACACTGATAAAGGACAGTCCAATGTGTCCCCACAGCAAATTTGGAGTCTCTATCTCTAACCCGCTAGCGCCACCAACAGTCCAAAGTTGAACTTATGTTTTTGCTTATAACTTCTGATCCGTAAGTCCTAGAAACAAAATTCTTGTTTCCTCTGATTCCTTGGCTCAAGACGATTCGATTGGACCCTATGCCGTCATTTTCCGTCATTAAAATTTTTCCGCCATTTTGAATTATTCGTAAAACCTACTTTTGCGAACTCGTCCTAGAGTTTTTACCCGATTGCTGCGAAAATTGGTATGTAGCATCTAGAGACCCTCACGGCAAAAAGTTATTAAAATAATTTTAATAAACCAATCCGTTGTCGTATAGCGTGTCAACAAATTTTACTTAGAGCGCAAAAAAACTGATTTTAGGCTGTATCTTCGTCAAACTTAGGCCTATTGACACGACACTTGGTACTTGTGATGCCAGTCATAAACTGAGTGTGCATGCACAGTTTCGTCGCAGCGCCACCTAGTGGCCAGACAGATGATTTATACACCTATAACTTTGGCTGCGATCAACGTATTTTGACGGGACTTGATTTTTAGGAGTCCTGAGTAGTCGCCGAGTCCAACGATACCAAACATGCCAGATTTCGCTTTACCGTTAGCCCTGCGCAGCAAAACAGCACTTAAAAAACACGCGCGAATATCTCCGCGAGCGTTATTCCGATCGACTCGAAAACACCATAGGAAGAATATTGCATTACCTTCTGAACAAAAAGTTCTATTGGCGTTATATTAAAATTTTCATCAGAAATGGCCGAAAATTGCAAAAAACGAAAAATTACCTTTAGATTTTGTGGTTTTTACACATAAATGGTTATAACTTCGCAACGAAAAGAGATTTTTTCACCAGATTTGATACGCTGATGTATGAGCAGAGTCTGAGGCCACACAAAAAAATTGGTATGCCTGAACCACTAGGTGGCCCTATAATTGAACAAAATATTTCATATCAAGCAAGCCCTATGGTCATACAACTATTTCTTTGCCGAACTAAAGTGTATAGTCATGAAACTAGCTAGATGTAACGCAGTAATGACCTGAGGTTGCATGCACGATTCTGTCATAGCGCCCCCTAGTGGTTTGGAGATAGAAAATAGCTATTTTTGCATAAATCTACTGCAACAGCACATCTAAAATCATGAGTCATCATGGATTATTCTTTTCATGGCTTTGACTATAATCACTGGTGGTTGCCAATTCACTCCCTAGCAATCAATGAGAATACCTTATCAACCGTTTTGCAAAAGCTATATCTCTGCATCAGAACATCGTATAAACATGAGGGTGATCTCTTTTGACTCATTAACAACACTGTAACATTTTGAGAGCTGAGAATTGCCACTGCAAGCACCACTCATTTTAACGTCAGTGTTCTGGTTATCAATGCTCGTCGAAAGAGAGGGAGAGATTTCACTAAATGAGAACACAGCTTTTTTGCTGATAACTGTTATATTGTTTTGTCTGAAATCAAGAGATTTTCCTAGACTCTTTAAACTGCTCATCCGAAGTCAACTTTACGTTCTGCTGTGCCCTTTTTGGCTTGACCCCGGCATTGCTGCTTGCAGCTATATTGGTGATTGTTTCTGTTAATAAATTTTTCTTCTTCCGCCATTGCGGTCTATGGCAGCCCATAGAACCGTACGTAGGAAAGTTATGAATTTGGCACACTGATAAAGGACAGTCCAATGTGTCCCCACAGCAAATTTGGAGTCTCTATCTCTAACCCGCTAGCGCCACCAACAGTCCAAAGTTGCACTTATGTTTTTGCTTATAACTTTTGATCCATAAGTCCTAGAAACAAAATTCTTGCTTCCTATAATTCCTTGGCTCAAGCCAATTCGATTGGACCCTATGACGTCATTTTCCGTCATGAAAATTTTTCCGCCATTTTGAATTATTCGTAAAACCTACTTTTTCGAACTCGTCCTAGAGATTTTGTCCGATTGCCACGAAAATTGGTATGTATCATCTTGAGACATTCATGGCAAAAAGTTATCAAAAGAATTTCGATACAGCAATCCGTTGTCGTATACCGCCTTAACGAATTTTACGTAGAGCCCAAAAAAACAGATTTTAGGCTGTATCTTCGTCAAACTTAGGCCTATTGACATGACACTTGGTACTTGTGATGCCAGTCAGGAACTGAGGGTGCATGCACAGTTTCGTCGCAGCGCCACCTAGTGGCCAGACAAATTATTTATACACCTATAACTTTGGCTGCGATCAACCTATTTTGACGGGACTTGATTTTTAGGAGTCCTGAGTAGTCGCCGAGTCCAATGATACCAAACATGCCAGATTTCGCCTTACGGTTAGCCCTGCGCAGCAAAACAGCACTTAAAAAACACGTGCGAATATCAAGCAAGCCCTATGGTCATACAACTATTTCTTCACTAAACTAAAGTGTATAGTCATAAAACTAGCTAGATGTAACACAATAATGACCTGATGTTGCATGCACAATTTTGTCATTGCGCCACCTACTGGTTTTGAGATAGAATATGGTATTTTTTGCCTAAAACTACTGCAACAACACTTCTAAAACCATGAGTCATCATGGATTATTCCTTTCATAGCTTTGACTATAATCACTGGTGGTTGCCAATTCACTCCCTAGCAACCATTGAGACGCCTTTATCAACCGTTTTTGCAAAAGCTATATCTCTGCACCGGAACATCGTAGAGACACGGTGGTGGGCTTTTTTGACTAATTAAACTTGGTTTACCTCGGTTCTTCAGTCTGCTTATGAAATCTCAATTTTACATCCTTTTGGCCCCTTTTCGGCTTGACCCCGGTATTGCTGCTTGCAGCTATATTGGCAATTGTTTCTGTTAATAAATTTTTCTTCTTCCGCCATTGTGGTCTATGGCAGCCCATAGAACCGGACATAGGAAAGTTATGAAATTTGGCACACTGATAAAGGACAGTCCAATGTGTCCCCACAGCAAATTTGGAGTCTCTATCTCTAACCCGCTAGCGCCACCAACAGTCCAAAGTTGAACTTATGTTTTTGCTTATAACTTCTGATCCGTACGTCCTAGAAATGAAATTCTTGTTTCCTCTGATTCCTTGGCTCAAGACGATTCGATTGGACCCTATGACGTCATTTTCCGTCATGAAAAATTTTCCGGCATTTTGAAATATTCGTAAAACCTACTTTTGCGAACTCGTCCTAGAGTTTTTACCCGATTGCCGCGAAAATTGGTATGTAGCATCTAGAGACCCTCACGGCAAAAAGTTATTAAAATATTTTTGATAAACCAATCCGTTGTCGTATAGTGCGTCAACAAATTTTACATAGAGCGCAAAAAAACAGAGTTTAGGCTGTATCTTCGCCAAACTTAGGCCTATTGACACGACACTTGGTACTTGTGATGCCAGTCAGGAACTGAGTGTGCATGCACAGTTTCGTTGCAGTGCCACCTAGTGGCCAGACGAATGTTCTATACGCCTATAACTTTGACTGCGATAAAAGTATTTTCACGGGACTTGATTTTTTGGAGTCCTGAGTAGTCGCCGAGTCCAACGATACCAAACATGCCAGGATTCGTCATACGGTTAACCCTGCGCAGCAAAATAGCACTTAAAAAACACGCGCGAATATCTCGGCGAGCGTTATTCCGATCGACTCGAAAACACCATAGGAAGAACATTGCGTTACCTTCTGAACAAAAAGTTCTATTGGCATTATATTAAAATTTTTATCAGAAATGGCCGAAAAATGCAAAAAACGAAAAATTACCTTTAAATTTTGTGTTTTTTACACATAAATGGTTATAACTTCGCAACGAAAAGAGATTTTTTCACCAGATTTGATACGCTGATGTACGACCACAGTCTGAGGCTACACAAAGAAAATTGTATGCTTGCACCACTAGTTGGCCTTATAATTCAACAAAACCTTTGAAATCAAGCCACCCTATGGTCATACAACTGTTTCTTCACTAAACTAAAGTGTATAGTCATAAAACTAGCTAGATGTAACACAGTTATGACCTGAGGTTGCATGCACAATTTTGTCATTCCGCCACCTACTGGTTTTGAGATAGAAATATGACATTTTTTGCCTAAAACTACTGCAACAACACATCTAAAACCATGAGTCATCATGGATTATTCCTTTCATGGCTTTGACTATAATCACTGGTGGTTGCCAATTCACTCCCTAGCAACCAATGAGAATACCTTATCAACCGTTTTTGCAAGAGCTATATCTCTGTGTCAGAACATCGTAGAGACACGGGGGTGGGCTCTTTTGACTCATTAACACCACTGTAACATTTTGTGAGCTGAGTATTGCCACTGCAAGCACCACTCATTTTTACATCAGTGTTCTAGTTATCAATGCTCGTCGAAAGAGAGGGAGAGACTTCACTGAATGAGAACACAGCTTTTTTGCTGATAACTGTTATATTGTTTTTTCTGAAATCATGAGATTTTCCCAGGTTCTTTAAACTGCTCATCCAAAGTCAACTTTACTTTCTGCTGTGCCCTTTTTGGCTTGACCCCGGTGATTGCTGCTTGCAGCTATATTGGCAATTGTTTCTGTTAGTAAATTTTTCTTCTTCCGCCATTGCGGTCTATGGCAGCCCATAGAACCGTACGTAGGAAAGTTATGAAATTTGGCACACTGATAGAGGACAGTCCAAATAATATCCACAGCAAATTTGGAGTCTCTATCTCAAGCCCACTAGCGCCACCAACAGTCCAAAGTTGCACTTACGTTTTGTCTTATAACTTCTGAACCGTAAGTCCCAGAAATGAAATTCTTGTTTCCTCTGATTCCTTGGCTCAAGACGATTCGATAGGACCCTATGACGTCATTTTCCGTCATGAAAATTTTTCCACCATTTTGAATTATTCGTTAAACCTACTTTTGCGAACTCGTCCTAGAGTTTTTGCCCGTTTGCCTCAAAAATCGGTATGCAGCATCTAGAGACACTCAAGGCAAAAAGTTATTAAAAGAATTTCGATAAACCAATCCGTTGTCGTATAGCGCGTCAACGAATTTTAGGTAGAGCGCACAATAACAGATTTTTGGCTGTATCATCGCCAAACTTAGGCCTATTGACACGACACTTGGTACTTGAGATGCCAGTTAGGAACTGAGGGAGCATGCACAGTTTCGTTGCAGCGCCACCTAGTGGCCAGACGAATGTTCTTTACGCCTATAACTTTGGCTGCGATAAAAGTATTTTCACGGGACTTGATTTTTTGGAGTCCTGAGTAGTCGTCGAGTCCAACGATACCAAACATGCCAGGTTTCGTCATACGGGTAGATCTGTGCAGCAAAATAGCACTTAAAAAACACGCGCAAATATCTCTGCGAGCGTTATTCCGATCGACTCGAAAACACCATAGGAAGAACATTGCATTACCTTCTGAACAAAAAGTTCTATTGGCGTTATATTAAAATTTTCATCAGAACTGGCCGAAAAATGCAAAAAACGAAAAATTACCTTTAAATTTTGCATTTTTTACACATAAATGGTTATAACTTCGCAACAAAAAGAGATTTTTTCACCAGATTTGATACGCTGATGTACGAGCAGAGTCTGAGGCCACACAAAAAAATTGGTATGCCTTTACCACTAGTTGGCCTTATAATTGGAGAAAACTTTTCATATCAAGCAAGCCCTATGGTCATACAACTATTTCTTTGCTGAACTAAAATGTATAGTCAGGAAACTAGCTAGATGTAACGCAGTCATGACCTGAGGTTGCATGCACAATTTTGTCATAGCGCCACCTAGTGGGTTGGAGATAAAAAATAGCAATTTTTGCCTAAAACTACTGCAACAACACATCTAAAATCATAAGTCATCATGGATTCTTCATTTCATTGCTTGGACTATAATCACTGGTGGATGTCAATCTACTCTCTAGCAACCAATGAGAATACCTTATCAACCGTTTTTAAAAGAGCTTTCTCTCTGCATCAGAACATCGTAGAGACATGGGGATGGTCTCTTTTGACTGATTTAACTTGTTGTAACATGTTGTGACCCATGTTATGCCACTGCAAACATCACTCACATGTCCTTCAGTGCTCTAATGTTCCATGATTGTCAATAACAGAAGGACGATTGCAGTAGACAAGAACATAGATTATTTTTGTTGATTACTTTTGCGTTTTTTTCATTGAAATCATGAGGTTTACCTAGGTTCTTCAGTATTCTTATCCAAACCCAACTTTACACCCTTCAGTGCCCTTTTCGGCTTGACCCCGGTATTGCTGCTTGCAGCTATATTTATTAGGGGTCAAGCCCCGAAGGGGCGTAGAACCCTATTGTTATTGTTAGTTTTCTTATTATTATTATTATTATTATTATTATTATTATTATTATTATTTTTCTTCCTCGTTCTTCCGCCGAAAGTCAATGGCAGCCCATAGAACCGTACGTAGGAAAGTTATGAAATTTGGCACACTGATAAAGGACAGTCCAATGTGTCCCCACAGCAAATTTGGAGTCTCTATCTTTAACCCTCTAGCGCCACCAACAGTCCAAAGTTGCACTTATGTTTTTGCTTATAACTTCTGATCCGTAGGTCCTAGAAACGAAATTCTTGTTTCGTCTGATTCCTTGGCTCAAGACGATTCGAATAGACCCTATGACGTCATTTTCCGTCATGAAATTTTTTCCGCCATTTTGAATTATTCGTAAAACCTACTTTTGCGAACTCGTCCTAGAGCTTTTACCCGATTTCCACGAAAATTGGTATGTAGCATCTAGAGACCCTCACGGCAAAAAGTTATCAAAAGAATTTCGATAAACCAATCCGTTGTCGTATAGCGCGTCAACAAAATTTTCGTAGAGCGCAAAAAAACAGATTTTAGGCTGTATCTTCGTCAAACTTAGGCCTATTGACACGACACTCGGTACTTGTGATGCCAGTCAGGAACTGAGTGTGCATGCACAGTTTCGTCGCAGCGCCACCTAGTGGCCAGACAGATGTTTTTTACACCTATAACTTTGGCTGTGATCAACGTATTTTGACGGGACTTGATTTTTAGGAGTCCTGAATAGTCGCCGAGTCCAATGATACCAAACATGCCAGATTTCGCCTTACGGTTAGCCCTGCGCAGCAAAACAGTACTTAAAAAACACGCGCGAATATCTCCGCGAGCGTAATTCTGATCGACTCGAAAACATCATAGGAAGAATATTGCATTACCTTCTGAACAAAAAGTTCTATTGGCGTTGTATTAAAATTTTCATCAGAAATGGCCGAAAATTGCAAAAAACGAAAAATTACCTTTAAATTTTCTGTTTTTACACATAAATGCTTATAACTTCGTAACGCAAAGAGATTTTTTCACCATATTTGATACGCTGATGTACGACCACAGTCTGAGGCTACACAAAAAAAATTGTATGGTTGCACCACTAGTTGGCCTTATAATTGAACAAAACCTTTGAAATCAAGCCACCCTATGGTCATACAACTGTTTCTTCACTAAACTAAAGTGTATAGTCATAAAACTAGCTAGATGTAACACAGTTATGACCTGAGGTTGCATGCACGAATTTTGTCATTGCGCCACCTACTGGTTTTGAGATAGAATATGGCATTTTTGCCTAAAACTACTCCAACAGTACATCTAAAATCTTGGGTCATCATGTATTATTCCTTTCATGGCTTGGAGATCATTGATGCATGCCAATTAACTCCTTAGCAACCAATTAGGATACCTTATCAATCCTTTTTACAAGAGCTATATCTCTGCATGAGAACATCGTAGAGACATGGGGGTGGTCTCTTTTGACTCATTAACACCACTGTAACATTTTGTGAGCTGAGAATTGCCACTGCAAGCACCACTCACATTTTCTTCAGTGTTCTAGTTGTCAATGCTCCTCGAAAAGAGAGGGAGAGATGACACTGAATGAAAACACAGCTTTTTTGCTGATAACTGTTATATTATTTAGTCTGAAATCAAGAGATTTTCCCAGGTTCTTTAAACTGCTCATCCGAATTCAACTTTACTTTCTTATGTGCCCTTTTTGGCTTGACCCCGGCATTGCTGCTTGCAGCTATATTTAGGGGTCAAGCCCCGAAGGGGCGTAGAACCCTATTGTTATTGTTAGTTTTCTTATTATTATTATTATTATTATTATTATTATTATTATTTTTCTTCCTCGTTCTTCCGCCGAAAGTCAATGGCAGCCCATAGAACCGTACATAGGAAAGTTATGAATTTTGGCACACATGTAGAGGACAGTCTCAGAAGTTACTATAGCAACATTGGTGTGTCTGACTTAAACCCTCTAGCGCCACCAACAGTCCAAAAATCCACTTATGTTCATGCTCATAACTTCTGGCCCATGAGTCCTAGAAACTAAATTCTTGTTTCCTCTAAATCCCTGGCTCATGATGATTCAAATGCACACATTGATGTCATTTGTGTCATGCACATCTTTCAGCCATTTTGAATTTTTCGTAAAACCTACTTTTTCGAACTCCTCCTAGAGCGTTCGTCCGATTTGCATGTCCTTTGGTATGTAGCATCTAGAGACACCCCAGACAAAAAGTTATCAAAAGCTTTTTGATAGACCAATGCGTTCTCGTATAAATTGACAACATATATGGCGGCGAGCACGCCAAAACGGACGTGAGGCCGTATCTTCGCAAAACTTTATTGTATCGACACGAAACTTGGTATATGTCATTACAGTCATGACCTGAGGGTGCCTGCAACGTTTCGTCGCAGCGCCACCTAGTGGTCACGAGATTCGAAAAATGCCTATTTTTGCTTATAACTTCTTCAAACTTGAGTCTAAAATCATGAAGGTGGTCTTGTTAGATTCCTTGAAGCATGCCGAGTCAAATGATACCAAACGGTTTTCGGTCGGCCATTTTGGGTGTCGGCCATTTTGAATTTTCTCATTAAGTTCAGTATTTCACAAACAGATTGGCTTATCGCTACGAAATTTGGCATGGTTCATCAGTGACATGTTCTGAGCGCACCTATAAATCTTTAGGACGGCGCCACCTAGTGATCAGGATATGTAAAATAAATTTTTTAAATCTTTATATCATTTGATTAAATTGCCACTATGACATAAGACTTCACTCTATTGATTCCTTGGCTCATGCTGAGTCCGACTGTACCAAATATGTCAGAGTCAAACCTACTTCCTGTCGGCCATTTTGATTTATATTGAACAGCTACTTTTTCGAACTCCTCCTAGAGCGCTCGTGTGATTGACTTGATTTTTGGTATGCATCATCTAGAGACACTCTAGACAAAAAGTTATCAAAAGATTTTCGGTAGACCTATCCGTTGTCGTATAACGCATCAAAGAATGCGAGGGCGAGCACGCCAAAATGTGTTTGAGCCTGTATCTTCGCAAAACTTTTGCGTATTAATATGAGACTTGGTATATGTCATAACAGTGATGACTTGAGGGTGCATGCACCATTTCGTCACACTGCCCCCTACTGGTCACGAGATATAAAAAATGTCTATTTTTGGTTATAACTACTGCAAATTTGAATGTAAAATTATGAGACTGGTCTTCTTAGATTTCATGAGGCATGCCGAGTCAAACGATACCAAATGGTTTTTGGTCGGCCATTTTGTGTGTCGGCCATTTTGAATTTTTCTTTAAGTTCAAGTATTTCAGAAACGCAATTGCGTATTGTTATGAAACTTGGTATGGTTCATCAGCAACATGTTCTGGGAGGACTTGTAAACTTTTCGGTGCCCCCTAGTGGTCAAGAGATTTGAAGCTATATCTCTGCATCTCTTTATCGTATTTACACCAAATTTGGTGGGTGTCATCACAATCAAGACCTGAGTCACAATTTATTTTTTGGTCAGTGCCCCCTAGTGGTCAAGTCATTTAAGGCTATATCTCTGCATCTCTTCATTGTATTCACACCAAATTTGGTGGGTGTCATCACAATCAAGACCTGAGTCACAATTTATTTTTGGTCAGTGCCCCCTAGTGGTCAAGTCATTTAAGGCTATATCTCCGTATCGCTTTATTGTATTTACACTAAATTTGAAATGTGTCATCACAGTCATGACCTGAGGCACCATCTATTCTTTCGGCACAGTGCCACCTAGTGGTCTCAAGATACGAAAAAATTGCTTTTTTTCATAAAACTAATGCAAACTTAGATGTTAAATCATGGCAGTCATCACGTATGAATCATTTTTTGCCATATTTGGCTTGACCCCGGTATCGCTGCTTGCAGCTATATTGGCAATTGTTTCTGTTAGTAAATTTTTCTTCTTCCGCCATTGCGGTCTATGGCAGCCCATAGAACCGTACGTAGGAAAGTTATGAAATTTGGCACACTGATAAAGGACAGTCCAATGTGTCCCCACAGCAATTTTGGAGTCTCTATCTCAAACCCGCTAGCGCCACCAACAGTCCAAAGTTGCACTTATGTTTTTGCTTATAACTTTTGATCCGTAAGTCCTAGAAACGAAATTCTTGTTTCCTCTGATTCCTTGGCTCAAGACAATTCGATTGGACCCTATGACGTCATTTTCCGTCATGAAAATTTTTCCGCCATTTTGAATTATTTGTAAAACCTACTTTTGCGAACTCGTCCTAGAGCTTTTGCCCCATTTTAACGAAAATCGGTATGTAGCATCTACAGACCCTCACGGCAAAAAGTTATCAAAAGAATTTCGATAAACCAATCCGTTGTCGTATAGCGCGTCAACAAATTTTACGTAGAGCGCAAAAAAACAGATTTTAGGCTGTATCTTCGTCAAACTTTGGCCTATTGACACGACACTTGGTACTTTTGATGCCAGTCAGGAACTGAGTGTGCATGCACAGTTTCGTCGCAGCGCCACCTAGTGGCCAAACAGATGTTTTTTACACCTATAACTTTGGCTGTGATCAACGTATTTTGACGGGACTTGATTTTTAGGAGTCCTGATTAGTCGCCGAGTCCAACGATACCAAACATGCCAGATTTCGCCTTACGGTTAGCAATGCGCAGCAAAACAGCATTTAAAAAACATGCGCGAATATCTCCGCGAGCGTTATTCCGATCGACTCGAAAACACCATAGGAAGAACATACATTATCTTCTGAACAAAAAGTTCTATTGGCGTTATATTAAAATTTTCATCAGAAATGGCCGAAAATTGCAAAAAACGAAAAATTACCTTTAGATTTTGTGGTTTTTACACATAAATGTTTATAACTTCGCAACGAAAAGAGATTTTTTCACCAGATTTGATACGCTGATGTATGAGCAGAGTCTGAGGCCACACAAAAAAATTGGTATGCCTGAACCACTAGGTGGCCCTATAATTGAACAAAATATTTCATATCAAGCAAGCCCTATGGTCATACAACTATTTCTTTGTCGAACTAAAGTGTATAGTCATGAAACTAGCTAGATGTAACGCAGTCATGACCTGAGGTTGCATGCACGATTCTGTCATAGCGCCCCCTAGTGGTTTGGAGATAGAAAATAGCTATTTTTGCCTAAATCTACTGCAACAGCACATCTAAAACCATGAGTCATCATGGATTATTCTTTTCATGGCTTTGACTATAATCACTGGTGGTTGCCAATTCACTCCCTAGCAACCAATGAGAATACCTTATCAACCGTTTTGCAAGAGCTATAACTCTGCGTCAGAACATCGTAGAGACACGGGGGTGGGCTCTTTTGACTCATTAACAACACTGTAACATTTTGAGAGCTGAGTATTGCCACTGCAAGCACCACTCATTTTTACGTCAGTGTTCTAGTTATCAATGCTCGTTGAAAGAGAGGGAGAGATTTCACTAAATGAGAACACAGCTTTTTTGCTGATAACTGTTATATTGTTTTGTCTGAAATCAAGAGATTTTCTTAGGTACTTTAAACTGCTCATTCGAATTCAACTTTACTTTCTGCTGTACCCTTTTTGGCTTGACCCCGGTGATTGCTGCTTGCAGCTATATTTATTATTATTATTAGGGGTCAAGCCCAGAATGGGCGAAGACCCCTATTGTTTCTGTTAGTTTTCTTTTTCTTTTTCTTTTTCTTTTTCTTTTTCTTTTTCTTCCTCCGCCATTGCGGTCTATGGCAGCCTATAGAACCGTACGTAGGAAAGTTATGAAATTTGGCACACTGATAGAGGACTGTCCAAAAAGTCTCCACAGCAAATTTGAAGTCTGTATCTCTAACCCGCTAGCGCCACCAACAGTCCAAATTTGCACTTATGTATTTGCCTATAACTTCTGACCCGTAAGTCCTAGACACTAAATTCTTGTATCCTCTGATTCCTTGGCTCAAGACGATTCGATTGGACCCTATGACGTCATTTTCCGTCATAAAAAATTTTCCGCCATTTTGATTTATTCATAAAACCTACTTTTGCAAACTTGTCCTAGAGCTTTTGCCCAATTGCCACGAAAAATGGTATGTAGCATCTAGAGACACTCAGGGCAAAAAGTTATTAAAAGAATTTTGATAAACCATTCCGTTTTCGTATAGCGCGTCAACAAATTTTACGTAGAGCCCAAAAAACAGGTTTTAGTGTGTATCTTTGCCAATCTTATGTCTATTGACGCCACACTTGGTAGTTGTGATGCCAGTGAGGATCTGAGGGGGCATGCAGAGTTTCGTCACAGCACCACCTAGTGGTCATACGAATGTTGTACATGCTTATAACTTTGGCTCTGATCTGTGTTTTTTCACGGGACTTGTTTCGCTGAAGTCCAGAATAGTTGCCGAGTCCAACCTTACCAAACATGCCAGATTTCGCCTTAGGGTTAGCCCTGCGCAGCAAAACAGCACTTAAAAAACACGCGCGAATATCTCCGCGAGCGTAATTCTGATCGACTCGAAAACATCATAGGAAGAATATTGCATTACCTTCTGAACAAAAAGTTCTATTGGCGTTGTATTAAAATTTTCATCAGAAATGGCCGAAAATTGCAAAAAACGAAAAATTACCTTTAAATTTTCTGTTTTTACACATAAATGGTTATAACTTCGTAACGCAAAGAGATTTTTTCACCATATTTGATACGCTGATGTACGACCACAGTCTGAGGCTACACAAAAAAAAATTGTATGGTTGCACCACTAGTTGGCCTTATAATTGAACAAAACCTTTGAAATCAAGCCACCCTATGGTCATACAACTGTTTCTTCACTAAACTAAAGTGTATAGTCATAAAACTAGCTAGATGTAACACATTTATGACCTGAGGTTGCATGCACGAATTTTGTCATTGCGCCACCTACTGGTTTTGAGATAGAATATGGCATTTTTTTGGCCTAAAACTACTGCAACAACACATCTAAAACCATGAGTCATCATGGATTATTCCTTTCATGGCTTTGACTATAATCACTAGAGGATGTCCATTTACTCTCTAGCAACCAATGAGAATACGTTATCAACTGTTTTTGCAAGAGCTTTTTCTCTGTATCAGTACATCACAGAGACATGGGGATGGTCTCTTTTGACTCTTTTAACTTGTTGTAACATGTTGTGACCCATGTTTGCCCACTGTAAGCATCACATACATGTCCTTCAGTGCTCTAATGTTCCATGATTGTCAATAACCGAAGGACAGTTGCAGTAGACAAGAATATAGATAATTTTTGTTGATTACTTTGCATTTTTTCATCTGAAATCATTAGGTTTACCTAAGTTCTTCAGTCTGCTTATCCAAACGCAACTTTACATCCTTCTGTGCCCTTTTCGGCTTGACCCCGGTATTGCTGCTTGCAGCTATATTTAGGGGTCAAGCCCCGAAGGGGCGAAGACCCCTATTGTATTTGTTAGTGTTCTTATTATTATTATAATAATTATTCTGCTTCTTCTTCCGCCATTGCGGTCTATGGCAGCCCATAGAACCATACGTAGGAAAGTTATGAAATTTGGCACACTGATAAAGGACAGTCCAAATATTATCCACAGCAAATTTGGAGTCTCTATCTCAAACCCGCTAGCGCCACCAACAGTCCAAAGTTGCACTTATGTTTTTGCTTATAACTTTTGATCCGTAAGTCCTAGAAATGAAATTCTTGTTTCCTCTGATTCCTTGGCTCAAGACGATTCGATTGGACCCTATGACGTCATTTTCCGTCATGAAAATTTTTCCGCCATTTTGAATTATTCATAAAACCTACTTTTGCGAACTCGTCCTAGAGTTTTTACCCGATTGCCGCAAAAATTGGTATGTAGCATCTAGAGACCCTCACGGCAAAAAGTTATTAAAAGAATTTTGATAAATTAATCCGTTGTTGTATAGCGCATCAACAAATTTTACGTAGAGCTCAAAAAAACAGATTTTAGGCTGTATCTTCGTCAAACTTAGGCCTATTGACACGACACTTGGTACTTGTGATGCCAGTCAGGATCTGAGTGTGCATGCACAGTTTCGTTGCTGCGCCACCTAGTGGCCAGACAGATGTTTTATACACCTATAACTTTGGCTGCGATCAACATATTTTGACGGGACTTGATTTTTAAGAGTCCTGAGTAGATGCCGAGTCCAACGATACCAAACATGCCAGATTTCGTCTTACGGTTAGCCCTGTGCATTAAAATACCGCTTAAAAAACACGCGCGAATAACTCCGCGAGCGTTATTCCGATCGACTCGAAAACACCATAGGAAGAACATTGCATTACCTTCTGAACAAAAAGTTCTATTGGCGTTGTATTAAAATTTTCATCAGAAATGGCCGAAAATTGCAAAAAACGAAAAATTACCTTTAAATTTGTGGTTTTTACACATAAATGGTTATAACTTCGCAACGAAAAGAGATTTTTTCACCAGATTTGATACGCTGATGTATGAGCAGAGTCTGAGGCCACACAAAAAAATTGGTATGCCTGAACCACTAGGTGGCCCTATAATTGAACAAAATATTTCATATCAAGCAAGCCCTATGGTCATACAACTATTTCTTTGCCGAACTAAAGTGTATAGTCATGAAACTAGCTAGATGTAACGCAGTCATGACCTGAGGTTGCATGCACGATTCTGTCATAGCGCCCCCTAGTGGTTTGGAGATACAAAATAGCTATTTTTGCCTAAATCTACTGCAACAGCACATCTAAAACCATGAGTCATCATGGATTATTCCTTTCATGGCTTTGACTATAATCACTGGTGGTTGCCAATTCACTCCCTAGCAACCAATGAGAATACCTTCTCAACCGTTTTGCAAGAGCTATAACTCTGCATCAGAACATCGTAGAGACACGGGGGTTGGCTCTTTTGACTCATTAACAACACTGTAACATTTTGAGAGCTGAGTATTGCCACTGCAAGCACCACTCATTTTTACGTCAGTGTTCTAGTTATCAATGCTCGTCGAAAGAGAGGGAGAGATTTCAATAAATGAGAACACAGCTTTTTTGCTGATAACTGTTATATTGTTTTGTCTGAAATCAAGAGATTTTCCTAGGTACTTTAAACTGCTCATCCGAAGTCAACTTTACGTTCTGCTGTGCCCTTTTTGGCTTGACCCCGGTGATTGCTGCTTGCAGCTATATTTAGGGGTCAAGCCCCGAAGGGGCGAAGACCCCTATTGTATCCGTTAGTTTTCTTTTTATTAGGGGTCAAGCCACGAAGTGGCGTAGACACCTATTGTTATTGTTAGTTTTCTTATTATTATTATTATTCTTCCTCTTCCGCCATTGAAGTCAATGGCAGCCCATAGAACCGTACGTAGGAAAGTTGTGAATTTTGGCACACATGTAGAGGACAGTCTAAGAAGTTACTATAGCAACATTGGTGTGTCTGACTCAAACCCTCTAGCGCCACCAACAGTCCAAAAATCCACTTATGTTCATGCTCATAACTTCTGACCCGTGAGTCATAGACACTAAATTCTTGTTTCCTCTGAATCCTTTGCTCATGATGATTCAATTGCACACATTGATGTCAATTCTGTCATGCACATCTTTCCGCCATTTTGAATTTCCCGTAAAACCTACTTTTTCGAACTCCTCTTAGAGCGTTTGTCCGATTTGCATGTCCTTTGGTATATAGCATCTAGAGACACCCATGACAAAAAGTTATCAAAAGCTTTTTGATAGACCAATGCGTTTTCGTATACCGTGACAACATGTACGGCGGCGAGCACGCCAAAACAGATGTGAGGCCGTATCTTCGCAAAACTTATGTGTATCGACACGAAACTTGGTATATGTCATTACAGTCATGACCTGAGGGTGCCTGCAACGTTTCGTCACAGCGCCACCTAGTGGTCACGAGATTCGAAAAATGCCTATTTTCGCTTATAACTACTTCAAACTTGTGTCTAAAATCATGAAGGTGGTCTTGTTAGATTCCTTGAGGCATGCCGAGTCAAACGATACCAAACGGTTTTCGGTCGGCCATTTTGGGTGTCGGCCATTTTGAATTTTCTCATTAAGTTCAGTATTTCACAAACAGAATGGCGTATCGCTACAAAATTTGGCATGGTTCATCAGTGACATGTTCTGAGCGCACCTATAAATCTTAAAGACGGCGCCACCTAGTGGTCAGGATATGTAAAAAATTTTTTTTAAATCTTTATGTCATTTGATTAAATTGCCACTATGACATAAGACTTCACTCTATTGATTCCTTGGCTCATGCTGAGTCCGACTGTACCAAATATGTCTGAGTCAAACCTACTTCCTGTCGGCCATTTTGAATTATATTGAACACCTACTTTTTCGAACTCCTCCTAGAGCGCTTGTGTGATTGGCTTGATTTTTGGTATGCATCATCTAGAGACACTCTAGACAAAAAGTTATCAAAAGATTTTCGTTAGACTTATCCGTTCTCGTATAACGCATCAAAGAATGCGAGGGCGAGCACGCCAAAATGAGTTTGAGCCTGTATCTTCGCAAAACTTTTGCGTATTAATATGAGACTTGGTATATGTCATAACAGTGATGACCTGAGGGTGCATGCACCATTTCGTCACACTGCCTCCTGCTGGTCACGAGATATAAAAAATGTCTATTTTTGCTTATAACTACTGCAAATTTGAATGTAAAATTATGAGACTGGTCTTGTTAGATTTCGTGAGGCATGGCGAGTCAAACGATACCAAATGTTTTTTGGTCGGCCATTTTGTGTGTCGGCCATTTTGAATTTTTCTTTAAGTTCAAGTATTTCAGAAACGCAATTGCGTATTGTTATGAAACTTGGTATGGTTCATCAGCAACATGTTCTGGGAGGACTTGTAAACTTCCCGGCGCCCCCTAGTGGTCAAGAGATTTGAAGCTATATCTCTGCATCTCTTTATCGTATTAACACCAAATTTGGTGGGTGTCATCACAATCAAGACCTGAGTCACAATTTATTTTTTGGTCAGTGCCCCCTAGTGGTCAAGTCATTTAAGGCTATATCTCTGCATCTCTTTATTGTATTCACACCAAATTTGGTGGGTGTCATCACAATCAAGACCTGAGTCACAATACATTTTTTGGTCAGTGCCCCCTAGTGGTCAAGTCATTTAAGGCTATATCTCCTTATCGCTTTATTGTATTTACACTAAATTTGGTATGTGTCATCACAGTCATGACCTGAGTCACCATCTATTCTTTCAGCACAGTGCCAACTAGTGGTCTCAAGATACAAAAAAATTGCTTTTTTTCATAAAACTAATGGAAACTTAGATGTTAAATCATGACAGTCATCACGTATGAATCATTTTTTGCCATGTTTGGCTTGACCCCGGTATCGCTGCTTGCAGCTATATTTATAATAATTATTATTATTATTAGTTATTCTTCTTCCGCCATTGCGGTCTATGGCAGCCCATAGAACCGTACGTAGGAAAGTTATGAAATTTGGCACACTGATAAAGGACACTCCAATGTGTCCCCACAGCAAATTTGGAGTCTCTATGTCAAACCCGCTAGCGCCACCAACAGTCCAAAATTGCACTTATGTTTTTGCTTATAACTTCTGATCCGTAAGTCCTAGAAACAAAATTCTTGCTTCCTCTGATTCCTTGGCTCAAGACGATTCGATTACACTCTATGACGTCATTTTCCGTCATGAAAATTTTCCCGCCATTTTGAATTATTCAAAAAACCTACTTTTTCGAACTCGTCCTAGAGCTTTTGTCCGATTGCCACGAAAATTGGTATGTATTATCTTGAGACACTCATGGCAAAAAGTTATCAAAAGAATTTCGATACAGCAATCCGTTGTCAAATACCACCTTAACGAATTTTACGTAGAGCGCAAAAAAACAGATTTTAGGCTGTATCTTCGTCAAACTTAGGCCTATTGACACGACACTTGGTACTTAAGATGCCATTCAGGAACTGAGGGTGCATGCACAGTTTCGTCGCAGCGCCACCTACTGGCCAGACGAATGTTTTATACACCTATAACTTTGGCTCTGATAAACGTATTTTGACGGGACTTGATTTTTAGGAGTCCTGGGTAGTCGCCGAGTCCAACGATACCAAACATGCCAGATTTCGCCTTACGGTTAGCCCTGCGCAGCAAAACAGCACTTAAAAAACAAGCGTGAATATCTTCGCGAGCGTTATTCTGATCGACTCGAAAACACCATAGGAAGAATATTGCATTACCTTCTGAACAAAAAGTTCTATTGGCGTTATATTAAAATTTTCATCAGAAATGGCCGAAAATTGCAAAAAACGAGAAATTACCTTTGAATTTTGTGTTTTTTACACATAAATGGTTATAACTTCGCAACGAAAAGAGATTTTTTCACCAGATTTGATACGCTGATGTACGAGCAGAGTCTGAGGTCACACAAAAACATTGGTATGCCTTCACCACTAGTTGGCCTTATAATTGGACAAAACCTTTCATATCAAGCAAGCCCTATGTTCATACAACTATTTCTTTGCTGAACTAAAGTGTAACGCAGAAAACTAGCTAAATGTAACGCAGTCATGCCCTGAGGTTGCATGCACAATTTTGTCATAGCGCCACCTAGTGGCTTGGAGATAGAAAATAGCAATTTTTGCCTAAAACTACTGCAACAACACATCTAAAATCATAAGTCATCATGGATTCTTCATTTCATGGCTTGGACTATTATCGCTGGTGGATGTGAATCTACTCTCTAGCAACCAATGAGATTACCTAATCAACTGTTTTTGAAAGAGCTTTTTCTCTGCATCAGAACATCGTAGAGACATGGGGATGGTCTCTTTTGACTGATTTAACTTGTTGTAACATGTTGTGACCCATGTTATGCCACTGCATACATCACTCACATGTCCTTCTGTGCTCTAATGTTCCATGATTGTCAATAACAGAAGGACGATTGCATTAGACAAGAACATAGATTATTTTTGTTGATTACTTTTGCGTTTTTTTCATTTGAAATCATGAGGTTTACCTAGGTTCTGTAGTATTCTTATCCAAACTCAACTTTACACCCTTCTGTGCCCTTTTCGGCTTGACCCCGGCATTGCTGCTTGCAGCTATATTTAGGGGTCAAGCCCAGAATGGGCGAAGACCCCTATTGTATCCGTTAGTTTTCTTTTTATTATTATTATTATAATAATTATTATTATTCCTCCGCCATTGCGGTCTATGGCAGCCCCTAGAACCGTACATAGGAAAGTTATGAAATTTGGCACACTGACAGAGGACAGTCCAAATAATATCCACAGCAAATTTGGAGTTTCTATCTCAAGCCTGCTAGCGCCACCAACAGTCCAAAGTTGCACTTACGTTTTTGCTTATAACTTCTGATCCGTAAGTCCTAGAAACGAAATTCTTGTCTCCTCTGATTCCTTGGCTCAAGCCGATTCGATTAGACCCTATGACGTCATTTTCCGTCATGAAAATTTTTCCGCCATTTTGAATTATTCGTAAAACCTACTTTTGCGAACTCGTCCTAGAGTTTTTGCCCGATTGCCACGAAAATCGGTATGCAGCATCTAGAGACACTCAAGGCAAAAAGTTATTAAAAGAATTTAGATAAACCAATCCGTTGTCGTATAGCGCGTCAACGAATTTTACGTAGAGCGCAAAATAACAGATTTTAGGCTGTATCTTCGTCAAACTTAGGCCTATTGACACGACACTTGGTACTTGAGATGACAGTGAGGAACTGAGTGTGCATGCACAATTTCGTGGCAGCGCCACCTAGTGGCCAGACTTATGTTTTAAACGCCTATAACTTTGGCTCAGATTGACGTATTTTCACGGGACTTGTTTCTTTGGAGTTCTGAATAGTTGCCGAGTCCAACGATACCAAACATGCCAGAATTCGCCTTACGGTTAACCCTGCGCAGCAAAATAGCGCTTAAAAAACACGCGTGAATATCTCCGCGAGCGTTTTTCCGATCGACTTGAAAACACCATAGGAAGAACATTGCATTACCTTCTGAACAAAAAGTTCTATTGGCGTTACATTAAAATTTTTATCAGAAATTGCCGAAAAATGCAAAAAACGAAAAATTACCTTAAATTTTGCATTTTTTACACATAAATGGCTATAACTTCGCAACGAAAAGAGATTTTTTCACCAGATTTGATACGCTGATGTACGACCACAGTCTGAGGCTACACAAAAATAATTTTATGCTTGCACCACTAGTTGGCCTTATAATTGAACAAAACCTTTGAAATCAAGCCACCCTATGGTCATACAACTGTTTCTTCACTAAACTAAAGTGTATATTCATAAAACTAGCTAGATGTAACACAGTTATGACCTGAGGTTGCATGCACAATTTTGTCATTGCGCCACCTACTGGTTTTGAGATAGAAATATGGCATTTTTTGCCTAAAACTACTGCAACAACACATCTAAAACCATGAGTCATCATGGATTATTCCTTTCATGGCTTTGACTATAATCACTGGTGGTTGCCAATTCACTCCCTAGCAACCAATGAGAATACCTTATCAACCGTTTTTGCAAGAGCTATATCTCTGCGTCAGAACATCGTAGAGACACGGGGGTGGGCTCTTTTGACTCATTAACACCACTGTAACATTTTGTGAGCTGAGTTTTGCCACTGCAAGCACCACTCATTTTTACGTCAGTGTTCTAGTTATCAATGCTCGTCGAAAGAGAGGGAGAGATTTCACTAAATGAGAACAGCTTTTTTGCTGATAACTGTTATATTGTTTTGTCTGAAATCAAGAGATTTTCCTAGGTACTTTAAACTGCTCATCCGAAGTCAACTTTACTTTCTGCTGTGCCCTTTTTGGCTTGACCCCGGTGATTGCTGCTTGCAGCTATATTTATTATTATTAGGGGTCAAGCCCAGAATGGGCGAAGACCCCTATTGTATCCGTTAGTTTTCTTTTTATTATTATTATTATAATAATTATTATTATTCCTCCGCCATTGCGGTCTATGGCAGCCCCTAGAACCGTACATAGGAAAGTTATGAAATTTGGCACACTGACAGAGGACAGTCCAAATAATATCCACAGCAAATTTGGAGTTTCTATCTCAAGCCCGCTAGCGCCACCAACAGTCCAAAGTTGCACTTACGTTTTTGCTTATAACTTCTGATCCGTAAGTCCTAGAAACGAAATTCTTGTCTCCTCTGATTCCTTGGCTCAAGCCGATTCGATTAGACCCTATGACGTCATTTTCCGTCATGAAAATTTTTCCGCCATTTTGAATTATTCGTAAAACCTACTTTTGCGAACTCGTCCTAGAGTTTTTGCCCGATTGCCACGAAAATCGGTATGCAGCATCTAGAGACACTCAAGGCAAAAAGTTATTAAAAGAATTTAGATAAACCAATCCGTTGTCGTATAGCGCGTCAACGAATTTTACGTAGAGCGCAAAATAACAGATTTTAGGCTGTATCTTCGTCAAACTTAGGCCTATTGACACGACACTTGGTACTTGAGATGACAGTGAGGAACTGAGTGTGCATGCACAATTTCGTGGCAGCGCCACCTAGTGGCCAGACTTATGTTTTAAACGCCTATAACTTTGGCTCAGATTGACGTATTTTCACGGGACTTGTTTCTTTGGAGTTCTGAATAGTTTCCGAGTCCAACGATACCAAACATGCCAGAATTCGCCTTACGGTTAACCCTGCACAGCAAAATAGCGCTTAAAAAACACGCGTGAATATCTCCGCGAGCGTTTTTCCGATCGACTTGAAAACACCATAGGAAGAACATTGCGTTACCTTCTGAACAAAAAGTTCTATTGGCGTTACATTAAAATTTTTATCAGAAATTGCCGAAAAATGCAAAAAACGAAAAATTACCTTAAATTTTGCATTTTTTACACATAAATGGCTATAACTTCGCAACGAAAAGAGATTTTTTCACCAGATTTGATACGCTGATGTACGACCACAGTCTGAGGCTACACAAAAATAATTTTATGCTTGCACCACTAGTTGGCCTTATAATTGAACAAAACCTTTGAAATCAAGCCACCCTATGGTCATACAACTGTTTCTTCACTAAACTAAAGTGTATATTCATAAAACTAGCTAGATGTAACACAGTTATGACCTGAGGTTGCATGCACAATTTTGTCATTGCGCCACCTACTGGTTTTGAGATAGAAATATGGCATTTTTTGCCTAAAACTACTGCAACAACACATCTAAAACCATGAGTCATCATGGATTATTCCTTTCATGGCTTTGACTATAATCACTGGTGGTTGCCAATTCACTCCCTAGCAACCAATGAGAATACCTTATCAACTGTTTTTGCCAGAGCTTTTTCTCTGCATCAGAACATCGCAGAGACATGGGGGTGGGCTCTTTTGACTCGATAACACCACTGTAACATTTTGTGAGCTGAGTATTGCCACTAGAAGCACCACTCATTTTTACGTCAGTGTTCTAGTTATCAATGCTCGTCGAAAGAGAGGGAGAGATTTCACTAAATGAGAACAGCTTTTTTGCTGATAATTGTTATATTGTTTTGTCTGAAATCAAGAGATTTTCCTAGGTACTTTAAACTGCTCATCCGAAGTCAACTTTACTTTCTGCTGTGCCCTTTTTGGCTTGACCCCGGTGATTGCTGCTTGCAGCTATATTTATTATTAGTTATTCTTCTTCCGCCATTGCGGTCTATGGCAGCCCATAGAACCGTACGTAGGAAAGTTATGAAATTTGGCACACTGATAAAGGACAGTCCAATGTGTCCCCACAGCAAATTTGGAGTCTCTATCTCTAACCCGCTAGCGCCACCAACTGTCCAAAGTTGAACTTATGTTTTTGCTTATAACTTCTGATCCGTAAGTACTAGAAACGAAATTCTTGTTTCCTCTGATTCCTTGGCTCAAGACGATTCGATTGGACCCTATGACGTCATTTTCCGTCATGAAAATTTTTCCGCCATTTTGAATTATTCGTAAAACCTACTTTTGCGAACTCGTCCTAGAGTTTTTACCCGATTGCAGCGAAAATTGGTATGTAGCATCTAGAGACCCTCACGGCAAAAAGTTATCAAAAGAATTTCGATAAACCAATCCGTTGTCGTATAGCGCGTCAACAAATTTTACGTAGAGTGCAAAAAAACTGATTTTAGGCTGTATCTTCGTCAAACTTAGGCCTATTGACACGACACTTGGTACTTGTGATGCCAGTCAGGAACTGAGTGTGCATGCACAGTTTCGTCGAAGCGCCACCTAGTGGCCAGACAGATGTTTTTTACACCTATAACTTTGGCTGTGATCAACGTATTTTGACGGGACTTGATTTTTAGGAGTCCTGAATAGTCGCCGAGTCCAACGATACAAAACATGCCAGATTTCGCCTTACGGTTAGCTCTGCGCAGCAAAACAGCACTTAAAAAACATGCGCGAATATCTCTGCGAGCGTTATTCCGATCGACTCGAAAACACCATAGGAAGAACATTGCATTACCTTCTGAACAAAAAGTTCTATTGGCGTTATATTAAAATTTTCATCAGAAATGGCCGAAAATTGCAAAAAACGAAAAATTACCTTTTACAATTTGTGTTTTTATACATAAATGGTTATAACTTCGCAACGAAAAGACATTTTTTCACCAGATTTGATACGCTGATGTATGAGCAGAGTCTGAGGCCACACAAAAAAATTGGTATGCCTGAACCACTAGGTGGCCCTATAATTGAACAAAATCTTTCATATCAAGCAAGCCCTATGGTCATACAACTATTTCTTCACTAAACTAAAGTGTATAGTCATAAAACTAGCTAGATGTAACAGTTATGAACTGAGGTTGCATGCACAACTTTGTCATTGCGCCACCTAGTGGTTTTGAGATAGAAATATGATATTTTTGCCTAAAACTACTCCAACAGTACATCTAAAATCTTGGGTCGTCATGGATTATTCCTTTCAAGGCTTGGAGATCATTGGTGCATGCCAATTAACTCCTTAGCAACCAATTAGGATAACTTATCAACCCTTTTTACAAGAGCTATATCTCTGCATCAGAACATCGTAGAGACATGGGGGTGGTCTCTTTTGACTCATTAACACCACTGCAACATTTTGTGAGCTGAGAATTGCCACTGCAAGCACCACTCACATTTTCTTCAGTGTTCTAGTTGTCAATGCTCCTCGAGAAGACACAGCTTTTTTGCTGATAACTGTTATATTACTTAATCTAAAATCAAGAGATTTTCTTAGGTTCTTTAAACTGCTCATCCGAATTCAACTTTACTTTTTTCTGTGCCCTTTTTGGCTTGACCCCGGCATTGCTGCTTGCAGCTATATTTATTATTAGGGGTCAAGCCCAGAATGGGCGAAGACCCCTATTGTTTCTGTTAGTTTTCTTTTTCTTTTTCTTTTTCTTTTTCTTTTTCTTCCTCCGCCATTGCGGTCTATGGCAGCCTATAGAACCGTACGTAGGAAAGTTATGAAATTTGGCACACTGATAGAGGACTGTCCAAAAAGTCTCCACAGCAAATTTGAAGTCTGTATCTCTAACCCGCTAGCGCCACCAACAGTCCAAATTTGCACTTATGTATTTGCCTATAACTTCTGACCCGTAAGTCCTAGACACTAAATTCTTGTATCCTCTGATTCCTTGGCTCAAGACGATTCGATTGGACCCTATGACGTCATTTTCCGTCATGAAAAATTTTCCGCCATTTTGATTTATTCATAAAACCTACTTTTGCGAACTTGTCCTAGAGCTTTTGCCCAATTGCCACGAAAAATGGTATGTAGCATCTAGAGACACTCAGGGCAAAAAGTTATTAAAAGAATTTTGATAAACCATTCCGTTTTCGTATAGCGCGTCAACAAATTTTACGTAGAGCCCAAAAAACAGGTTTTAGTGTGTATCTTCGCCAATCTTATGTCTATTGACGCCACACTTGGTAGTTGTGATGCCAGTGAGGATCTGAGGGGGCATGCAGAGTTTCGTCACAGCACCACCTAGTGGTCATACGAATGTTGTGCATGCTTATAACTTTGGCTCTGATCTGTGTTTTTTCACGGGACTTGTTTCGCTGAAGTCCAGAATAGTTGCCGAGTCCAACCTTACCAAACATGCCAGATTTCGCCTTACGGTAAGCCCTGCGCAGCAAAACAGCACTTAAAAAACACGCGCGAATATCTCCGCGAGCGTAATTCTGATCGACTCGAAAACATCATAGGAAGAATATTGCATTACCTTCTGAACAAAAAGTTCTATTGGCGTTGTATTAAAATTTTCATCAGAAATGGCCGAAAATTGCAAAAAACGAAAAATTACCTTTAAATTTTCTGTTTTTACACATAAATGGTTATAACTTCGTAACGCAAAGAGATTTTTTCACCATATTTGATACGCTGATGTACGACCACAGTCTGAGGCTACACAAAAAAAATTGTATGCTTGCTCCACTAGTTGGCCTTATAATTGAATAAAACCTTTGAAATCAAGCCACCCTATGGTCATACAACTGTTTCTTCACTAAACTAAAGTGTATAGTCATAAAACTAGCAAGATGTAACACAGTTATGACCTGAGGTTGCATGCACGAATTTTGTCATTGCGCCACCTACTGGTTTTGAGACAGAATATGGCATTTTTTTGGCCTAAAACTACTGCAACAACACATCTAAAACCATGAGTCATCATGGATTATTCCTTTCATGGCTTTGACTATAATCACTAGTGGATGTCCATTTACTCTCTAGCAACCAATGAGAATACCTTATCAACTGTTTTTGCAAGAGTTTTTTCTCTGCATCAGAACATCGCAGAGACATGGGGATGGTCTCTTTTGACTCTTTTAACTTGTTGTAACATGTTGTGACCCATGTTTGCCCACTGTAAGCATCACATACATGTCCTTCAGTGCTCTAATGTCCCATGATTGTCAATAACCGAAGGACAGTTGCAGTAGACAAGAACATAGATTATTTTTGTTGATTACTTTGCATTTTTTCATCTGAAATCATTAGGTTTACCTAAGTTCTTCAGTCTGCTTATCCAAACGCAACTTTACATCCTTCTGTGCCCTTTTCGGCTTGACCCCGGTGATTGCTGCTTGCAGCTATATTTAGGGGTCAAGCCCAGAATGGGCGAAGACCCCTATTGTATCTGTTAGTTTTCTTTTTATTATTAGTTATTCTTCTTCCGCCATTGCGGTCTATGGCAGCCCATAGAACCGTACATAGGAAAGTTATGAAATTTGGCACACTGATAAAGGACAGTCCAATGTGTCCCCACAGCAAATTTGGAGTCTCTATCTCTAACCCGCTAGCGCCACCAACAGTCCAAAGTTGAACTTATGTTTTTGCTTATAACTTCTGATCCGTACGTCCTAGAAATGAAAATCTTGTTTCCTCTGATTCCTTGGCTCAAGACGATTCGAATGGATCCTATGACGTCATTTTCCGTCATGAAAATTTTTCCGCCATTTTGAATTATTCGTAAAACCTACTTTTGCGAACTCGTCCTAGAGTTTTTACCCGATTGCCGCGAAAATTGGTATGTAGCATCTAGAGACCCTCACGGCAAAAAGTTATCAAAAGAATTTCGATAAACCAATCCGATGTCGTATAGCGCGTCAACAAATTTTACGTAGAGCGCAAAAAAACAGATTTTAGGCTGTATCTTCGTCAAACTTAGGCCTATTGACAAGACACTTGGTACTTGTGATGCCAATCAGGAACTGAGTGTGCATGCACAGTTTCGTCGCAGCGCCACCTAGTGGCCAGACAGATGTTTTTTACACCTATAACTTTGGCTGTGATCAACGTATTTTGACGGGACTTGATTTTTAGGAGTCCTGAATAGTCGCCGAGTCCAACGATAACAAACATGCCAGATTTCGCCTTACGGTTAGCCCTGCGCAGCAAAACAGCTTTTAAAAAAACATGCGCGAATATCTCCGCGAGCGTTATTCCGATCGACTCGAAAACACCATAGGAAGAACATTGCATTACCTTCTGAACAAAAAGTTCTATTGGCATTATATTAAAATTTTCATCAGAAATGGCCGTAAATTGCAAAAAACGAAAAATTACCTTTTACAATTTGTGTTTTTATACATAAATGGTTATAACTTCGCAACGAAAAGAAATTTTTTCACCAGATTTGATACGCTGATGTATGAGCAGAGTCTGAGGCCACACAAAAAAATTGGTATGCCTGAACCACTAGGTGGCCCTATAATTGAACAAAATCTTACATATCAAGCAAGCCCTATGGTCATACAACTATTTCTTCACTAAACTAACGTGTATAGTTATAAAACTAGCTAGATGTAACACAGTTATGAACTGAGGTTGCATGCACAACTTTGTCATTGCGCCACCTAGTGGTTTTGAGATAGAAATATGGTATTTTTGCCTAAAACTACTCCAACAGTACATCTAAAATCTTGGGTGATCATGTATTAATCCTTTCATGGCTTGGAGATCATTGGTGCATGCCAATTAACTCCTTAGCAACCAATTAGGATACCTTATCAATCCTTTTTACAAGAGCTATATCTCTGCATCAGAACATCGTAGAGACATGGGGGTGGTCTCTTTTGACTCATTAACACCACTGTAACATTTTGTGAGCTGAGAATTGCCACTGCAAGCACCACTCACATTTTCTTCTGTGTTCTAGTTGTCAATGCTCCTCGAGAAGAGAGGGAGAGATGACACTGAATGAAAACACAGCTTTTTTGCTGATAACTGTTATATTATTTGTTCTGATATCAAGAGATTTTCCCAGGTTCTTTAAACTGCTCATCCGAATTCAACTTTACTTTCTTATGTGCCCTTTTTGGCTTGACCCCGGCATTGCTGCTTGCAGCTATATTGGCAATTGTTTCTGTTAGTAAATTTTTCTTCTTCCGCCATTGCGGTCTATGGCAGCCCATAGAACCGTACGTAGGAAAGTTATGAAATTTGGCACACTGATAGAGGACAGTCCAATGTATTCCCACACCAAATTTGGACTGTCAATCTCAAACCCGCTAGCGCCACCAACAGTCCAAATTTGCACTTACGTTTTTGATTATAACTTCTGACCCGTAAGTCCGAGAAACAAAATTCTTGTTTCCTTTGATTCCTTGGCTCAAGACGATTCGATTGGACCCTATGACGTCATTTTCCGTCATGAAAATTTTCCCGCCATTTTGAATTATTCGAAAAACCTACTTTTTCGAACTCGTCCTAGAGCTTTTGTCCGATTGCCACGAAAATTGGTATGTATCATCTTGAGACACTCATGGCAAAAAGTTATCAAAAGAATTTCGATACAGCAATCCGTTGTCAAATACCACCTTAACGAATTTTACGTAGAGCGCAAAAAAACTGTTTTTAGGCTGTATCTTCGTCAAACTTAGGCCTATTGACACGACACTTGGTACTTGTGATGCCAGTCAGTAAATGAGGGTGCATGCACAGTTTTGTTGCAGCGCCACCTAGTGGCCAGACAAATGATTTATACACCTATAACTTTGGCTGTGATAAACGTATTTTGACGGGACTTGATTTTTAGGAGTCCTGGGTAGTCGCCGAGTCCAACGATACCAAACATGCCAGATTTCGCTTTACGGTTAGCCGTGCGCAGCAAAACAGCACTTAAAAAACAAGCGCGAATATCTTCGCAAGCGTTATTCTGATCGACTCGAAAACACCATAGGAAGAATATTGCATTACCTTCTGAACAAAAAGTTCTATTGGCGTTATATTAAAATTTTCATCAGAAATGGCCGAAAATTGCAAAAAACGAAAAATTACCTTTGAATTTTGTGTTTTTTACACATAAATGGTTATAACTTTGCAACGAAAAGAGATTTTTTCACCAGATTTGATACGCTGATGTACGAGCAGAGTCTGAGGTCACACAAAAACATTGGTATGCCTTCACCACTAGTTGGCCTTATAATTGGACAAAACCTTTCATATCAAGCAAGCCCTATAGTCATACAACTATTTCTTTGCTGAACTAAAGTGTATAGTCAGAAAACTAGCTAAATGTAACGCAGTCATGCTCTGAGGTTGCATGCACAATTTTGTCATAGCGCCACCTAGTGGCTTGGAGATAGAAAATAGCAATTTTTGCCTAAAACTACTGCAACAACACATCTAAAATCATAAGTCATCATGGATTCTTCATTTCATGGCTTGGACTATTATCACTGGTGGATGTGAATTTACTCTCTAGCAACCAATTAGAATACCTAATCAACTGTTTTTGAAAGAGCTTTTTCTCTGCATCAGAACATCGTAGAGACATGGGGATGGTCTCTTTTGACTGATTTAACTTGTTGTAACATGTTGTAACCCATGTTATGCCACTACATACATCACTCACATGTCCTTCAGTGCTCTAATGTTCCATGATTGTCAATAACAGAAGGACGATTGCATTAGACAAGAACATAGATTATTTTTGTTGATTACTTTTGCGTTTTTTTTCATTTGAAATCATGAGTTTTACCTAGGTTCTTCAGTATTCTTATCCAAACTCAACTTTACACCCTTCTGTGCCCTTTTCGGCTTGACCCCGGTATTGCTGCTTGCAGCTATATTTTCATCTGAAATCATTAGGTTTACCTAGGTTCTTCAGTCTGCTTATCCAAACGCAACTTTACATGCTTCTGTGCCCTTTTCGGCTTGACCCCGGTATTGCTGCTTGCAGCTATATTTAGGGGTCATTCCCCGAAGGGGCGAAGACCCCTATTGTATTTGTTAGTTTTCTTATTAGGGTTTCGAGCACGAAGTGCTGAAAACCTATTGTATTTGTCTGTTTTATTATTATTATTATTATTATTATTATTATTATTATTTTTCCGCCATAAAACGCGTCGCCCAGCACAAACCGTAAGTCGTAGAAACTTGCCACTTGGTCAACTGGTTGTATATTAGCAGGCTACTCAGATACAGTGAATCAGCCAAATCGGCCCATAGGTGGCGCTATAGCAATGCCCGACGCGTTGGGGCTCATAACTCCTAAACCGGACATCCTACACTCAAGTGTTTGGTATCATTGTAATCCCTGGCTCCAAACTTAAAAAATGTATATCTCCGATTTCATTTCCGGTATGCAAATTTTTTCGCTAATTTGCATAATATGCATTTCAAGCCAAAATGAACTAGTCCTAGGTTTTTCGCCCGATCGGAATCGTTCCAACGCAGGAGAAATCTGTGGAGTGAGTAGGTGAATAATTATCGAACAGAATGTGTAATTTCGCTTCAGTGTCACTAAGGGGCGCCAAAATTCAATACCGGAAGTAGACTATCTCCAGGAAAATGGCTATAACTCGTGAACGGTTAGAGATATCTTAACGCGGTTTGGTACACATGTGTATCAGCTCACTCCCGGGTCACAGGACAAAATACGCGGATTTTGGCCACTAGGTGGCGCTATAATAAGCTTGAGGTCGAAAATGGCTATTACTACACAACCGTAAGCCCGATACACTTCATATTTGGTATGGTGTGTCTTTGTGCAATGTACCATGAGGGTCTAGAAGGACATTGGCGTATCTGCAAAAACATGGCCGTCATCGGCCAATGAAGTGTGAGGGCTGATTTGACAGGGTTAACGAAGGTCGATCGGAACGACATTCACTGTGCTTGTTCGTGTACTGCTCCAGAAGGTCTGTAAGAATTATGGTGTCATTTCGCCACTAGGGGGCGTAATACCGTATTTCGGTGCCTTTATCACGTGACGTTTGACATACACACACAAACATGACATCATATGATAGATCGGTTCATGACGAAAAACTTTGCCTCTTGAAGCGTTGCTGTCAATCAAACGGTTCGTTAGTTATTGGCGATAACGTTCAAACCTACTTTTGCGAACTAGTCCTAGGTTTTTCATCCGATCTGAACCTAACGAAAGCTGATTGATTCTGTGGAGTGGGAATATGAATAATTATCGAAAAAAAGTTGAAATTTGTATTCAAACACGCAAGGAGTGGCCAAAAACCGAACTGGGCGGAGCTTAAAACATTTAAACGGCCATAACTCGAGAGGCGTTTGAGATATCATCATGGGGCTTGAATCATATGTGTAGGCCATCGGTCTAAGGTCGTGATATGAAAAGCTCGCCGATTGGACACTAGATGGCGCTATAACGGGGAAAATAGCACTAAATACTGTGATTATGCAATGGTTGCAACTTTCACGCCTATAACTTTATCTGTGGTCAAGAGATTTTCATGGGAGTTATTTTTTTAGCATCCTGAATTGTTTCTGAGTCCTACGATACTAAGCATGCCAGATTTCGCCTTACAGTTAGTTCTGCACAGGAAAATAGCGCTTAAAAAACACACGCGAATAACTCCGCGAGGGTTATTCCGATCGACTCGAAACGACCATAGGAAGAACATTGCATTACCTTCTGAACAAAAAAGTCTATTGGCGTTATGTTAAAATTTCCATCAGAAATGGCCGAAAATTGCAAAAAACGAAATTACCTCAAATTTTGTCGTTTTTTACACATAAATTGTTATATGCAGAGATTTCACTGAATGAGAGCCGTTTTTTTGCTGATAACTAATGTATTTAAGGTTGTATCTTCACCAAACGTATGCATAATGACATGGTACTTGGTAATTCTGATGGCAGTCAGGACCTGAGGGAGCCTTCAGTTTCGGAAGCATATTTTACACGCCTACAACTTTGGCTGCAGTCACCATATTTTTATGGGACTTTTTTCACAGGAGTCCTGAATTGTTGTAGAGTCCAACGATACCAAACATGCCCAGTTTTGCCTTATGCTTAGTCCTGGGGTTACTGTTCACTGTAGGTCCTTGCGGTCTGCTGCGCTGCTGTGTTTCTGTCTTATGTACACGTGTGCAGTCTGTTTGCACCATTGCACCATACCACGACTCAATGGCCTTGTAGTTTAACTAAACACGGCCATTTCTGAATTGTATGTTACATTAAAAATCTGAAAAACTAATTCTAGTTAACAAATTATCCTCATAACGTCACATTAAGGACATCACATGTTTGTCTTGTAGGTGCACCTGTGTGTAAGCATACATAGTCTGTATGATCTTTTTTTGACCATCTCTTTCATTTTTCTGGAGCGAGGTGGTCTATCATTCATTGTGGCTGTGTTCTGGTGTAACTGCTCCGCCTGGTAAGCGACGTGTGATGTTTTTGACGTTGCCTTAAAGCTCGAAACCCGGCAATTGCTGCTTGCAGCTATATTTATTATTATTATTAGTTATTATTATTCTGCCGTAAAACGGAACGTGCAGACCAAACCGTAAGGCCTAGAGACTTGAAACTTGGCCAAATGGTAGGACCCAATTTGGGGAGAGGTTGATAGAGTATCAACCCGATTGGCCCATAGGTGGCGCTATAGCGATAACAAACGCGTTGATGGTCATAACTTCCACAAATCTTATCCAAATGTCAAGTGTCTTATATCCCTGGATTCCTTGCGTCAAGGCGAACAAAACGTATATCTCCGATTTCATTTCCGTCATGAAAATTTTTTCGCTATTTTCGATTTTGTCAAAAAAAATAAAAACGAACTCGTCCTAGGTTTTTCGTCCGATCGGAACCGTTCCAGTGCCGTAATATTCCTTGGAGTGTGAATATCAAAAGTTATCAAAAAAAAGTTGAACTTTCGACTCGCCGTCGTCAAGCCACGCCCAAACGCCCCCAATGAGCGGAGCCTCTTGATCTTAAACGGCTATAACTTAGGAAGGGAAGGAGGTATCGACACCAAATTTGGTACACATATACAGGGGACTATTCTGAGGTCAGGTGCAAAAAATTGCGCCGCTTGACCACTAGTTGTCACTATAACACCACCTCAACTTTGAAGGGCTGTAACTACGGAAATATGGGACCGATCAACTTGACATTTGACAGGTGTGCTCCTGGTCTGGGGTACTATCTATGTTTAAAAGGAATTTTGCGTAACTCAAAAAACATGGCTGCCATCGGCCAATCAAGAAAAAGCAGCTATTAGACAGGGTTAACGGAGCCCGATCGAAATGAAACGCGGTGGGCCTGTTTGTCTCTTGGCCATGAAGGTCTGTGCAGAGTAAGAAAAAATTCGGACTCCGGAGGGCGCTATCACGTTTTTTCAGTGTTTAAGTGATTGTGTATTATGCAGTGTTTCAGATATCAACAAGATCCTCATATCATTTAATAGAGGTACTTAAAATGAACAACTTTTCCTCAAGCAGCACTTGTCTCAGTCGAATCGTTTGTTAGATATTCATCATTTTCTTTGAAACCTACTTTTGCGAACTAGTCCTAGGTTTTTTGACCGATCTGAACCGATCCAGTGCTGGAATAGTCCTTAGACACTGATTATCAATAACTATCAAAAAAAGTTGAACTTTGCACTCATTGTCGCAACACCACTGTCAAAAGTATGAAGAGGCGGTGCCACAAATACTACAATGGCTATCATTTATGATAGGAATGAGATATCAACACGAAACTTGGTACACATATGTATAGACCCAGGCCAAGGTCACATGCAAAAAATTGCAGAGATTGTCCACTAGGTGGCGCTATAACCTAAGAAAAAATAACGATAACTATAGCATATGTATACAACACATAAATATTTGTCTGACCTACTTTTTATTTTGCACATAACATCTGCTTTCAGATTCTTATAAGGGTCTTTTAGGATAATTACATATCTTAGAAAACATGACGACCAACAGCCAGCCAGCATTAACCATGTACGAGTCCAGCGTAATGGTGTGCCATTACAACTAAACTGATGGGCCTGTTTGTCTTATGTTCTCAAGTGTCTTTGATGATTTTTGGCTCATCATTCCGGAAATATTTGCATCTAGAACAACGGGAGTTACGTTAACTGTGCCCTAGATCAATGGTTCTCAAAATTATTCCTGGAGGCCCACTGCTCTGCACATATACGAAAGTCTTCTATTTTAAACAAATCTACTTTAATCATCAGTAGAGATTTGTATGAACTGAACTGATTGTGTCAGATGAGAGAAACATACAAAATGTTCCGAGCATTGGGTCTTGAGAAACCAATGCGGTTCACTGAGTTGAAAGTACTGCTCTAGATGTTTATGTTTATATGAAAAACAATTTTATGAATTTGCTGTACTATCTGGGCAAATATCAATATGAAACATAAAATAAAATTTTGTCGTTGTATTACTGGATTTGATGTGATGTCACATAGTGAGGTGGGCACCATTTGTAACCTGTATTCTTTATTTCATTTGTAGCTGCTGTTATGTTCCTTTTGTCCATGGGTTTGCATCTGCATGAAAATTATTATAAGATTTAATGATTTGCAGTCATTTACCTCATTAAAACTAAAAGACTTGAGGTAATCAATTCAAGCATTTTGAAATGTGACATTTTCAAAATGGGCCAGACTAAGTATATCTAACTAATTAACTAGTAATGTGAAGCTTATGACAAAATATTAACAGTTTTATTAAGATCAGACAATATATGTCTTTCCAAGACTAGGGCTGGTTGAATAAACATACAGTAGCCATTAAGTAAAGACTGTGTTTTAAGGACTAGTCTGAAGAACTAGTAGTTAGTTAGGGCTAATCAGTCTTACTATTTGGATTTAAATATAATTTAAATAATTTAAATATTTTTTTCATATGATACTTAAAGCAGTTATGTTTAATCATGAAGACAAAAATGTATGACTAACTTTGAATACTAGTCTTAGAGATTCATGTTACTGACCATTGGTTTATGTGTAGTTACAGACTAAAATTAAGGCTTAAGTTTTAGTTATCTTACTTGAAAGTAGCTTACACTGGCCTACCTTTAAATATATCTGGGCCATAGTTTTGTCTTAAGATGTACACCAGTAATGTTTTTTATAAGGTTTGTTTGTAAAAAGTACCTAAATGTTTTTACATAACTAATGGCTAGTCATGCATCAATTTAAACCTGTGGGAAACAACCCTATGAAGTTATAAAGCTTCAAATGTTGTCTTAGAATTCTTCAAATCCTAAAGGTCACTTCACACTGGTCAGACAGACTCCAACAGACGCGTCTGTTGGAGTCTGTCTGACCAGTGTGAAACCCCTGTTGGAAGTTGTTGGATCAAAGTAAATGAGACTTTAGAATGTGGTTGTCTGTTGGTGTCTGTTGGAGTTGGTAGTTGTCTGACCAGTGTGAACTGGCCTTAAAGGTATGAAAAAGATTGCTGTAAATATGTGGATCCTTAAAGAACAATAATAGGCCAACATTAGAAATAATAACTAATAATCACACATAAAGAGAATAAATATTTGGTTATCAGTAGCTTTAGTATTCTAATCTATTTTCCATAACATAAACACGTCATGCTGTGTCTTATAAAGTTTTCAATAATTGTTTATAGAATTATTGCAATGAAATTGTAATGTTATGATACACTTGGTTATTTTAAATATAAATGTTTACTGAAAACTTACTCTAGCACAGCACGTGTGTGAACACAAGGCAAGGCAAGGCAAGGCAAGGCAAGTTTATTTGTATAGCACATTTCATACACAGAGGTCATTCAAAGTGCTTTACATAGAAATGAGAAAACAATATATAAAAGAGAAAAAAGAAAATTTAAAAATAATAGATACACAATAAAATCACAATAAAAAAAGATACATGAGAATTTTGAATAACAATTAAAGAAAATGAATGTGATTTTAATAAAAACAGTTTAAAATGTTAAACAGAATAAAACAGGAGTAATAGTGGCTTGAGTTAAAGGTGCAGTCAGTGTAAAGCAGCACAGTGCTCATTCAGTAAATGCAGAGTTAAACAGATGTGTTTTTAATCTAGATTTAAAAGTTAGTATTCTAATCTATTTTCTATTTTCTATTTACAAATAAGTGCTTAATAGCAAATCTGACTGACATTTGCTTAATGACATCATATTTGTTATTAACTCCATTTGATATAAACAACACATCTGGATCAGTTATGTATGGACATAGCCAGTTGTTAAATATAAAAAATGTACAGCTTTAGTACTATTTTTAGGCCTACTATAATATGACAGAGGCTGTCATCTGAAAAACTTGTATGTTTGCACATCATATCTATGTCAAAGAATATATATGTTCTATAAGAACAATTACTTTTGTTTAAAAAAATAGTCTAAAAGATTTAAACAAGCAACCATTTAGTAAGACCTAGATCTCTATGAATTAAAATGACTGTTTCAGATGAGAGAAACATACAAAATGTGCAGAGCATGTTTGTGTATATGTTCCTTTTGTCCATAAAGATATATTCGGTTTAATAACTTGCATACCTCACTTTATTTACCTAATGAAAACAGAAAGCCTTCATGGTACTCGATTAAAGGACATGAACATGAATCTGCTAAATGAAATGATATTTGTTATTGACACGATTTAATAACACCATCCACCATTCAGATAACGTATCTGGTTTTGTTTTATTAAATTGTTTCAGTTCTTACACTCAACAACAGTAAAGCCAGTGCAGTACAATTTTCTCTACACTGTATAATACAAATACAAAAACAACTTTGCAGAAGTATAGCTATCACACAGTCATTTTGAAAACGGCCCTGACGAACGGCCCCTAAAGCTTATGACAAAGCATACAAGTATTATTGAGATCTGGCAATATACTCAAATTCCTTATTGTGGTTTTTAGGTGCAATTTTCCGTTATGTCCACTAGATGGCTGTAGAGGATCAATCACTGGCTGACATTTGCACTCACAGAAAACCCAGAAGATGAATACTCTTTAACTAAGTCTACTATTAATAGAACTCTGTACACATTTAAAGGTGCAGTGTGTAATTTTTAGAAGGATCTCTTGACGAAAATGCAAAATTATATACAAAACTATATTATCAGGGGTGTATAAAGACCTTTCATAATGAACCGGTATGTGTTTATTACCTTAGAACGAGACCTTTTTATCTACATACACTGAGGGTCCCCTTACATAGAAGTCACCATTTTGTGCCGCCATTTTTCTACAGAAGCCCTTAACGGACAAATTTTTTTACTAAGTTGTTTCCGACGATGACATGTTTGTCTGGTGGCGGCTACTGTAGCTTCTCTATGTGTTTCAAAAGCGAGGGGTGAGCAGTGGACTAAGCCATTGGTTGCAATTCGTGACCTCACCACTAGGTGCCGCTAAAATGTACACACTGCACCTTTAACTTCATGATTTTACTGTTATAATATTAAAATCACATTTAGTGAAAGACTACCACTTCAATTGTTCTGAGTTATCAGTTTTAACACTCATGTCATTTTATGATAGCTGTGAAACGTGAACATAATTTTGGAGGCACTTACACGACATTTGCAGTAAGAATTATATATTTTTTGTTTTTTATAAAAAAAAACTACATACCAAATGAGTGTATAACCATGTCAATATTAAGTCTTGTTCTTTAACAGTCTTGTTTCTCCTTTCTCAGGTAAACGTGTGTGTGTACAATATACAATGCAGAATATCTATATGGCCATGTCCTTAAACGTCTTGTGATCTAAATGGCTTGAACCCCGATAATCGCTGCTAGCAGCTATATTACCGTTTGTTTTTGTTAGGATATTTATTCTTTTTCTGCCATAAAACGGATCGTGCAGACCAAACCGTAAGGCCTAGAGACTTGAGACTTGGCCAAATGATAGGTCTCATTCGTGCACAAACTTGACAGAGTATGAACCCAATCGGCCTATGGGGGGCGCTACAGCGATGGCAAACGCGTTTAGGCTCATAACTCCCACAATTCTTGTTCAAATGTCAAGTGTCTCAAATCCCTGGATTCCTTGCATCAAGACGAACAAAATGTATATCTCCGATTTTATTTCCGTTATGAAAAATTTTCCGCTATTTTCGATTTTGTCGAAAAAAATAAAAACGAACTAGTCCTAGGTTTTTCGCCCGATCACAATCATTCCAGTGCTAAAATGTTCCTTGGAGTTTGAATATCAATAATTATTAAAAAAAAGTTGAACTTTCGACTCACGGTCAACATGCCACGCCCAAACGTCTGAATTGTGGGCAGGCACTAGAACATTATTGGCTATAACTGGGGACAGGAATGAAGTATCAACACGACACTTGGTACTTGTGATGAGAGTCATGGCCTGAGGTTTCATGCATCGTTTCGTCACAGCGCCACCTAGTGGTCAGACGAATAAAATCATGCTTATAACTTAGGCTGAGTTTAACGTATTTTCATGCAACGTTTTTCCTTGGAGTCCTGAATTGTTGCCGAGTCCAACGATACAAAGCATGCCAGGTTTTGCTTTACGGTTGGTTCTGCACAGGAAAATAGCGCTTAAAAAACACGCGCGAATAACTCCACGAGGGTTATTCCGATCGACTCGAAACGACCATAGGAAGAACATTGTATTACCTTCTGAACAAAAAGTTCTATTGGCATTATGATAAAATTTCCATCAGAAATGGACGAAAATTGCAAAAAATTAAAAATTACCTCAAAATTTTGTGTTTTTTACACATAAATGGTTATAACTCCGCAACGAAATGATATTTTTTCACCAGATTTGATACGCTGATGTCTGAGCACAATCTGAGGCAATACAAAAAAAATGGTATGCCTGCACCACTAGCTGGCCTCATAATTGAACAAAACCTTTGACATTGAGCAAGCATACAACTGTTTTTTCACTAAACTAAAGTGTATAGCCATGATACTAGCTAGATGTAACACAGTCATGACCTGAGATTCCATGCATGACTTTGTCATAGCACCACTTAGTGGTAATTTGTTATTTTCACTTAAAAATACTGTAACCATACATTTAAAATCATGAGTCATCGTGGATTATTCCTTTCATGACTTTGAGTATAATCATTGGTGGTTTGCAAGTCACTCCCTAGCAACCAATGAGAATACCCTAGCAACCATTTAGCAAGAGCTGTATCCTTGTATCAGAACATCGTAGAAACATGGGGTTCAGCTCTTTTGACTCATAAAGAGTATTTTAACATTTTGTGACCCGAGTTTTGCCAATGCAAGCACCACAAACATTTCCTGCAGTGTTCCATTTGTCAATGTTCTGTGAGAGGAGAGGGAGACATTTCACTGAATGATAGCACTTTTTTGCTGATAACTTTGAACACGTGTGTCTGGTATCTTATTTTTCATCATTTATTGTTTATTCATCATCTACACAGCCATGCCCTCAAAGGTCTTAATGTCCCAAATCGCTTGAACCCCGGTAATCGCTGCTTGCAGCTATATTTATTAGGGGTCAAGCCCCGAAGGGGCGTAGAACCCTATTGTTATTGTTAGTTTTCTTATTATTATTATTATTATTATTATATATTATTCTTCTTCTTGTTCTTCCGCCATTGAAGTCAATGGCAGCCCATAGAACCGTACGTAGGAAAGTTATGAAATTTGGCACACTGATAAAGGACAGTCAAATGTGTCCCCACAGCAAATTTGGAGTCTCTATCTCTAACCCCCTAGCGCCACCAACAGTCCAAAGTTGCACTTACGTTTTTGCTTATAACTTCTGATCCGTAAGTCCTAGAAATGAAATTCTTGTTTCCTCTGATTCCTTGGCTCAAGCCGATTCGATTAGACCCTATGACGTCATTTTCCGTCATGAAATTTTTTCCGCCATTTTGAATTATTCGTAAAACCTACTTTTGCGAACTCGTCCTAGAGTTTTTACCCGATTGCCGCGAAAATTGGTATGTAGCATCTAGAGACCCTCACGGCAAAAAGTTATCAAAAGAATTTTGATAAACCAATCCGTTGTCGTATAGCGCGTCAACAAAATTTTCGTAGAGCGCAAAAAAACAGATTTTAGGCTGTATCTTCGTCAAACTTAGGCCTATTGACACGACACTAGGTACTTGTGATGCCAGTCAGGAACTGAGTGTGCATGCACAGTTTCGTCGCAGCGCCACCTTGTGGCCAGACAGATGATTTTTACACCTAGAACTTTGGCTGTGATCAACGTATTTTGACGGGACTTGATTTTTAGGAGTCCTGAATAGTCGCCGAGTCCAACGATACCAAACATGCCAGATTTCGCCTTACGGTTAGCTCTGCGCAGCAAAACAGCACTTAAAAAACACGCGCGAATATCTCCGCGAGCGTAATTCTGATCGACTCGAAAACATCATAGGAAGAATATTGCATTACCTTCTGAACAAAAAGTTCTATTGGCACTATATTAAAATTTTCATCAGAAATGGCCGAAAATTGCAAAAAACGAAAAATTACCTTTAAATTTTGTGTTTTTACACATAAATGGTTATAACATCGTAACGCAAAGAGATTTTTTCACCATATTTGATACGCTGATGTACGACCACAGTCTGAGGCTACACAAAAAAAATTGTATGCTTGCACCACTAGTTGGCCTTATAATTGAACAAAACCTTTGAAATCAAGCCACCCTATGGTCATACAACTGTTTCTTCACTAAACTAAAGTGTATAGTCATAAAACTAGCTAGATGTAACACATTTATGACCTGAGGTTGCATGCACGAATTTTGTCATTGCGCCACCTACTTGTTTTGAGATAGAATATGGCATTTTTTGCCTAAAACTACTGCAACAACACATCTAAAACCATGAGTCATCATGGATTATTCCTTTCATGGCTTTGACTATAATCACTAGAGGATGTCCATTTACTCTCTAGCAACCAATGAGAATACCTTATCAACTGTTTTTGCAAGAGCTTTTTCTCTGTATCAGAACATCACAGAGACATGGGGATGGTCTCTTTTGACTCTTTTAACTTGTTGTAACATGTTGTGACCCATGTTTGCCCACTGTAAGCATCACATACATGTCCTTCAGTGCTCTAATGTTCCATGATTGTCAATAACCGAAGGACAGTTGCAGTAGACAAGAATAAAGATTATTTTTGTTGATTACCTTTGCATTTTTTCATCTGAAATCATTAGGTTTACCTAGGTTCTTCAGTCTGCTTATCCAAACGCAACTTTAAATCCTTCTGTGCCCTTTTCGGCTTGACCCCGGTATTGCTGCTTGCAGCTATATTTATTAGTTATTCTTCTTCTTCTTCCGCCATTGCGGTCTATGGCAGCCCATAGAACCGTACGTAGGAAAGTTATGAAATTTGGCACACTGATAAAGGACAGTCCAATGTGTCCCCACAGCAAATTTGGGGTCTCTATCTCCAACCCTCTAGCGCCACCAACAGTCCAAAGATGCACTTACGTTTTTGCTTATAACTTCTGATCTGTAAGTCCTAGAAACAAATTTCTTGTTTCCTCTGATTCCTTGGCTCAAGACGATTCGATTTGACCCTATGACGTCATTTTCCGTCATATAAATTTTTCCGCCATTTTGAATTATTCGTAAAACCTACTTTTGCGAACTCGTCCTAGAGCTTTTGCCCAATTTTCACGAAAATCGGTATGTAGCATCTACAGACCCTCACGGCAAAAAGTTATCAAAAGAATTTCGATAAACCAATCCGTTGTCGTATAGCGCGTCAACAAATTTTAAGTAGAGCACAAAAAAACAGATTTTAGGCTGTATCTTCGTCAAACTTTGGCCTATTGACACGACACTTGGTACTTGTGATGCCAGTCAGGAACTGAGTGTGCATGCACAGTTTCGTCGCAGCGCCACCTAGTGGCCATACAGATGTTTTTTACACCTATAACTTTGGCTGTGATCAACGTATTTTGACGGGACTTGATTTTTAGGAGTCCTGAATAGTCGCCGAGTCCAACGATACCAAACATGCCAGATTTCGTCTTACGGTTAGCCCTGTGCATTAAAATAGCGCTTAAAAAACACGCGCGAATAACTCCGCGAGCGTTATTCCAATCGAGTCGAAAACACCATAGGAAGAACATTGCATTACCTTCTGAACAAAAAGTTCTATTGGCGTTATATTAAAATTTTCATCAGAAATGGCCGAAAATTGCAAAAAACGAAAAATTACCTTTAAAATTTGTGGTTTTTACACATAATTGGTTATAACTTCGCAACAAAAAGAGGTTTTTTCACCAGATTTGATACGCTGATGTATGAGCAGAGTCTGAGGCCACACAAAAAAATTGGTATGCCTGAACCACTAGTTGGCTCTATAATTGAACAAAATATTTCATATCAAGCAAGCCCTATGGTCATACAACTATTTCTTTGCCGAACTAAAGTGTTTAGTCATGAAACTAGCCAGATGTAACGCAGTCATGACCTGAGGTTGCATGCACGATTCTGTCATACCGCCCCCTAGTGGTTTGGAGATAGAAAATAGCTATTTTTGCCTAAATCTACTGCAACAGCACATCAAAAACCATGAGTCATCATGGATTATTCCTTTCATGGCTTTGACTATAATCACTGGTGGATGTGAATTTACTCTCTAGCAACCAATGAGAATACCTTATCAACCGTTTTTGCAAGAGCTATATCTCTGCATCAGAACATCGTAGAGACATGGGGGTGGTCTCTTTTGACTCATTAACACCACTGTAACATTTTGTGAGCTGAGAATTGCCACTGCAAGGACCACTCACATTTTCTTCAGTGCTCTAGTTGTCAATGCTCCTCGAGAAGAAAGGGACAGATGACACTGAATGAAAACACAGCTTTTTTGTTGATAACTGTTATATTACTTAGTCTGAAATCAAGAGATTTTCTTAGGTTCTTTAAACTGATCATCCGAATTCAACTTTACTTTCTTCTGTGCCCTTTTTGGCTTGACCCCGGCATTGCTGCTTGCAGCTATATTTAGGGGTCAAGCCCCGAAGGGGCGAAGACCCCTATTGTATTTGTTAGTGTTCTTATTATTATTAGGGGTCAAGCCCCGAAGGGGCGAAGACCCCTATTGTATCCGTTAGTTTTCTTTTTATTATTATTAGTTATTCTTCTTCCGCCATTGCGGTCTATGGCAGCCCATAGAACCGTACGTAGGAAAGTTATGAAATTTGGCACACTGATAAAGGACAGTCCATTGTGTCCCCACAGCAAATTTGGAGTCTCTATCTCTAACCCGCTAGCGCCACCAACAGTCCAAAGTTGAACTTATGTTTTTGCTTATAACTTCTGATCCGTAAGTCCTAGAAACGAAATTCTTGTTTCCTCTGATTCCTTGGCTCAAGACGATTCGATTGGACCCTATGACGTCATTTTCCGTCATGAAAATTTTTCCGCCATTTTGAATTATTCGTAAAACCTACTTTTGCGAACTCGTCCTAGAGTTTTTACCCGATTGTCGTGAAATTTGGTATGTAGCATCTAGAGACCCTCTCGGCAAAAAGTTATCAAAAGAATTTCGATAAACCAATCCGTTGTCCTATAGCGCGTTAACAAATTTTAAGTAGAGCGCAAAAAAACAGATTTTAGGCTGTATCTTCGTCAAACTTAGGCCTATTGACACGATACTTGGTACTTGTGATGCCAGTCAGGAACTGAGTGTGCATGCACAGTTTCGTCGCAGCGCCACCTAGTGGCCAGACAGATGATTTTTACACCTATAACTTTGGCTGTGATCAACGTATTTTGACGGGACTTGATTTTTGGGAGTCCTGAATAGTCGCCGAGTCCAACGATACCAAACATGCCAGATTTCGCCTTACGGTTAGCCCTGCGCAGCAAAACAGCACTTAAAAAACACGCGCGAATATCTCCGCGAGCGTAATTCTGATCGACTCGAAAACATCATAGGAAGAATATTGCATTACCTTCTGAACAAAAAGTTCTATTGGCATTGTATTAAAATTTTCATCAGAAATGGCTGAAAATTGCAAAAAACGAAAAATTACCTTTAAATATTGTGTTTTTACACATAAATGGTTATAACTTCGTAACGCAAAGAGATTTTTTCACCATATTTGACACGCTGATGTACGACCACAGTCTGAGGCTACACAAAAAAAATTGTATGGTTGCACCACTAGTTGGCCTTATAATTTAACAAAACCTTTGAAATCAAGCCACCCTATGGTCATACAACTGTTTCTTCACTAAACTAAAGTGTATAGTCATAAAACTAGCTAGATGTAACACAGTTATGACCTGAGGTTGCATGCACAATTTTGTCATTGCGCCACCTACTGGTTTTGAGATAGAATATGGCATTTTTTTTGCCTAAAACTACTGCAACAACACATCTAAAACCATGAGTCATCATGGATTATTCCTTTCATGGCTTTGACTATATTCACTAGTGGATGTCCATTTAATCTCTAGCAACCAATGAGAATACGTTATCAACTGTTTTTGCAAGAGCTTTTTCTCTGCATCAGAACATCGTAGAGACATGGGGGTGGTCTCTTTTGACTCATTAACACCAATGTAACATTTTGTGAGCTGAGAATTGCCACTGCAAGCACCACTCACGTTTTCTTCAGTGTTCTGGTTGTCAATGCTCCTCGAGAAGAGAGGGAGAGATTACACTGAATGAAAACACAGCTTTTATGCTGATAACTGTTATATTATTTAGTCTGAAATCAAGAGATTTTCCTAGGTTCTTTAAACTGCTCATCCGAATTCAACTTTACTTTCTTCTGTGCCCTTTTTGGCTTGACCCCGGCATTGCTGCTTGCAGCTATATTTATTATAATAATTATTCTGCTTCTTCTTCCGCCATTGCGGTCTATGGCAGCCCATAGAACCGTACGTAGGAAAGTTATCAAATTTGGCACACTGATAAAGGACAGTCCAAATATTATCCACAGCAAATTTGGAGTCTCTATCTCAAACCCGCTAGCGCCACCAACAGTCCAAAGTTGCACTTATGTTTTTGCTTATAACTTTTGATCCGTAAGTCCTAGAAACGAAATTCTTGTTACCTCTGATTCCTTGGCTCAAGCCGATTCGATTGGACCCTATGACGTCATTTTCCGTCATAAAAATTTTTCCGCCATTTTGAATTATTCGTAAAACCTACTTTTGCGAACTCGTCCTAGAGTTTTTACCCGATTGCCGCAAAAATTGGTGTGTAGCATCTAGAGACCCTCACGGCAAAAAGTTATTAAAAGAATTTTGATAAATCAATCCGTTGTTGTATAGCGCGTCAACACATTTTACGTAGAGCGCAAAAAAACAGATTTTATGCTGTATCTTCGTCAAACTTAGGCCTATTGACACGACACTTGGTACTTGTGATGCCAGTCAGGAACTGAGTGTGCATGCACAGTTTCGTCGCAGCGCCACCTAGTGGCCATACAGATGTTTTTTACACCTATAACTTTGGCTGTGATCAACGTATTTTGACGGGACTTGATTTTTAGGAGTCCTGAATAGTCGCCGAGTCCAACGATACCAAACATGCCAGATTTCGTCTTACGGTTAGCCCTGTGCATTAAAATAGCGCTTAAAAAACACGCGCGAATAACTCCGCGAGCGTTATTCCAATCGAGTCGAAAACACCATAGGAAGAACATTGCATTACCTTCTGAACAAAAAGTTCTATTGGCGTTATATTAAAATTTTCATCAGAAATGGCCGAAAATTGCAAAAAACGAAAAATTACCTTTAAAATTTGTGGTTTTTACACATAATTGGTTATAACTTCGCAACAAAAAGAGGTTTTTTCACCAGATTTGATACGCTGATGTATGAGCAGAGTCTGAGGCCACACAAAAAAATTGGTATGCCTGAACCACTAGTTGGCTCTATAATTGAACAAAATATTTCATATCAAGCAAGCCCTATGGTCATACAACTATTTCTTTGCCGAACTAAAGTGTTTAGTCATGAAACTAGCCAGATGTAACGCAGTCATGACCTGAGGTTGCATGCACGATTCTGTCATACCGCCCCCTAGTGGTTTGGAGATAGAAAATAGCTATTTTTGCCTAAATCTACTGCAACAGCACATCAAAAACCATGAGTCATCATGGATTATTCCTTTCATGGCTTTGACTATAATCACTGGTGGATGTGAATTTACTCTCTAGCAACCAATGAGAATACCTTATCAACCGTTTTTGCAAGAGCTATATCTCTGCATCAGAACATCGTAGAGACATGGGGGTGGTCTCTTTTGACTCATTAACACCACTGTAACATTTTGTGAGCTGAGAATTGCCACTGCAAGGACCACTCACATTTTCTTCAGTGTTCTAGTTGTCAATGCTCCTCGAGAAGAAAGGGACAGATGACACTGAATGAAAACACAGCTTTTTTGTTGATAACTGTTATATTACTTAGTCTGAAATCAAGAGATTTTCTTAGGTTCTTTAAACTGATCATCCGAATTCAACTTTACTTTCTTCTGTGCCCTTTTTGGCTTGACCCCGGCATTGCTGCTTGCAGCTATATTTAGGGGTCAAGCCCCGAAGGGGCGAAGACCCCTATTGTATTTGTTAGTGTTCTTATTATTAGGGGTCAAGCCCCGAAGGGGCGAAGACCCCTATTGTTTCTGTTAGTTTTCTTTTTCTTTTTCTTTTTCTTTTTCTTCCTCCGCCATTGCGGTCTATGGCAGCCTATAGAACCGTACGTAGGAAAGTTATGAAATTTGGCACACTGATAGAGGACTGTCCAAAAAGTCTCCACAGCAAATTTGAAGTCTGTATCTCTAACCCGCTAGCGCCACCAACAGTCCAAATTTGCACTTATGTATTTGCCTATAACTTCTGACCCGTAAGTCCTAGACACTAAATTCTTGTATCCTCTGATTCCTTGGCTCAAGACGATTCGATTGGACCCTATGACGTCATTTTCCGTCATGAAAAATTTTCCGCCATTTTGATTTATTCATAAAACCTACTTTTGCGAACTTGTCCTAGAGCTTTTGCCCAATTGCCACGAAAAATGGTATGTAGCATCTAGAGACACTCAGGGCAAAAAGTTATTAAAAGAATTTTGATAAACCATTCCGTTTTCGTATAGCGCGTCAACAAAATTTACGTAGAGCCAAAAAAACAGGTTTTAGTGTGTATCTTTGCCAATCTTATGTCTATTGACGCCACACTTGGTAGTTGTGATGCCAGTGAGGATCTGAGGGGGCATGCAGAGTTTCGTCACAGCACCACCTAGTGGTCATACGAATGTTGTGCATGCTTATAACTTTGGCTCTGATCTGTGTTTTTTCACGGGACTTGTTTCGCTGAAGTCCAGAATAGTTGCCGAGTCCAACCTTACCAAACATGCCAGATTTCGCCTTACGGTTAGCCCTGCGCAGCAAAACAGCACTTAAAAAACACGCGCGAATATCTCCGCGAGCATAATTCTGATCGACTCGAAAACATCATAGGAAGAATATTGCATTACCTTCTGAACAAAAAGTTCTATTGGCGTTGTATTAAAATTTTCATCAGAAATGGCCGAAAATTGCAAAAAACGAAAAATTACCTTTAAATTTTCTGTTTTTACACATAAATGGTTATAACTTCGTAACGCAAAGAGATTTTTTCACCATATTTGATACGCTGATGTACGACCACAGTCTGAGGCTAGACAAAAAAAATTGTATGCTTGCACCACTAGTTGGCCTTATAATTGAATAAAACCTTTGAAATCAAGCCACCCTATGGTCATACAACTGTTTCTTCACTAAACTAAAGTGTATAGTCATAAAACTAGCAAGATGTAACACAGTTATGACCTGAGGTTGCATGCACGAATTTTGTCATTGCGCCACCTACTGGTTTTGAGACAGAATATGGCATTTTTTTGGCCTAAAACTACTGCAACAACACATCTAAAACCATGAGTCATCATGGATTATTCCTTTCATGGCTTTGACTATAATCACTAGTGGATGTCCATTTACTCTCTAGCAACCAATGAGAATACCTTATCAACTGTTTTTGCAAGAGTTTTTTCTCTGCATCAGAACATCGCAGAGACATGGGGATGGTCTCTTTTGACTCTTTTAACTTGTTGTAACATGTTGTGACCCATGTTTGCCCACTGTGCAAGCATCACATACATGTCCTTCAGTGCTCTAATGTCCCATGATTGTCAATAACCGAAGGACAGTTGCAGTAGACAAGAACATAGATTATTTTTGTTGATTACTTTGCATTTTTTCATCTGAAATCATTAGGTTTACCTAAGTTCTTCAGTCTGCTTATCCAAACGCAACTTTACATCCTTCTGTGCCCTTTTCGGCTTGACCCCGGTGATTGCTGCTTGCAGCTATATTTATTATTATAATAATTATTCTGCTTCTTCTTCCGCCATTGCGGTCTATGGCAGCCCATAGAACCGTACGTAGGAAAGTTATCAAATTTGGCACACTGATAAAGGACAGTCCAAATATTATCCACAGCAAATTTGGAGTCTCTATCTCAAACCCGCTAGCGCCACCAACAGTCCAAAGTTGCACTTATGTTTTTGCTTATAACTTTTGATCCGTAAGTCCTAGAAACGAAATTCTTGTTACCTCTGATTCCTTGGCTCAAGCCGATTCGATTGGACCCTATGACGTCATTTTCCGTCATAAAAATTTTTCCGCCATTTTGAATTATTCGTAAAACCTACTTTTGCGAACTCGTCCTAGAGTTTTTACCCGATTGCCGCAAAAATTGGTATGTAGCATCTAGAGACCCTCACGGCAAAAAGTTATTAAAAGAATTTTGATAAATCAATCCGTTGTTGTATAGCGCGTCAACACATTTTACGTAGAGCGCAAAAAAACAGATTTTATGCTGTATCTTCGTCAAACTTAGGCCTATTGACACGACACTTGGTACTTGTGATGCCAGTCAGGAACTGAGTGTGCATGCACAGTTTCGTTGCTGCGCCACCTAGTGGCCAGACAGATGTTTTATACACCTTTAACTTTGGCTGCGATCAACGTATTTTGACGGGACTTGATTTTTAAGAGTCCTGAATAGTCGCCGAGTCCAACGATACCAAACATGCCAGATTTCGTCTTACGGTTAGCCCTGTGCATAAAAATAGCGCTTAAAAAACACGCGCGAATAACTCCGCCAGCGTTATTCCGATCGACTCGAAAACACCATAGGAAGAACATTGCGTTACCTTCTGAACAAAAAGTTCTATTGGCGTTATATTAAAATTTTCATCAGAAATGGCCGAAAATTGCAAAAAACGAAAAATTAACTTTATAATTTGTGGTTTTTACACATAAATGGTTATAACTTCGCAACGAAAAGAGATTTTTTCACCAGATTTGATACGCTGATGTATGAGCAGAGTCTGAGGCCACACAAAAAAAATGGTATGCCTGAACTACTAGGTGGCCCTATAATTGAACAAAATATTTCATATCAAGCAAGCCCTATTGTCATACAACTATTTCTTTGCCGAACTAAAGTGTATAGTCATGAAACTAGCTAGATGTAACGCAGTCATGACCTGAGGTTGCATGCACGATTCTGTCATAGCGCCCCCTAGTGGTTTGGAGATAGAAAATAGCTATTTTTGCATAAATCTACTGCAACAGCACATCTAAAACCATGAGTCATCATGGATATTCCTTTCATGGCTTTGACTATAATCACTGGTGGTTGCCAATTCACTCCCTAGCAACCAATGAAAATACCTTATCAACCGTTTTGCAAGAGCTATAACTCTGCATCAGAACATCGTAGAGACACGGGGGTTGGCTCTTTTGACTCATTAACAACACTGTAACATTTTGAGAGCTGAGTATTGCCACTGCAAGCACCACTCATTTTTACGTCAGTGTTCTAGTTATCAATGCTCGTCGAAAGAGAGGGAGAGATTTCACTAAATGAGAACACAGCTTTTTTGCTGATAACTGTTATATTGTTTTGTCTGAAATCAAGAGATTTTCTTAGGTACTTTAAACTGCTCATCCGAAGTCAACTTTACTTTCTGCTGTGCCCTTTTTGGCTTGACCCCGGTGATTGCTGCTTGCAGCTATATTGGCAATTGTTTCTGTTAGTAAATTTTTCTTCTTCCGCCATTGCGGTCTATGGCAGCCCATAAAACCGTACGTAGGAAAGTTATGAAATTTGGCACACTCATAGAGGGCAGTCCAATGTGTCCCCACAGCAAATTTGGAGTCTCTATTTCAAACCCGCTAGCGCCACCAACAGTCCAAAGTTACACTTATGTTTTTGCTTATAACTTTTGATCCGTAAGTCCTAGAAACGAAATTCTTGTTTCCTCTGATTCCTTGGCTCAAGACGATTCGATTGGAACTAGAGCTGAAGATCTTTGCCCGAACCCGACGGGACCCGTCGGGACCCGACGGGCTCGGGCGGGTTCGGGCTTCATTTCTAACATTTTACACGGGCTCGGGGCGGGCTCGGGCTTCCGCTCCGGCTTTGTGAGGTAAATGAGCGGTCAAGTTCAAATCAGTAGCGCAGGATCGCGCTGAATTCATTTACAGTGGATTTAATGATTTTCCTCATCAAAAACATGTAGCCTAATCTTGGTGAGTAGGTTTTTCAATGTATAACTAAATATGAATCGAGTCTTACATAATTTAGACAGAGGATATACAGTAGACTAATGGTGGCAGTAATGGAGACGTGCCGACGCAAATCCCGCGGAGCCTGCCTCTTAATTTCGTTATTGCCAAATTCCCATCTTAATTCAGAATGTATTATCTTAATTTAATTCGTTAAGAAATAATAATTTTATTGGCATATTTATAGTGTATTGCATAAGCCTATTTAGAATGAGATGTTACAATGTTACAGATTACTTATTTCTTTGTTTCAACTTCCAAGTGGCGTGTAGATTATTAGTCATGAATAAATAATGTTAAAACCTGTGTAAATTTCTCATTCTTGATAAAAGCTGTGTGTGTGCGCACATTTAAATAATGTCGGGCTGTAAACGGGTTCGGGCTTTTAAAAAGCTGTCAATCTAAATGTACGTTCGGGTTCGGGCTGCATTCTGTCGGGCTCCGGACATTTCGGGCCTAACTTTTAAGGCCCGATTACAGCTCTAATTGGAACCTATGACGTCATTTTCCGTCATGAAAATTATTTCGCCATTTTGAAATATTCGTAAAACCTACTTTTGCGAACTCGTCCTGGAGTTTTTACCTGATTGCCGCGAAAATTGGTATGTAGCATCTAGAGACCCTCACGGCAAAAAGTTATTAAAAGAATTTTGATAAACCAATCCGTTGTCGTATAGTGCGTCAACAAATTTTACGTAGAGCGCAAAAAAACAGATTTTAGGCTGTATCTTCGTCAAACTTAGGCCTATGGACACGACACTTGGTACATGTGATGCCAGTCAGGAACTGAGTGTGCATGCACAGTTTCGTCGCAGCGCCACCTAGTGGCCAGACAGATGATTTATACACCTATAACTTTGGCTGCAATCAACGTATTTTGACGGGACTTGATTTTTATGAGTCCTGAGTGGACGCCGAGTCCAACGATACCAAACATGCCAGATTTCGCCTTACGGTTAGCCCTGCGCAGCAAAACAGCATTTAAAAAACACGCGCGAATATCTCCGCGAGCGTTATTCCGATCGACTCGAAAACACCATAGGAAGAACATTGCATTACCTTCTGAACAAAAAGTTCTATTGGCGTTATATTAAAATTTTCATCAGAAATGGCCGAAAATTGCAAAAAACGAAAAATTACCTTTAAATTTTGTGTTTTTTACACATAAATGGTTATAACTTCGCAACGAAAAGAGATTTTTTCACCAGATTTGATACGCTGATGTATGAGCAGAGTCTGAGGCCACACAAAAAAATTGGTATGCCTGAACCACTAGGTGGCCCTATAATTGAACAAAATCTTTCATATCAAGCAAGCCCTATGGTCATACAACTATTTCTTTGCTGAACTAAAGTGTATAGTCATGAAACTAGCTAGATGTAACGCAGTCATGAGGTTGCATGCACGATTCTGTCATAGCGCCCCCTAGTGGTTTGGAGATAGAAAATAGCTATTTTTGCCTAAATCTACTGCAACAGCACATCTAAAACCATGAGTCATCATGGATTATTCCTTTCATGGCTTTGACTATAATCACTGGTGGTTGCCAATTCACTCCCTAGCAACCAATGAGAATACCTTATCAACCGTTTTGCAAGAGCTATAACTCTGCGTCAGAACATCGTAGAGACACGGGGGTGGGCTCTTTTGACTCATTAACACCACTGTAACATTTTGAGAGCTGAGTATTGCCACTGCAAGCACCACTCATTTTTACCTCAGTGTTCTAGTTATCAATGCTCGTCTAAAGAGAGGGAGAGATTTCACTAAATGAGAACACAGCTTTTTTGCTGATAACTGTTATAATGTTTTGTCTGAAATCAAGAGATTTTCTTAGGTACTTTAAACTGCTCATCCGAAGTCAACTTTACTTTCTGCTGTGCCCTTTTTGGCTTGACCCCGGTGATTGCTGCTTGCAGCTATATTTAGGGGTCAAGCCCAGAATGGGCGAAGACCCCTATTGTATCCGTTAGTTTTCTTTTTATTATTATTATTATTAGGGGTCAAGCCCCGAAGGGGCGAAGACCCCTATTGTATTTGTTAGTTTTCTTATTAGGGGTCAAGCCCCGAAGGGGCGAAGACCCCTATTGTATTTGTTAGTTTTCTTATTATTATTATTCTTCTTCTTCTTCTTCTTCTTCTTCCGCCATTGCGGTCTATGGCAGCCCATAGAACCGTACGTAGGAAAGTTATGAAATTTGGCACACTGATAAAGGACAGTCCAAAGTGTCCCCACAGCAAATTTGGAGTCTCTAACTCCAACCCTCTAGCGCCACCAACAGTCTAAAGTTGCACTTACGTTTTTGTTTATAACTTCTGACCCGTACGTCCTAGAAACGAAATTCTTGTTTCCTCTGATTCCTTGGCTCAAGACGATTCGACTGGACCCTATGACGTCATTTTCCGTCATGAAAATTTTTCCGCCATTTTGAATTATTCGTAAAACCTACTTTTGCGAACTCGTCCTAGAGCTTTTGCCCGATTTCCACGAAAATCGGTATGTAGCATCTACAGACCCTCACGGCAAAAAGTTATGGAATTCATGTCGATTCGCCAATCTGTTTGCGTAAACCGCGTCAACAAATTTTACGTAGAGTGCAAAAAAACGGATTTGAGGCTGTATCTTCGCCAAACTTAAGCCTATTGAAACGACACTTGGTACTTGTGATGCCAGTCAGGAACTGAGAGCGCATGCCCAGTTTCGTCGCAGCGCCACCTAGTGGTAAGACGAATGTTTTACACACCTATAACTTTGGCTGTGATCGACGTATTTTCATGGGACTTGTTTCCTTGGAGTCCTGAATTGTTGCCGAGTCCAACGATACCAAACATGCCAGAATTGGCCTTACGGTTAACCCTGTGCGGCAAAATAGCACTTAAAAAACACGCGCGAATATCTCCGCGAGCGTAATTCTGATCGACTCGAAAACATCATAGGAAGAATATTGCATTACCTTCTGAACAAAAAGTTCTATTGGCATTGTATTAAAATTTTCATCAGAAATGGCTGAAAATTGCAAAAAACGAAAAATTACCTTTAAATTTTGTGTTTTTACACATAAATGGCTATAACTTCGTAACGCAAAGAGATTTTTTTACCATATTTGATACCCTGATGTATGAGCATATTTTGAGGCCACACAAAAAAAAAATCATGCTTGCACCACTAGGTGGCCCTATAATTGAGCAAAACCTTTGATATCAAGCCAGCCCTATGGTCATACAACTGTTTCTTCACTAAACTAAAGTGTATAGTCATAAAACTAGCTAGATGTAACACAGTTATGACCTGAGGTTGCATGCACAATTTTGTCATTGCGCCACCTACTGGTTTTGAGATAGAATAACGCATTTTTTGCCTAAAACTACTGCAACAACACTTCTAAAACCATGAGTCATCATGGATTATTCCTTTCATGGCTTTGACTATAATCACTGATGGTTGCCAATTCACTCCCTAGCAACCAATGAGAATACCTTATCAACCGTTTTTGCAAAAGCTATATCTCTGCATCGGAACACCGTAGAGACACGGGGGTGGGCTCTTTTCACTAATTAAACTTGGTTTAACTAGGTTCTTCAGTCTGCTTATCCAATCTCAATTTTACATCCTTTTGGGCCCTTTTCGGCTTGACCCCGGTATTGCTGCTTGCAGCTATATTTAGGGGTCAAGCCCCGAAGGGGCGTAGAACCCTATTGTTATTGTTAGTTTTCTTATTATTATTATTATTATTATTATTATTATTATTATTTTTCTTCCTCGTTCTTCCGCCGAAAGTCAATGGCAGCCCATAGAACCGTACGTAGGAAAGTTATGAAATTTGGCACACTGATAGAGGACAGTCCAATGTGTCCCCACAGCAAATTTGGAGTCTCTATGTCTAACCCACTAGCGCCACCAACAGTCCAAAGTTGCACTTATGTTTTTGCTTATAACTTCTGATCCGTAAGCCCTAGAAACAAACTTACTTCGTCTGATTCCTTGGCTCAAGACGATTCGATTGGTCCCTATGTCGTTGTTTTCCGTCATAAAAATTGTTCCGCCATTTTGAATTATTCGTAAAACCTACTTTTGCGAACTCGTCCTAGAGTTTTTACCCGATTGCCACGAAAATTGGTATGTATCATCTAGAGACCCTCACGGCAAAAAGTTATCAAAAGAATTTCGATAAACCAATCCGTTGTCGTATAGCGCGTCAACAAATTCTACGTAGAGCGCAAAAAAACAGATTTTAGGCTGTATCTTCGTCAAACTTAGGCCTATTGACACGACACTTGGTACTTGTGATGCCAGTCAGGAACTGAGTGTGCATGCACAGTTTCGTCGCAGCGCCACCTAGTGGCCAGACAGATGTTTTTTACACCTATAACTTTGGCTGTGATCAATGTATTTTGACGGGACTTGATTTTTAGGAGTCCTGAATAGTTGCCGAGTCCAACGATACCAAACATGCCAGATTTTGCCTTACGGTTAGCCCTGCGCAGCAAAACAGCACTTAAAAAACATGCGCGAATATCTCCGCGAGCGTTATTCCGATCGACTCGAAAACACCATAGGAAGAACATTGCATTACCTTCTGAACAAAAAGTTCTATTGGCGTTATATTAAAATTTTCATCAGAAATGGCCGAAAATTGCAAAAAACGAAAAATTACCTTTTACAATTTGTGTTTTTATACATAAATGGTTATAACTTCGCAACGAAAAGACAGTTTTTCACCAGATTTGATACGCTGATGTATGAGCAGAGTCTGAGGCCACACAAAAAAATTTGTATGCCTGAACCACTAGGTGGCCCTATAATTGAACAAAATCTTTCATATCAAGCAAGCCCTATGGTCATACAACTATTTCTTTGCCGAACTAAAGTGTATAGTCGTGAAACTAGCTAGATGTAACGCAGTCATGAGGTTGCATGCACGATTCTGTCATAGAGCCACCTAGTGGTTTGGAGATAGAAAATAGCTATTTTTGCCTAAAACTACTGCAACAACACATCTAAAACCATGAGTCATCATGGAATCTTCGTTTCATGGCTTGGACTATAATCACTGGTGGATGTGAATTTACTCTCTAGCAACCAATGAGAATACCTTATCAACCGTTTTTGCAAGAGCTATATCACTGCGTCAGAACATCGTAGACACACGGGGGTGGGCTCTTTTGACTCATTAACACCACTGTAACATTTTGAGAGCTGAGTATTGCCACTGCAAGCACCACTCATTTTTACGTCAGTGTTCTAGTTATCAATGCTCGTCGAAAGAGAGGGAGAGATTTCACTAAATGAGAACACAGCTTTTTTGCTGATAACTGTTATAATGTTTTGTCTGAAATCAAGAGATTTTCTTAGGTACTTTAAACTGCTCATCCGAAGTCAACTTTACTTTCTGCTGTGCCCTTTTTGGCTTGACCCCGGTGATTGCTGCTTGCAGCTATATTTATTCTTCTTCTTCTTCCGCCATTGCGGCCTATGGCAGCCCATAGAACCGTACGTAGGAAAGTTATGAAATTTGGCACACTGATAAAGGACAGTCCAATGTGTCCCCACAGCAAATTTGGAGTCTCTATCTCTAACCCGCTAGCGCCACCAACAGTCCAAAGTTGCACTTATGTTTTTGCTTATAACTTCTGATCCGTAAGTCCTAGAAACGAAATTCTTGTTTCCTCTGATTCCTTGGCTCAAGACGATTCGATTGGACCCTATGACGTCATTTTCCGTCATGAAAATTTTTCCGCCATTTTGAATTATTCGTAAAACCTACTTTTGCGAACTCGTCCTAGAGTTTTTACCCGATTGCTGCGAAAATTGGTATGTAGCATCTAGAGACCCTCACGGCAAAAAGTTATCAAAAGAATTTCGATAAACCAATCCGTTGTCGTATAGCGCGTCAACAAATTTTAAGTGGAGCGCAAAAAAACAGATTTTAGGCTGTATCTTCGTCAAACTTAGGCCTATTGACACGACACTTGGTACTTGTGATGCCAGTCAGGAACTGAGTGTGCATGCACAGTTTCGTCACAGCGCCACCTAGTGGCCAGACAGATGTTTTTTACACCTATAACTTTGGCTGTGATCAACGTATTTTGACGGGACTTGATTTTTAGGAGTCCTGAATAGTCGCCGAGTCCAACGATACCAAACATGCCAGATTTCGCCTTACGATTAGCTCTGCGCAGCAAAACAGCACTTAAAAAACATGCGCGAATATCTCCGCGAGCGTTATTCCGATCAACTCGAAAACACCATAGGAAGAACATTGCATTACCTTCTGAACAAAAAGTTCTATTGGCATTATATTAAAATTTTCATCAGAAATGGCCGAAAATTGCAAAAAACGAAAAATTACCTTTTACAATTTGTGTTTTTATACATAAATGGTTATAACTTCGCAACGAAAAGACATTTTTTCACCAGATTTGATACGCTGATGTATGAGCAGAGTCTGAGGCCACACAAAAAAATTGGTATGCCTGAACCACTAGGTGGCCCTATAATTGAACAAAATCTTTCATATCAAGCAAGCCCTATGGTCATACAACTATTTCATCCCTAAACTAAAGTGTATAGTCATAAAACTAGCTAGATGTAACACAGTTATGAACTGAGGTTGCATGCACAACTTTGTCATTGCGCCACCTAGTGGTTTTGAGATAGAAATATGGTATTTTTGCCTAAAACTACTCCAACAGTACATCTAAAATCTTGGGTCGTCATGGATTATTCCTTTAAAGGCTTGGAGATCATTGGTGCATGCCAATTAACTCCTTAGCAACCAATTAGGATACCTTATCAACCCTTTTTACAAGAGCTATATCTCTGCATCAGAACATCGTAGAGACATGGGGGTGGTCTCTTTTGACTCATTAACACCACTGTAACATTTTGTGAGCTGAGAATTGCCACTGCAAGCACCACTCACATTTTCTTCAGTGTTCTAGTTGTCAATGCTCCTCGAGAAGACACAGCTTTTTTGCTGATAACTGTTATATTACTTAATCTAAAATCAGGAGATTTTCTTAGGTTCTTTAAACTGCTCATCCGAATTCAACTTTACTTTTTTCTGTGCCCTTTTTGGCTTGACCCCGGCATTGCTGCTTGCAGCTATATTTAGGGGTCAAGCCCCGAAGGGGCGAAGACCCCTATTGTATCCGTTAGTTTTCTTATAATTATTATTATTATTAGGGGTCAAGCCCCGAAGGGGCGAAGACCCCTATTGTATCCGTTAGTTTTCTTTTTATTATAATAATTATTATTATTATTAGTTATTCTTCTTCCGCCATTGCGGTCTATGGCAGCCCATAGAACCGTACGTAGGAAAGTTATGAAATTTGGCACACTGATAAAGGACACTCCAATGTGTCCCCACAGCAAATTTGGAGTCTCTATGTCAAACCCGCTAGCGCCACCAACAGTCCAAAATTGCACTTATGTTTTTGCTTATAACTTCTGATCCGTAAGTCCTAGAAACAAAATTCTTGCTTCCTCTGATTCCTTGGCTCAAGACGATTCGATTACACTCTATGACGTCATTTTCCGTCATGAAAATTTTCCCGCCATTTTGAATTATTCAAAAAACCTACTTTTTCGAAATCGTCCTAGAGCTTTTGTCCGATTGCCACGAAAATTGGTATGTATCATCTTGAGACACTCATGGCAAAAAGTTATCAAAAGAATTTCGATACAGCAATCCGTTGTCAAATACCACCTTAACGAATTTTACGTAGAGCGCAAAAAAACAGATTTTAGGCTGTATCTTCGTCAAACTTAGGCCTATTGACACGACACTTGGTACTTAAGATGCCAGTCAGGAACTGAGGGTGCATGCACAGTTTCGTCGCAGCGCCACCTACTGGCCAGACGAATGTTTTATACACCTATAACTTTGGCTCTGATAAACGTATTTTGACGGGACTTGATTTTTAGGAGTCCTGGGTAGTCGCCGAGTCCAACGATACCAAACATGACAGATTTCGCCTTACGGTTAGCCCTGCGCAGCAAAACAGCACTTAAAAAACAAGCGCGAATATCTTCGCGAGCGTTATTCTGATCGACTCGAAAACACCATAGGAAGAATATTGCATTACCTTCTGAACAAAAAGTTCTATTGGCGTTATATTAAAATTTTCATAAGAAATGGCCGAAAATTGCAAAAAACGAGAAATTACCTTTGAATTTTGTGTTTTTTACACATAAATGGTTATAACTTCGCAACGAAAAGAGATTTTTTCACCAGATTTGATACGCTGATGTACGAGCAGAGTCTGAGGTCACACAAAAACATTGGTATGCCTTCACCACTAGTTGGCCTTATAATTGGACAAAACCTTTCATATCAAGCAAGCCCTATGTTCATACAACTATTTCTTTGCTGAACTAAAGTGTATAGTCAGAAAACTAGCTAAATGTAACGCAGTCATGCCCTGAGGTTGCATGCACAATTTTGTCATAGCGCCACCTAGTGGCTTGGAGATAGAAAATAGCAATTTTTGCCTAAAACTACTGCAACAACACATCTAAAATCATAAGTCATCATGGATTCTTCATTTCATGGCTTGGACTATTATCGCTGGTGGATGTGAATCTACTCTCTAGCAACCAATGAGATTACCTAATCAACTGTTTTTGAAAGAGCTTTTTCTCTGCATCAGAACATCGTAGAGACATGGGGATGGTCTCTTTTGACTGATTTAACTTGTTGTAACATGTTGTGACCCATGTTATGCCACTGCATACATCACTCACATGTCCTTCCGTGCTCTAATGTTCCATGATTGTCAATAACAGAAGGACGATTGCATTAGACAAGAACATAGATTATTTTTGTTGATTACTTTTGCGTTTTTTTCATTTGAAATCATGAGGTTTACCTAGGTTCTGTAGTATTCTTATCCAAACTCAACTTTACACCCTTCTGTGCCCTTTTCGGCTTGACCCCGGCATTGCTGCTTGTTATTATTATTATTCTTCTTCTTCTTCCGCCATTGCGGTCTATGGCAGCCCATAGAACCGTACGTAGGAAAGTTATGAAATTTGGCACACTGATAAAGGACAGTCCAATGTGTCCCCACAGCAAATTTGGAGTCTCTAACTCCAACCCTCTAGCGCCACCAACAGTCTAAAGTTGCACTTACGTTTTTGTTTATAACTTCTGACCCGTACGTCCTAGAAACGAAATTCTTGTTTCCTCTGATTCCTTGGCTCAAGACGATTCGACTGGACCCTATGACGTCATTTTCCGTCATGAAAATTTTTCCGCCATTTTGAATTATTCGTAAAACCTACTTTTGCGAACTCGTCCTAGAGCTTTTGCCCGATTTCCACGAAAATCGGTATGTAGCATCTACAGACCCTCACGGCAAAAAGTTATGGAATTCATGTCGATTCGCCAATCTGTTTGCGTAAACCGCGTCAACAAATTTTACGAAGAGTGCAAAAAAACGGATTTGAGGCTGTATCTTCGCCAAACTTAAGCCTATTGAAACGACACTTGGTACTTGTGATGCCAGTCAGGAACTGAGAGCGCATGCCCAGTTTCGTCGCAGCGCCACCTAGTGGTAAGACGAATGTTTTACACACCTATAACTTTGGCTGTGATCGACGTATTTTCATGGGACTTGTTTCCTTGGAGTCCTGAATTGTTGCCGAGTCCAACGATACCAAACATGCCAGAATTGGCCTTACGGTTAACCCTGCGCGGCAAAATAGCACTTAAAAAACACGCGCGAATATCTCCGCGAGCGTAATTCTGATCGACTCGAAAACATCATAGGAAGAATATTGCATTACCTTCTGAACAAAAAGTTCTATTGGCATTGTATTAAAATTTTCATCAGAAATGGCTGAAAATTGCAAAAAACGAAAAATTACCTTTAAATTTTGTGTTTTTACACATAAATGGCTATAACTTCGTAACGCAAAGAGATTTTTTTACCATATTTGATACCCTGATGTATGAGCATATTTTGAGGCCACACAAAAAAAATTGTATGCTTGCACCACTAGGTGGCCCTATAATTGAACAAAACCTTTGATATCAAGCCAGCCCTATGGTCATACAACTGTTTCTTCACTAAACTAAAGTGTATAGTCATAAAACTAGCTAGATGTAACACAGTTATGACCTGAGGTTGCATGCACAATTTTGTCATTGCGCCACCTACTGGTTTTGAGATAGAATAACGCATTTTTTGCCTAAAACTACTGCAACAACACTTCTAAAACCATGAGTCATCATGGATTATTCCTTTCATGGCTTTGACTATAATCACAGATGGTTGCCAATTCACTCCCTAGCAACCAATGAGAATACCTTATCAACCGTTTTTGCAAAAGCTATATCTCTGCATCGGAACACCGTAGAGACACGGGGGTGGGCTCTTTTCACTAATTAAACTTGGTTTAACTAGGTTCTTCAGTCTGCTTATCCAATCTCAATTTTACATTCTTTTGGGCCCTTTTCGGCTTGACCCCGGTATTGCTGCTTGCAGCTATATTTATTATTATTATTATTAGTTATTCTTCTTCCGCCATTGCGGTCTATGGCAGCCCATAGAACCGTACGTAGGAAAGTTATGAAATTTGGCACACTGATAAAGGCCAGTCCAATGTGTCCCCACAGCAAATTTGGAGTCTCTATCTCTAACCCGCTAGCGCCACCAACAGTCCAAAGTTGAACTTATGTTTTTGCTTATAACTTCTGATCCGTAAGTCCTAGAAACGAAATTCTTGTTTCCTCTGATTCCTTGGCTCAAGACGATTCGATTGGACCCTATGACGTCATTTTCCGTCATGGAAATTTTTCCGCCATTTTGAATTATTCGTAAAACATACTTTTGCGAACTTGTCCTAGAGTTTTTACCCGATTGCCGCGAAAATTGGTATGTATCATCTAGAGACCCTCACGGCAAAAAGTTATCAAAAGAATTTCGATAAACCAATCCGTTGTCGTATAGCGCGTCAACAAATTTTACGTAGAGCGCAAAAAAACAGATTTTAGGCTGTATCTTCGTCAAACTTAAGCCTATTGACACGACACTTGGTACTTGTGATGCCAGTCAGGAACTGAGTGTGCATGCACAGTTTCGTTGCAGCGCCACCTAGTGGCCAGACAGATGTTTTTTACACCTATAACTTTGGCTGTGATCAACGTATTTTGACGGGACTTGATTTTTAGGAGTCCTGAATAGTCGCCGAGTCCAACGATACCAAACATGCCAGATTTCGCCTTACGGTTAGCCCTGCGCAGCAAAACAGCACTTAAAAAACACGCGCGAATATCTCCGCGAGCGTAATTCTGATCGACTCGAAAACATCATAGGAAGAATATTGCATTACCTTCTGAACAAAAAGTTCTATTGGCACTATATTAAAATTTTCATCAGAAATGGCCGAAAATTGCAAAAAAACGAAAAATTACCTTTAAATTTTGTGTTTTTACACATAAATGGTTATAACTTCGTAACGCAAAGAGATTTTTTCACCATATTTGATACGCTGATGTACGACCACAGTCTGAGGCTACACAAAAAAAATTGTATGGTTGCACCACTAGTTGGCCTTATAATTGAACAAAACCTTTGAAATCAAGCCACCCTATGGTCATACAACTGTTTCTTCACTAAACTAAAGTGTATAGTCATAAAACTAGCTAAATGTAACACATTTATGACCCGAGGTTGCATGCACGAATTTTGTCATTGCGCCACCTACTGGTTTTGAGATAGAATATGGCATTTTTTGCCTAAAACTACTGCAACAACACATCTAAAACCATGAGTCATCATGGATTATTCCTTTCATGGCTTTGACTATAATCACTAGAGGATGTCCATTTACTCTCTAGCAACCAATGAGAATACGTTATCAACTGTTTTTGCAAGAGCTTTTTCTCTGTATCAGAACATCACAGAGACATGGGGATGGTCTCTTTTGACTCTTTTAACTTGTTGTAACATGTTGTGACCCATGTTTGCCCACTGTAAGCATCACATACATGTCCTTCAGTGCTCTAATGTTCCATGATTGTCAATAACCGAAGGACAGTTGCAGTAGACAAGAATATAGATTATTTTTGTTGATTACCTTTGCATTTTTTCATCTGAAATCATTAGGTTTACCTAGGTTCTTCAGTCTGCTTATCCAAACGCAACTTTCATCCTTCTGTGCCCTTTTCGGCTTGACCCCGGTATTGCTGCTTGCAGCTATATTTCTTTTTCTTTTTCTTTTTCTTCCTCCGCCATTGCGGTCTATGGCAGCTTATAGAACCGTACGTAGGAAAGTTATGAAATTTGGCACACTGATAGAGGACTGTCCAAAAAGTCTCCACAGCAAATTTGAAGTCTGTATCTCTAACCCGCTAGCGCCACCAACAGTCCAAATTTTCACTTATGTATTTGCCTATAACTTCTGACCCGTAAGTCCTAGACACTAAATTCTTGTATCCTCTGATTCCTTGGCTCAAGACGATTCGATTGGACCCTATGACGTCATTTTCCGTCATGAAAAATTTTCCGCCATTTTGATTTATTCATAAAACCTACTTTTGCGAACTTGTCCTAGAGCTTTTGCCCAATTGCCATGAAAAACGGTATGTAGCATCTAGAGACACTCAGGGCAAAAAGTTATTAAAAGAATTTTGATAAATCAATCCGTTGTTGTATAGCGCATCAACAAATTTTACGTAGAGCTCAAAAAAACAGATTTTAGGGTGTATCTTCGTCAAACTTAGGCCTATTGACGCCACACTTGGTAGTTGTGATGCCAGTGAGGATCTGAGGGGGCATGCAGAGTTTCGTAACAGCACCACCTAGTGGTCATACGAATGTTGTACATGCTTATAACTTTGGCTCTGATCTGTGTTTTTTCACGGGACTTGTTTCGCTGAAGTCCAGAATAGCTGCCGAGTCCAACGTTACCAAACATGCCAGATTTCGCCTTACGGTTAGCCCTGCGCAGCAAAACAGCACTTAAAAAACACGCGCGAATATCTCCGCGAGCGTAATTCTGATCGACTCGAAAACATCATAGGAAGAATATTGCATTACCTTCTGAACAAAAAGTTCTATTGGCGTTGTATTAAAATTTTCATCAGAAATGGCCGAAAATTGCAAAAAACAAAAAATTACCTTTACATTTTCTGTTTTTACACATAAATGGTTATAACTTCGTAACGCAAAGAGATTTTTTCACCATATTTGATACGCTGATGTACGACCACAGTCTGAGGCTACACAAAAAAAATTGTATGCTTGCACCACTAGTTGGCCTTATAATTGAATAAAACCTTTGAAATCAAGCCACCCTATGGTCATACAACTGTTTCTTCACTAAACTAAAGTGTATAGTCATAAAACTAGCTAGATGTAACACAGTTATGACCTGAGGTTGCATGCACGAATGTTGTCATTGCGCCACCTATTGGTTTTGAGATAGAATATGGCATTTTTTGGCCTAGAACTACTGCAACAACACATCTTAAACCATGAGTCATCATGGATTATTCCTTTCATGGCTTTGACTATAATCACTAGTGGATGTCCATTTACTCTCTAGCAACCAATGAGAATACCTTATCAACTGTTTTTGCAAGAGCTTTTTCTCTGCATCAGAACATCGCAGAGACATGGGGATGGTCTCTTTTGACTCTTTTAACTTGTTGTAACATGTTGTGACCCATGTTTGCCCACTGTAAGCATCACATACATGTCCTTCAGTGCTCTAATGTTCCATGATTGTCAATAACCGAAGGACAGTTGCAGTAGACAAGAACATAGATTATTTTTGTTGATTACTTTGCATTTTTTCATCTGAAATCATTAGGTTTTCCTAAGTTCTTCAGTCTGCTTATCCAAACGCAACTTTACATCCTTCTGTGCCCTTTTCGGCTTGACCCCGGTGATTGCTGCTTGCAGCTATATTTCTTTTTCTTTTTCTTCCTCCGCCATTGCGGTCTATGGCAGCCTATAGAACCGTACGTAGGAAAGTTATGAAATTTGGCACACTGATAGAGGACTGTCCAAAAAGTCTCCACAGCAAATTTGAAGTCTGTATCTCTAACCCGCTAGCGCCACCAACAGTCCAAATTTGCACTTATGTATTTGCTTATAACTTCTGACCCGTAAGTCCTAGACACTAAATTCTTGTATCCTATGATTCATTGGCTCAAGACGATTCGATTGGACCCTATGACGTCATTTTCCGTCATGAAAAAATTTCCGCCATTTTGATTTATTCATAAAACCTACTTTTGCGAACTTGTCCTAGAGCTTTTGCCCAATTGCCACGAAAAATGGTATGTAGCATCTAGAGACACTCAGGGCAAAAAGTTATTAAAAGAATTTTGATAAACCATTCCGTTTTCGTATAGCGCGTCAACAAATTTTACGTAGAGCCCAAAAAACAGGTTTTAGTGTGTATCTTCGGCAATCTTATGTCTATTGACGCCACACTTGGTAGTTGTGATGCCAGTGAGGATCTGAGGGGGCATGCAGAGTTTCGACACAGCACCACCTAGTGGTCATACGAATGTTGTACATGCTTATAACTTTGGCTCTGATCTGTGTTTTTTCACGGGACTTGTTTCGCTGAAGTCCAGAATAGTTGCAGAGTCCAACCTTACCAAACATGCCAGATTTCGCCTTACGGTTAGCCCTGCGCAGCAAAACAGCACTTAAAAAACACGCGCGAATATCTCCGCGAGCGTAATTCTGATCGACTCGAAAACATCATAGGAAGAATATTGCATTACCTTCTGAACAAAAAGTTCTATTGGCGTTGTATTAAAATTTTCATCAGAAATGGCCGAAAATTGCAAAAAACGAAAAATTACCTTTAAATTTTCTGTTTTTACACATAAATGGTTATAACGTCGTAACGCAAAGAGATTTTCTCACCATATTTGATACGCTGATGTACGACCACAGTCTGAGGCTACACAAAAAAAATTGTATGCTTGCACCACTAGTTGGCCTTATAATTGAATAAAACCTTTGAAATCAAGCCACCCTATGGTCATACAACTGTTTCTTCACTAAACTAAAGTGTATAGTCATAAAACTAGCTAGATGTAACACAGTTATGACCTGAGGTTGCATGCACGAATTTTGTCATTGCGCCACCTACTGGTTTTGAGATAGAATATGGCATTTTTTTGGCCTAAAACTACTGCAACAACACATCTAAAACCATGAGTCATCATGGATTATTCCTTTCATGGCTTTGACTATAATCACTAGTGGATGTCCATTTACTCTCTAGCAACCAATGAGAATACCTTATCAACTGTTTTTGCAAGAGCTTTTTCTCTGCATCAGAACATCGCAGAGACATGGGGATGGTCTCTTTTGACTCTTTTAACTTGTTGTAACATGTTGTGACCCATGTTTGCCCACTGTAAGCATCACATACATGTCCTTCAGTGCTCTAATGTCCCATGATTGTCAATAACCGAAGGACAGTTGCAGTAGACAAGAACATCGATTATTTTTGTTGATTACTTTGCATTTTTTCATCTGAAATCATTAGGTTTACCTAAGTTCTTCAGTCTGCTTATCCAAACGCAACTTTACATCCTTCTGTGCCCTTTTCGGCTTGACCCCGGTGATTGCTGCTTGCAGCTATATTTATTATAATAATTATTCTGCTTCTTCTTCTTCTTCTTCTTCTTCCGCCATTGCGGTCTATGGCAGCCCATAGAACCGTAAGTAGGAAAGTTATGAAATTTGGCACACTGATATAGGACAGTCCAATGTGTCCCCACAGCAAATTTGGAGTCTCTATCTCTAACCCGCTAGCGCCACCAACAGTCCAAAATTGAACTTATGTTTTTGCTTATAACTTCTGATCCGTAATTCCTAGAAACTAAATTCTTGATTCCTCTGAATCCTTGGCTCAAGACGATTCGATTGGACCCTATGACGTCATTTTCCGTCATGGAAATTTTTCCGCCATTTTGAATTATTCGTAAAACCTACTTTTGCGAACTCGTCCTAGAGATTTTGCCCAATTTCCACGAAAATCGGTATGTAGCATCTACAGACCCTCACGGCAAAAAGTTATGGAATTCATGTCAATTCGTCCATCCGTTTCCGTAAACCGCGTCAACGAATTTTACGTAGAGCGCAAAAAAACGGATTTGAGGCTGTATCTTCGCCAAACTTAAGCCTATTGACACGATACTTGGTTCTTGTGATGCCAGTCAGGAACTTAGGGTGCATGCAGAGTTTCGTCACAGCGCCACCTAGTGGTCAGACTTATGCTTTAAACGCCTATAACTTTGGCTCCGATTGACGTATTTTCACGGGACTTGTTTCTTTAGAGTTCTGAATAGTTGCCGAGTCCAACGATACCAAATATGCCAGAATTCGCCTTACGGTTAACCCTGCGCGGCAAAATAGCACTTAAAAAACACGCGCGAATATCTCCGCGAGCGTTATTCCGATCGACTCGAAAATGGCATAGGAAGAACATTGCATTACCTTCTGAACAAAAAACTCTATTGGCGTTATATTAAAATTTTCATCAGAAATGGCCGAAAATTGCAAAAAACGAAAAATTACCTTTTACATTTTGTGTTTTTTACACATAAATGGTTATAACTTCGCAACGAAAAGAGATTTTTTCACCAGATTTGATATGCTGATGTATGAGCAGAGTCTGAGGCCACACAAAAAAATTGGTATGTGTGAACCACTAGGTGGCCCTATAATGGAACATAATCTTTCATATCAAGCAAGCCCTATGGTCATACAACTATTTCTTTACTGAACTAAAGTGTATAGTCATGAAACTAGCTAGATGTAACGCAGTCATGACCTGAGGTTGCATGCACGATTCTGTCATAGTGCCACCTAGTGGTTTGGAGATAGAAAATAGCTATATTTGCCTAAAACTACTGCAACAACACATCTAAAACCATGAGTCATCATGGATTCTTCATTTCATATGGCTTGGACTATAATCACTGGTGGATGTGAATTTACTCGCCAGCAACCAATGAGAATACCTTATCAACCGTTTTTGAAAGAGCTTTTTCTTTGCATCAGAATATCGTAGAGACATGGGGATGGTCTCTTTTGACTGATTTAACTTGTTGTAACATGTTGTAAAACATGTTATGCCACTGCAAACATCAGTGCAGACATCACATGTCCTTCTGTGCTTAATTGTTCCATGATTGTCAATAACATAGATTAATTTTGTAGATTACTTTTGCGGTCTTTTCATCTAAAAACATTAGGTTTACCTAGGTTCTTTAGTATTCATATCCAAACTCAACTTTATACCCTTCTGTGCCCTTTTCGGCTTGACCCCGGTATTGCTGCTTGCAGCTATATTTCTTTTTCTTTTTCTTCCTCCGCCATTGCGGTCTATGGCAGCCTATAGAACCGTACGTAGGAAAGTTATGAAATTTGGCACACTGATAGAGGACTGTCCAAAAAGTCTCCACAGCAAATTTGAAGTCTGTATCTCTAACCCGCTAGCGCCACCAACAGTCCAAATTTGCACTTATGTATTTGCCTATAACTTCTGGCCCGTAAGTCCTAGACACTAAATTCTTGTATCCTCTGATTCCTTGGCTCAAGACGATTCGATTGGACCCTATGACGTCATTTTCCGTCATGAAAAATTTTCCGCCATTTTGATTTATTCATAAAACCTACTTTTGCGAACTTGTCCTAGAGCTTTTGCCCAATTGCCACGAAAAATGGTATGTAGCATCTAGAGACACTCAGGGCAAAAAGATATTAAAAGAATTTTGATAAACCATTCCGTTTTCGTATAGCGCGTCAACAAATTTTACGTAGAGCCCAAAAAACAGGTTTTAGTGTGTATCTTCGCCAATCTTATGTCTATTGACGCCACACTTGGTAGTTGTGATGCCAGTGAGGATCTGAGGGGGCATGCAGAGTTTCGTCACAGCACCACCTAGTGGTCATACGAATGTTGTGCATGCTTATAACTTTGGCTCTGATCTGTGTTTTTTCACGGGACTTGTTTCGCTGAAGTCCAGAATAGTTGCCGAGTCCAACCTTACCAAAACATGCCAGATTTCGCCTTACGGTTAGCCCTGCGCAGCAAAACAGCACTTAAAAAACACGCGCGAATATCTCCGCGAGCGTAATTCTGATCGACTCGAAAACATCATAGGAAGAATATTGCATTACCTTCTGAACAAAAAGTTCTATTGGCACTATATTAAAATTTTCATCAGAAATGGCCGAAAATTGCAAAAAACGAAAAATTACCTTTAAATTTTGTGTTTTTACACATAAATGGTTATAACTTCGTAACGCAAAGAGATTTTTTCACCATATTTGATACGCTGATGTACGACCACAGTCTGAGGCTACACAAAAAAAATTGTATGGTTGCACCAGTAGTTGGCCTTATAATTGAACAAAACCTTTGAAATCAAGCCACCCTATGGTCATACAACTGTTTCTTCACTAATCTAAAGTGAAGTGTATAGTCATAAAACTAGCTAGATGTAACACATTTATGACCTGAGGTTGCATGCACGAATTTTGTCATTGCGCCACCTACTGGTTTTGAGATAGAATATGGCATTTTTTGCCAAAAACTACTGCAACAACACATCTAAAACCATGAGTCATCATGGATTATTCCTTTCATGGCTTTGACTATAATCACTAGAGGATGTCCATTTACTCTCTAGCAACCAATGAGAATACTTTATCAACTGTTTTTGCAAGAGCTTTTTCTCTGTATCAGAACATCACAGAGACATGGGGATGGTCTCTTTTGACTCTTTTAACTTGTTGTAACATGTTGTGACCCATGTTTGCCCACTGTAAGCATCACATACATGTCCTTCAGTGCTCTAATGTTCCATGATTGTCAATAACCGAAGGACAGTTGCAGTAGACAAGAATATAGATTATTTTTGTTGATTACCTTTGGATTTTTTCATCTGAAATCATTAGGTTTACCTAGGTTCTTCAGTCTGCTTATCCAAATGCAACTTTACATCCTTCTGTGCCCTTTTCGGCTTGACCCCGGTATTGCTGCTTGCAGCTATATTTATTAGGGGTCAAGCCCCGAAGGGGCGAAGACCCCTATTGTATTTGTTAGTTTTCTTATTAGGGGTCAAGCCCCGAAGGGGCGAAGACCCCTATTGTATTTGTTAGTTTTCTTATTATTATTATTATTATAATAATTATTCTGCTTCTTCTTCTTCTTCTTCTTCTTCCGCCATTGCGGTCTATGGCAGCCCATAGAACCGTACGTAGGAAAGTTATGAAATTTGGCACACTGATAAAGGACAGTCCAATGTGTCCCCACAGCAAATTTGGAGTCTCTATCTCAAACCCGCTAGCGCCACCAACAGTCCAAAGTTGCACTTATGTTTTTGCTTATAACTTCTGATCCGTAAGTCCTAGAAACAAAATTCTTGTTTCCTCTGATTCCTTGGTTCAAGACAATTCGATTAGACCCTATGACGTCATTTTCCGTCATAAAAATTTTTCCGCCATTTTGAATTATTTGTAAAACCTACTTTTGCGAACTCGTCCTATAGTTTTTAACCGATTGCCGCGAAAATTGGTATGTAGCATCTAGAGACCCTCACGGCAAAAAGTTATTAAAAGAATTTTGATAAACCAATCCGTTGTCGTATAGCGCGTCAACAAATGTTACGTAGAGCACAAAAAAACTGATTTTAGGCTGTATCTTCGTCAAACTTAGGCCTATTGACACGACACTTGGTACTTGTGATGCCAGTCAGGAACTGAGTGTGCATGCACAGTTTCGTCGCAGCGCCACCTAGTGGCCAGACAGATGTTTTATACACCTATAACTTTGGCTGCGATCAACGTATTTTTACGGGACTTGATTTTTAGGAGTCCTGAATAGTCGCCGAGTCCAACGATACCAAACATGCCAGATTTCGCCTTACGGTTAACCCTGCGCAGCAAAAGAGCACTTAAAAAACACGCGCGAATATCTCTGCGAGCGTTATTCCGATCGACTCGAAAACAAGAGATTTTTTCACCATATTTGATACGCTGATGTACGACCACAGTCTGAGGCTACACAAAAAAAATTGTATGGTTGCACCACTAGTTGGCCTTATAATTGAACAAAACCTTTGAAATCAAGCCACCCTATGGTCATACAACTGTTTCTTCACTAAACTAAAGTGTATAGTCATAAAACTAGCTAGATGTAACACATTTATGACCTGAGGTTGCATGCACGAATTTTGTCATTGCGCCACCTACTGGTTTTGAGATAGAATATGGCATTTTTTGCCTAAAACTACTGCAACAACACATCTAAAACCATGAGTCATCATGGATTATTCCTTTCATGGCTTTGACTATAATCACTAGAGGATGTCCATTTACTCTCTAGCAACCAATGAGAATACGTTATCAACTGTTTTTGCAAGAGCTTTTTCTCTGTATCAGAACATCACAGAGACATGGGGATGGTCTCTTTTGACTCTTTTAACTTGTTGTAACATGTTGTGACCCATGTTTGCCCACTGTAAGCATCACATACATGTCCTTCAGTGCTCTAATGTTCCATGATTGTCAATAACCGAAGGACAGTTGCAGTAGACAAGAATATAGATTATTTTTGTTGATTACCTTTGCATTTTTTCATCTGAAATCATTAGGTTTACCTAGGTTCTTCAGTCTGCTTATCCAAACGCAACTTTACATCCTTCTATGCCCTTTTCGGCTTGACCCCGGTATTGCTGCTTGCAGCTATATTTAGGGGTCAAGCCCCGAAGGGGCGAAGACCCCTATTGTATCCGTTAGTTTTCTTTTTATAATAATTATTATTATTATTAGTTATTCTTCTTCCGCCATTGCGGTCTATGGCAGCCCATAGAAACGTACGTAGGAAAGTTATGAAATTTTGCACACTGATAAAGGACAGTCCAATGTGTCCCCACAGCAAATTTGGAGTCTCTATCTCTAACCCGCTAGCGCCACCAACAGTCCAAAGTTGCACTTATGTTTTTGCTTATAACTTCTGATCCGTAAGTCCCACAAACAAAATTCTTGCTTCCTCTGATTCCTTGGCTCAAGCCGATTCGATTGGACCCTATGACGTCATTTTCCGTCATGAAATTTTTTCCGCCATTTTGAATTATTCGTAAAACCTACTTTTGCGAACTCGTCCTAGAGTTTTTACCCGATTGCCGCGAAAATTGGTATGTAGCATCTAGAGACCCTCACGGCAAAAAGTTATCAAAAGAATTTTGATAAATCAATCCGTTGTCGTATAGCGCGTCAACAAAATTTTCGTAGAGTGCAAAAAAACAGATTTTATGCTGTATCTTCGTCAAACTTAGGCCTATTGACACGACACTTGGTACTTGTGATGCCAGTCAGGAACTGAGTGTGCATGCACAGTTTCGTCGCAGCGCCACCTAGTGGCCAGACAGATGTTTTTTACACCTATAACTTTGGCTGTGATCAACGTATTTTGACGGGACTTGATTTTTAGGAGTCCTGAATAGTCGCCGAGTCCAACGATACCAAACATGCCAGATTTCGCCTTACGGTTAGCCCTGCGCAGCAAAACAGCACCTAAAAAACACGCGCGAATATCTCCGCGAGCGTAATTCTGATCGACTCGAAAACATCATAGGAAGAATATTGCATTACCTTCTGAACAAAAAGTTCTATTGGCTCTATATTAAAATTTTCATCAGAAATGGCCGAAAATGGCAAAAAACGAAAAATTAACTTTAAATTTTGTGTTTTTACACATAAATGGTTATAACTTCGTAACGCAAAGAGATTTTTTCACCATATTTGATACGCTGATGTACGACTACAGTCTGAGGCTACACAAAAAAAATTGTATGGTTGCACCACTAGTTGGCCTTATAATTGAACAAAACCTTTGAAATCAAGCCACCCTATGGTCATACAACTGTTTCTTCACTAAACTAAAGTGTATAGTCATAAAACTAGCTAGATGTAACACATTTATGACCTGAGGTTGCATGCACGAATTTTGTCATTGCGCCACCTACTGGTTTTGAGATAGATTATGGCATTTTTTGCCTAAAACTACTGCAACAACACATCTAAAACCATGAGTCATCATGGATTATTCCTTTCATGGCTTTGACTATAATCACTAGAGGATGTCCATTTACTCTCTAGCAACCAATGAGAATACGTTATCAACTGTTTTTGCAAGAGCTTTTTCTCTGTATCAGAACATCACAGAGACATGGGGATGGTCTCTTTTGACTCTTTTAACTTGTTGTAACATGTTGTGACCCATGTTTGCCCACTGTAAGCATCACATACATGTCCTTCAGTGCTCTAATGTTCCATGATTGTCAATAACCGAAGGACAGTTGCAGTAGCCAAGAATATAGATTATTTTTGTTGATTACCTTTGCATTTTTTCATCTGAAATCATTAGGTTTACCTAGGTTCTTCAGTCTGCTTATCCAAACGCAACTTTACATCCTTCTGTACCCTTTTCGGCTTGACCCCGGTATTGCTGCTTGCAGCTATATTTAGGGGTCAAGCCCCGAAGGGGCGAAGACCCCTATTGTATCCGTTAGTTTTCTTATAATTATTGTTATTCTTCTTCTTCTGCCATTGCGGTCTATGGCAGCCCATAGAACCGTACGTAGGAAAGTTATGAAATTTGGCACACTGATAAAGGACAGTCCAATGTGTCCCCACAGCAAATTTGGAGTCTCTATCTCCAACCCTCTAGCGCCACCAACAGTCCAAAGTTGCACTTACGTTTTTGCTTATAACTTCTGATCCGTAAGACCTAGAAACAAAATTCTTGTTTCCTCTGATTCCTTGGCTCAAGACGATTCGATTTGACCCTATGACGTCATTTTCCGTCATGGAAATTTTTCCGCCATTTTGAATTATTCGTAAAACCTACTTTTGCGAACTCGTCCTAGAGCTTTTGCCCAATTTCTACGAAAATCGGTATATAGCATCTACAGACCCTCACGGCAAAAAGTTATGGAATTCATGTCAATTCGTCCATCCGTTTCCGTAAACCGCGTCAACAAATTTTACGTAGAGCGCAAAAAAACGGATTTGAGGCTGTATCTTTGCCAAACTTAAGCCTATTGACACGATACTTGGTACTTGTGATGCGAGTCAGGAACTTAGGGTGCATGCAGAGTTTCGTAACAGCGCCACCTAGTGGTCAGACTTATGCTTTACACGCGTATAACTTTGGCTCCAATTGACGTATTTTCACGGGACTTGTTTCTTTGGAGTTCTGAATAGTTGAAGAGTCCAACGATACCAAACATGACAGAATTGGCCTTACGGTTAACCCTGCACGGCAAAACAGCACTTAAAAAACATGCGCGAATATCTCCGCGAGCGTTAGTCCGATCGACTCGAAAATGCCATAGCAAGAACATTGCGTTACCTTCTGAACAAAAAACTCTATTGGCGTTATATTAAAATTTTCATCAGAAATGGCCGAAAATTGCAAAAAACGAAAAATTACCTTTACATTTTGTGTTTTTTAAACATAAATGGTTATAACTTCGCAACGAAAAGAGATTTTTTCACCAGATTTGATACGCTGATGTATGAGCAGAGTCTGAGGCCACACAAAAAAATTGGTATGCCTGAACCACTAGGTGGCCCTATAATTGAACAAAATATTTCATATCAAGCAAGCCCTATGGTCATACAACTATTTCTTTGCTGAACTAAAGTGTATTGTCATGAAACAAGCTAGATGTAACGCAGATATGACCCGAGGTTGCATGCACGATTCTGTCATAGCGCCACCTAGTGGTTTGGAGATAGAAATATGGTATTTTTGCCTAAAACTACTCCAACAGTACATCTAAAATCTTGGGTCATCATGTATTATTCCTTTCATGGCTTGGAGATCATGGGTGCATGCCAATTAACTCCTTAGCAACCAATTAGGATACCTTATCAATCCTTTTTACAAGAGCTATATCTCTGCATCAGAACATCGTAGAGACATGGGGGTGGTCTCTTTTGACTCATTAACACCACTGTAACATTTTGTGAGCTGAGAATTGCCACTGCAAGCACCACTCACATTTTCTTCAGTGTTCTAGTTGTCAATGCTCCTCGAGAAGAGAGGGAGAGATGACACTGAATGAAAACACAGCTTTTTTGCTGATAACTGTTATATTATTTAGTCTGAAATCAAGAGATTTTCCCAGGTTCTTTAAACTGCTCATCCGAATTCAACTTTACTTTCTTATGTGCCCTTTTTGGCTTGACCCCGGCATTGCTGCTTGCAGCTATATTTAGGGGTCAAGCCCCGAAGGGGCGAAGACCCCTATTGTATTTGTTAGTTTTCTTATTATTATTATTATTATTATTATTATTATTATTCTTCCGCCATTGCGGTCTATGGCAGCCCATAGAACCGTACGTAGGAAAGTTATGAAATTTGGCACACTGATAAAGGACAGTCCAAATATTATCCACAGCGAATTTGGAGTCTCTATCTCAAACCCGCTAGCGCCACCAACAGTCCAAAGTTGCACTTATGTTTTTGCTTATAACTATTGATCCGTAAGTCCTAGAAACGAAATTCTTGTTTCCTCTGATTCCTTGGCTCAAGACGATTCGATTGGACCCTATGACGTCATTTTCCGTCATGAAAAATTTTCCGGCATTTTGAAATATTCGTAAAACCTACTTTTGCGAACTCGTCCTAGAGTTTTTACCCGATTGCCGCGAAAATTTGTATGTAGCATCTAGAGACCCTCACGGCAAAAAGTTATTAAAAGATTTTTGATAAGCCAATCCGTTGTCGTATAGCGTGTCAACAAATTTTACATAAAGCGCAAAAAAACTGATTTTAGGCTTTATCTTCGTCAAACTTAGGCCTATTGACACGACACTTGGTACTTGTGATGCCAGTCAGGAACTGAGTGTGCATGCACAGTTTCGTCGCAGCGCCACCTAGTGGCCAGACAGATGTTTTATACACCTATAACTTTGGCTGCGATCAACGTATTTTGACGGGACTTCATTTTTAGGAGTCCTGAGTAGTCGCCGAGTCCAACGATACCAAACATACCAGATTTCGCTTTACGGTTAGCCCTGCGCAGCAAAACAGCACTTAAAAAACACGCGCGAATATCTCCGCGAGCGTTATTCCGATCGACTCGAAAACACCATAGGAAGAACATTGCATTACCTTCTGAACAAAAAGTTCTATTGGGGTTATATTAAAATTTTCATCAGAAATGGCCGAAAAGTGCAAAAAACGAAAAATTACCTTTAAAATTTGTGGTTTTTACACATAATTGGTTATAACTTCGCAACGAAAAGAGATTTTTTCACCAGATTTGATACGCTGATGTATGAGCAGAGTCTGAGGCCACACAAAAAAATTGGTATGCCTGAACCACTAGGTGGCCCTATAATTGAACAAAATCTTTCATATCAAGCAAGCCCTATGGTCATACAACTATTTCTTTGCTGAACTAAAGTGTATAGTCATGAAACTAGCTAGATGTAAGGCAGATATGACCCGAGGTTGCATGCACGATTCTGTCATAGAGCCACCTAGTGGTTTGGAGATAGAAAATAGCTATTTTTGCCTAAAACTACTGCAAAAACACATCTAAAACCATAAGTCATCATGGAATCTTCATTTCATGGCTTGGACTATAATCACTGGTGGTTGCCAATTCACTCTCTAGCAACCAATGAGAATGCCTTATCAACCGTTTTGCAAGAGCTATAACTCTGCGTCAGAACATCGTAGACACACGGGGGTGGGCTCTTTTGACTCATTAACACCACTGTAACATTTTGTGAGCTGAGTATTGCCACTGCAAGCACCACTCATTTTTACTTCAGTGTTCTAGTTATCAATGCTCGTCGAAAGAGAGGGAGAGATTTCACTAAAAGAGAACACAGCTTTTTTGCTGATAACTATTATGTTGTTTTGTCTGAAATCAAGAGATTTTCCTAGGTACTTTAAACTGCTCATCCGAAGTCAACTTTACTTTCTGCTGTGCCCTTTTTGGCTTGACCCCGGTGATTGCTGCTTGCAGCTATATTTAGGGGTCAAGCCCCGAAGGGGCGAAGACCCCTATTGTATCTGTTAGTTTTCTTTTTATTATTATTAGTTATTCTTCTTCCGCCATTGCGGTCTATGGCAGCCCATAGAACCGTACGTAGGAAAGTTATGAAATTTGGCACACTGATAAAGGACAGTCCAATGTGTCCCCACAGCAAATTTGGAGTCTCTATGTCTAACCCGCTAGCGCCACCAACAGTCCAAAGTTGCACTTATGTTTTTGCTTATAACTTCTGATCCGTAAGTCCTAGAAACAAAATTCTTGTTTCCTCTGATTCCTTGGCTCAAGACGATTCGACTGGACCCTATGACGTCATTTTCCGTCATGAAAATTTTCCCACCAATTTGAATTATTCAAAAAACCTACTTTTGCGAACTCGTCCTAGAGTTTTTACCCGATTGCCGCGAAAATTGGTATGTAGCATCTAGAGACCCTCACGGCAAAAAGTTATTAAAAGAATTTCGATAAACCAATCCGTTGTCGTATAACGCCTCAACAAATTTTACGTAGAGCACAAAAAAACTGATTTTAGGCTGTATCTTCGTCAAACTTAGGCCTATTGACACGACACTTGGTACTTGTGATGCCAGTCAGGAACTGAGTGTGCATGCACAGTTTCGTTGCAGCGCCTCCTAGTGGCCAGACAGATGTTTTTTACACCTAAAACTTTGGCTGTGATCAACGTATTTTGACGGGACTTGATTTTTAGGAGTCCTGAATAGTCGCCGAGTCCAACGATACCAAACATGCCAGATTTCGCCTTACGGTTAGCCCTGCGCAGCAAAACAGCACTTAAAAAACATGCGCGAATATCTCCGCGAGCGTTATTCCGATCGACTCGAAAACACCATAGGAAGAACAATGCATTACCTTCTGAACAAAAAGTTCTATTGACGTTATATTAAAATTTTCATCAGAAATGGCCGAAAATTGCAAAAAACGAAAAATTACCTTTTACAATTTGTGTTTTTATACATAAATGGTTATAACTTCGCAACGAAAAGAAATTTTTTCACCAGATTTGATACGCTGATGTATGAGCAGAGTCTGAGGCCACACAAAAAAATTGGTATGCCTGAACCACTAGGTGGCCCTATAATTGAACAAAATATTACATATCAAGCAAGCCCTATGGTCATACAACTATTTCTTCACTAAACTAAAGTGTATAGTTATAAAACTAGCTAGATGTAACACAGTTATGAACTGAGGTTGCATGCACAACTTTGTCATTGCGCCACCTAGTGGTTTTGAGATAGAAATATGGTATTTTTGCCTAAAACTACTCCAACAGTACATCTAAAATCTTGGGTCATCATGTATTATTCCTTTCATGGCTTGGAGATCATGGGTGCATGCCAATTAACTCCTTAGCAACCAATTAGGATACCTTATCAATCCTTTTTACAAGAGCTATATCTCTGCATCAGAACATCGTAGAGACATGGGGGTTGTCTCTTTTGACTCATTAACACCACTGTAACATTTTGTGAGCTGAGAATTGCCACTGCAAGCACCACTCACATTTTCTTCAGTGTTCTAGTTGTCAATGCTCCTCGAGAAGAGAGGGAGAGATTACACTGAATGAAAACACAGCTTTTTGCTGATAACTGTTATTTTACTTAGTCTGAAATCAAGAGATTTTCTTAGGTTCTTTAAACTGATCATCCGAATTCAACTTTACTTTCTTCTGTGCCCTTTTTGGCTTGACCCCGGCATTGCTGCTTGCAGCTATATTAATAATTAGGGGTCAAGCCCAGAATGGGCGAAGACCCCTATTGTATCCGTTAGTTTTCTTTTTATTATTATTATTATAATAATTATTATTATTCCTCCGCCATTGCGGTCTATGGCAGCCCATAGAACCGTACATAGGAAAGTTATGAAATTTGGCACACTCATAGAGGACAGTCCAAATAATATCCACAGCAAATTTGGAGTCTCTATCTCAAGCCCGCTAGCGCCACCAACAGTCCAAAGTTGCACTTACGTTTTTGCTTATAACTTCTGAACCATAAGTCCCAGAAATAAAATTTTTGTTTCCTCTGATTCCTTGGCTCAAGACGATTCGATTGGACCCTATGACGTCATTTTCCGTCATGAAAATTTTTCCGCCATTTTGAATTATTCGTAAAACCTACTTTTGCGAACTCGTCCTAGAGTTTTTACCCGATTGCCGCGAAAATTGGTATGTACCATCTAGAGACCCTCACGGCAAAAAGTTATTAAAAGAATTTTGATAAACCAATCCGTTGTCGTATAGTGCGTCAACAAATGTTACGTAGAGCACAAAAAAACAGATTTTAGGCTGTATCTTTGTCAAACTTAGGCCTATTGACACGACACTTGGTACTTGTGATGCCAGTCAGGAACTGAGTGTGCATGCACAGTTTCGTCGCAGCGCCACCTAGTGGCCAGACAGATGTTTTATACACCTATAACTTTGGCTGCGATCAACGTATTTTTACGGGACTTGATTTTTAGGAGTCCTGAGTAGACGCCGAGTCCAACGATACTAAACATGCCAGATTTCGTCTTACGGTTAGCCCTGTGCATTAAAATAGCGCTTAAAAAACACGCGCGAATAACTCCGCGAGCGTTATTCCGATCGACTCGAAAACACCATAGGAAGAACATTGCATTACCTTCTGAACAAAAAGTTCTATTGGCGTTATATTAAAATTTTCATCAGAAATGGCCGAAAATTGCAAAAAACGAAAAATTACCTTTAAAATGTGTGGTTTTTACACATAAATGGTTATAACTTCGCAACGAAAAGAGATTTTTTCACCAGATTTGATACGCTGATGTATGAGCAGAGTCTGAGGCCACACAAAAAAATTGGTATGCCTGAACCACTAGGTGGCCCTATAATTGAACAAAATATTTCATATCAAGCAAGCCCTATGGTCATACAACTATTTCTTTGCCGAACTAAAGTGTATAGTCATGAAACTAGCTAGATGTAACGCAGTCATGACCTGAGGTTGCATGCACGATTCTGTCATAGCGCCCCCTAGTGGTTTGGAGATAGAAAGTAGCTATTTTTGCCTAAATCTACTGCAACAGCACATCTAAAACCATGAGTCATCATGGATTATTCCTTTCATGGTTTTGACTATAATCACTGGTGGTTGCCAATTCACTCCCTAGCAACCAATGAGAATACCTTATCAACCGTTTTGCAAGAGCTATAACTCTGCGTCAAAACATCGTAGAGACACGGGGGTGGGCTTTTTTGACTCATTAACAACACTGTAACATTTTGAGAGCTGAGTATTGCCACTGCAAGCACCACTCATTTTTACGTCAGTGTTCTAGTTATCAATGCTCATCGAAAAGAGAGGGAGAGATTTCACTTAATGAGAACACACCTTTTTTGCTGATAACTGTTATATTGTTTTGTCTGAAATCAAGAGATTTTCTTAGGTACTTTAAACTGCTCATCCGAAGTCAACTTTACTTTCTGCTGTGCCCTTTTTGGCTTGACCCCGGTGATTGCTGCTTGCAGCTATATTGGCAATTGTTTCTGTTAGTAAATTTTTCTTCTTCCGCCATTGCGGTCTATGGCAGCCCATAGAACCGTACGTAGGAAAGTTATGAAATTTGGCACACTGATAGAGGACAGTCCAAATAATATCCACAGCAAATTTGGAGTCTCTATCTCAAGCCCACTAGCGCCACCAACAGTCCAAAGTTGCACTTACGTTTTGTCTTATAACTTCTGAACCGTAAGTCCCAGAAATGAAATTCTTGTTTCCTCTGATTCCTTGGCTCAAGACGATTCGATAGGACCCTATGACGTCATTTTCCGTCATGAAAATTTTTCCACCATTTTGAATTATTCGTTAAACCTACTTTTGCGAACTCGTCCTAGAGTTTTTGCCCGTTTGCCTCAAAAATCGGTATGCAGCATCTAGAGACACTCAAGGCAAAAAGTTATTAAAAGAATTTCGATAAACCAATCCGTTGTCGTATAGCGCGTCAACGAATTTTAGGTAGAGCGCACAATAACAGATTTTTGGCTGTATCATCGCCAAACTTAGGCCTATTGACACGACACTTGGTACTTGAGATGCCAGTTAGGAACTGAGGGAGCATGCACAGTTTCGTTGCAGCGCCACCTAGTGGCCAGACGAATGTTCTTTACGCCTATAACTTTGGCTGCGATAAAAGTATTTTCACGGGACTTGATTTTTTGGAGTCCTGAGTAGTCGTCGAGTCCAACGATACCAAACATGCCAGGTTTCGTCATACGGGTAGATCTGTCCAGCAAAATAGCACTTAAAAAACACGCGCAAATATCTCTGCGAGCGTTATTCCGATCGACTCGAAAACACCATAGGAAGAACATTGCATTACCTTCTGAACAAAAAGCTCTATTGGCGTTATATTAAAATTTTCATCAGAACTGGCCGAAAAATGCAAAAAACGAAAAATTACCTTTAAATTTTGCATTTTTTTACACATAAATGGTTATAACTTCGCAACAAAAAGAGATTTTTTCACCAGATTTGATACGCTGATGTACGAGCAGAGTCTGAGGCCACACAAAAAAATTGGTATGCCTTTACCACTAGTTGGCCTTATAATTGGAGAAAACTTTTCATATCAAGCAAGCCCTATGGTCATACAACTATTTCTTTGCTGAACTAAAATGTATAGTCAGGAAACTAGCTAGATGTAACGCAGTCATGACCTGAGGTTGCATGCACAATTTTGTCATAGCGCCACCTAGTGGGTTGGAGATAAAAAATAGCAATTTTTGCCTAAAACTACTGCAACAACACATCTAAAATCATAAGTCATCATGGATTCTTCATTTCATTGCTTGGACTATAATCACTGGTGGATGTCAATCTACTCTCTAGCAACCAATGAGAATACCTTATCAACCGTTTTTAAAAGAGCTTTCTCTCTGCATCAGAACAGCGTAGAGACATGGGGATGGTCTCTTTTGACTGATTTAACTTGTTGTAACATGTTGTGACCCATGTTATGCCACTGCAAACATCACTCACATGTCCTTCAGTGCTCTAATGTTCCATGATTGTCAATAACAGAAGGACGATTGCAGTAGACAAGAACATAGATTATTTTTGTTGATTAATTTTGCGTTTTTTTCATTGAAATCATGAGGTTTACCTAGGTTCTTCAGTATTCTTATCCAAACCCAACTTTACACCCTTCAGTGCCCTTTTCGGCTTGACCCCGGTATTGCTGCTTGCAGCTATATTTATTATTATTATTAGTTATTCTTCTTCCGCCATTGCGGTCTATGGCAGCCCATAGAACCGTACGTGGGAAAGTTATGAAATTTGGCACACTGATAAAGGACACTCCAATGTGTCCCCACAGCAAATTTGGAGTCTCTATGTCAAACCCGCTAGCGCCACCAACAGTCCAAAATTGCACTTATGTTTTTGCTTATAACTTCTGATCCGTAAGTCCTAGAAACAAAATTCTTGCTTCCTCTGATTCCTTGGCTCAAGACGATTCGATTACACTCTATGACGTCATTTTCCGTCATGAAAATTTTCCCGCCATTTTGAATTATTCGAAAAACCTACTTTTTCGAACTCGTCCTAGAGCTTTTGTCCGATTGCCACGAAAATTGGTATGTATCATCTTGAGACACTCATGGCAAAAAGTTATCAAAAGAATTTCGATACAGCAATCCGTTGTCAAATACCACCTTAACGAATTTTACGTAGAGCGCAAAAAAACAGATTTTAGGCTTTATCTTCGTCAAACTTAGGCCTATTGACACGACACTTGGTACTTGAGATGCCAGTCAGGAACTGAGGGTGCATGCACAGTTTCGTCGCAGCGCCACCTACTGGCCAGACGAATGTTTTATACGCCTATAACTTTGGCTGTGATAAACGTATTTTGACGGGACTTGATTTTTAGGAGTCCTGGGTAGTCGCCGAGTCCAACGATACCAAACATGCCAGATTTCGCCTTACGGTTAGCCCTGCGCAGCAAAACAGCACTTAAAAAACAAGCGCGAATATCTTCGCGAGCGTTATTCTGATCGACTCGAAAACACCATTGGAAGAATATTGCATTACCTTCTGAACAAAAAGTTCTATTGGCGTTATATTAAAATTTTCATCAGAAATGGCCGAAAATTGCAAAAAACGAGAAATTACCTTTGAATTTTGTGTTTTTTACACATAAATGGTTATAACTTCGCAACGAAAAGAGATTTTTTCACCAGATTTGATACGCTGATGTACGAGCAGAGTCTGAGGTCACACAAAAACATTGGTATGCCTTCACCACTAGTTGGCCTTATAATTGGACAAAACCTTTCATATCAAGCAAGCCCTATGGTCATACAACTATTTCTTTGCTGAACTAAAGTGTATAGTCAGAAAACTAGCTAAATGTAACGCAGTCATGCCCTGAGGTTGCATGCACAATTTTGTCATAGCGCCACCTAGTGGCTTGGAGATAGAAAATAGCAATTTTTGCCTAAAACTACTGCAACAACACATCTAAAATCATAAGTCATCATGGATTCTTCATTTCATGGCTTGGACTATTATCGCTGGTGGATGTGAATCTACTCTCTAGCAACCAATGAGATTACCTAATCAACTGTTTTTGAAAGAGCTTTTTCTCTGCATCAGAACATCGTAGAGACATGGGGATGGTCTCTTTTGACTGATTTAACTTGTTGTAACATGTTGTGACCCATGTTATGCCACTGCATACATCACTCACATGTCCTTCCGTGCTCTAATGTTCCATGATTGTCAATAACAGAAGGACGATTGCATTAGACAAGAACATAGATTATTTTTGTTGATTACTTTTGCGTTTTTTTCATTTGAAATCATGAGGTTTACCTAGGTTCTGTAGTATTCTTATCCAAACTCAACTTTACACCCTTCTGTGCCCTTTTCGGCTTGACCCCGGCATTGCTGCTTGCAGCTATATTTAGGGGTCAAGCCACGAAGTGGCGTAGACACCTATTGTTATTGTTAGTTTTCTTATTATTATTATTATTATTATTATATATTATTCTTCTTCTTGTTCTTCCGCCATTGAAGTCAATGGCAGCCCATAGAACCGTACATAGGAAAGTTATGAAATTTGGCACACTGATAAAGGACAGTCCAATGTGTCCCCACAGCAAATTTGGAGTCTCTATCTCTAACCCGCTAGCGCCACCAACAGTCCAAAGTTGAACTTATGTTTTTGCTTATAACTTCTGATCCGTAAGTCCTAGAAACGAAATTCTTGTTTCCTCTGATTCCTTGGCTCAAGACGATTCGATTGGACCCTATGACGTCATTTTCCGTCATGAAAATTTTTCCGCCATTTTGAATTATTCGTAAAACCTACTTTTGCGAACTCGTCCTAGAGTTTTTACCCGATTGTCGCGAAATTTGGTATGTGGCATCTAGAGACCCTCACGGCAAAAAGTTATCAAAAGAATTTCGATAAACCAATCCGTTGTCGTATAGCGCGTTAACAAATTTTACGTAGAGCGCAAAAAACAGATTTTAGGCTGTATCTTCGTCAAACTTAGGCCTATTGACACGACACTTGGTACTTGTGATGCCAGTCAGGAACTGAGTGTGCATGCACAGTTTCGTCGCAGCGCCACCTAGTGGCCAGACAGATGTTTTTTACACCTATAACTTTGGCTGTGATCAACGTATTTTGACGGGACTTGATTTTTAGGAGTCCTGAATAGTCGCCGAGTCCAACGATACCAAACATGCCAGATTTCGCCTTACGGTTAGCCCTGCGCAGCAAAACAGCACTTAAAAAACACGCGCGAATATCTCCGCGAGCGTAATTCTGATCGACTCGAAAACATTATAGGAAGAATATTGCATTACCTTCTGAACAAAAAGTTCTATTGGCACTATATTAAAATTTTTATCAGAAATGGCCGAAAATTGCAAAAAACTAAAAATTACCTTTAAATTTTGTGTTTTTACACATAAATGGTTATAACTTCGTAACGCAAAGAGATTTATTCACCATATTTGATACGCTGATGTACGACCACAGTCTGAGGCTACACAAAAAAAATTGTATGGTTGCACCACTAGTTGGCCTTATAATTGAACAAAACCTTTGAAATCAAGCCACCCTATGGTCATACAACTGTTTCTTCACTAAACTAAAGTGTATAGTCATAAAACTAGCTAGATGTAACACATTTATGACCTGAGGTTGCATGCACGAATTTTGTCATTGCGCCACCTACTGGTTTTGAGATAGAATATGGCATTTTTTGCCTAAAACTACTGCAACAACACATCTAAAACCATGAGTCATCATGGATTATTCCTTTCATGGCTTTGACTATAATCACTAGAGGATGTCCAATTACTCTCTAGCAACCAATGAGAATACGTTATCAACTGTTTTTGCAAGAGCTTTTTCTCTGTATCAGAACATCATAGAGACATGGGGATGGTCTCTTTTGACTCTTTTAACTTGTTGTAACATGTTGTGACCCATGTTTGCCCACTGTAAGCATCACATACATGTCCTTCAGTGCTCTAATGTTCCATGATTGTCAATAACCGAAGGACAGTTGCAGTAGACAAGATTATAGATTATTTTTGTTGATTACCTTTGCGTTTTTTCATCTGAAATCATTAGGTTTACCTAGATTCTTCGGTCTGCTTATCCAAACGCAACTTTACATCCTTCTGTGCCCTTTTCGGCTTGACCCCGGTATTGCTGCTTGCAGCTATATTGGCAATTGTTTCTGTTAGTAAATTTTTCTTCTTCCGCCATTGCGGTCTATGGCAGCCCATAGAACTGTACGTAGGAAAGTTATGAAATTTGGCACACTGATAGAGGACAGTCCAAATAATATCCACAGCAAATTTGGAGTCTCTATCTCAAGCCCACTAGCGCCACCAACAGTCCAAAGTTGCACTTACGTTTTGTCTTATAACTTCTGAACCGCAAGTCCCAGAAATTAAATTCTTGTTTCCTCTGATTCCTTGGCTCAAGACGATTCGATTGGACCCTATGACGTCATTTTCCGTCATGAAAATTTTTCCGCCATTTTGAATTATTCGTAAAACCTACTTTTGCGAACTCGTCCTAGAGTTTTTGCCCGTTTGCCTCAAAAATCGGTATGCAGCATCTAGAGACACTCAAGGCAAAAAGTTATTAAAAGAATTTCGATAAACCAATCCGTTGTCGTATAGCGCGTCAACGAATTTTAGGTAGAGCGCACAATAACAGATTTTAGGCTGTATCTTCGCCAAACTTAGGCCTATTGACACGACACTTGGTACTTGAGATGCCAGTCAGGAACTGAGGGTGCATGCACAGTTTCGTTGCAGCGCCACCTAGTGGCCAGACGAATGTTCTATACGCCTATAACTTTGGCTGCGATAAAAGTATTTTCACGGGACTTGAATTTTTGGAGTCCTGAGTAGTGGTCGAGTCCAACGATACCAAACATGCCAGGTTTCGTCATACGGTAAGCCCTGTGCAGCAAAATAGCACTTAAAAAACATGTGCGAATATCTCTGCGAGCGTTATTCCGATCGACTCGAAAACACCATAGGAAGAACATTGCATTACCTTCTGAACAAAAAGTTCTATTGGCATTATATAAAAATTTTCATCAGAAATGGCCGAAAAATGCAAAAAAACGAAAAATTACCTTTAAATTTAGCATTTTTTACACATAAATGGTTATAACTTCGCAACAAAAAGAGATTTTTTCACCAGATTTGAAACGCTGATGTACGACCACAGTCTGAGGCTACACCAAAAAAAATTATGCTTGCACCACTAGTTGGCCTTATAATTGAACAAAACATTTGAAATCAAGCCACCCTATGGTAATACAACTGTTTCTTCACTAAACTAAAGTGTATAGTCATAAAACTAGCTAGATGTAACACAGTTATGACCTGAGGTTGCATGCACAATTTTGTCATTGCGCCACCTACTGGTTTTGAGATAGAAATATGGAATTTTTTGCCTAAAACTACTGCAACAACACATCTAAAACCATGAGTCATCATGGATTATTCCTTTCATGGCTTTGACTATAATCACTTGTGGTTGCCAATTCACTCCCTAGCAACCAATGAGAATAGCTTATCAACCGTTTTTGCAAGAGCTATATCTCTGCGTCAGAACATTGTAGAGACATGGGGGTGGGCTCTTTTGACTCATTAACACCACTGTAACATTTTGTGAGCTGAGTATTGCCACTGCAAGCACCACTCATTTTTACTTCAGTGTTCTAGTTATCAATCCTCGTTGAAAGAGAGGGAGAATTGTCACTAAATGAGAACACAGCTTTTTTGCTGATAACTGTTATATTGTTTTGTCTGAAATCAAGAGATTTTCCTAGGTTTTTTAAACTGCTCATCCGAAGTCATCTTTACTTTCTGCTGTGCCTTTTTGGCTTGACCCCGGTGATTGCTGCTTGCAGCTATATTTAGGGGTCAAGCCCCGAAGGGGCGAAGACCCCTATTGTATCCGTTAGTTTTCTTTTTATTATTATTATTCTTCTTCCGCCATTGCGGTCTAGGGCAGCCCATAGAACCGTACGTAGGAAAGTTATGAAATTTGGCACACTGATAAAGGACAGTCCAATGTGTCCCCACAGCAAATTTGGAGTCTCTATCTCTAACCCGCTAGCGCCACCAACAGTCCAAAGTTGAACTTATGTTTTTGCTTATAATTTCTGAACCTTAGGTCCTAGAAACGAAATTCTTGTTTCCACTGATTCCCTGGCTCAAGACGATTCGATTGGACCCTATGACGTCATTTTCCGTCATGAAAATGTTTCCGCCATTTTGAATTATTCGTAAAACCTACTTTTGCGAACTCGTCCTAGAGTTTTTACCCGATTGCCGCGAAAATTGGTATGTAGCATCTAGAGACCCTCACGGCAAAAAGTTATCAAAAGAATTTCGATAAACCAATCCGTTGTTGTATAGCGCGTCAACAAATTTTACGTAGAGCGCGAAAAAACAGATTTTAGGCTGTATCTTCGTCAAACTTAGGCCTATTGACACGACACTTGATACTTGTGATGCCAGTCAGGAACTGAGTGTGCATGCACAGTTTCGTCGCAGCGCCACCTAGTGGCCAGACAGATGTTTCTTACACCTATAACTTTGGCTGTGATCAACGTATTTTGACGGGACTTGATTTTTAGGAGTTCTGAATAGTCGCCGAGTCCAACGATACCAAACATGCCAGATTTCGCCTTACGGTTAGCCCTGCGCAGCAAAACAGCACTTAAAAAACATGCGCGAATATCTCCGCGAGCGTTATTCCGATCGACTCGAAAACACCATAGGAAGAACATTGCATTACCTTCTGAACAAAAAGTTCTATTGGCGTTATATTAAAATTTTCATCAGAAATGGCCGAAAATTGCAAAAAACGAAAAATTACCTTTTACAATTTGTGTTTTTATACATAAATTGTTATAACTTCGCAACGAAAAGAAATTTTTTCACCAGATTTGATACACTGATGTATGAGCAGAGTCTGAAACCACACAAAAAAATTGGTATGCCTGAACCACTAGGTGGCCCTATAATTGAACAAAATCTTTCATATCAAGCAAGCCCTATGGTCATACAACTATTTCTTCACTAAACTAAAGTGTATAGTCATAAAACTAGCTAGATGTAACACAGTTATGAACTGAGGTTGCATGCACAACTTTGTCATTGCGCCACCTAGTGGTTTTGAGATAGAAATATGGTATTTTTGCCTAAAACTACTCCAACAGTACATCTAAAATCTTGGGTCATCATGTATTATTCCTTTCATGGCTTGGAGATCATTGGTGCATGCCAATTAACTCCTTAGCAACCAATTAGGATACCTTATCAATCCTTTTTACAAGAGCCATATCTCTGCATCAGAACATCGTAGAGACATGGGGGTGGTCTCTTTTGAATCATTAACACCACTGTAACATTTTTTGAGCTGAGAATTGCCACTGCAAGCACCACTCACATTTTCTTCAGTGTTCTAGTTGTCAATGCTCCTCGAGAAGAGAGGGAGAGATGAAACTGAATGAAAAAACAGCTTTTTTAGCTGATAACTGTTATATTATTTAGTCTGAAATCAAGAGATTTTCCCAGGTTCTTTAAACTGCTCATCCGAATTCAACTTTACTTTCTTATGTGCCCTTTTTGGCTTGACCCCGGCATTGCTGCTTGCAGCTATATTGGCAATTGTTTCTGTTAGTAAATTTTTCTTCTTCCGCCATTGCGGTCTATGGCAGCCCATAGAACCGTACGTAGGAAAGTTATGAAATTTGGCACACTGATAAAGGACACTCCAAATATTATCCACAGCAAATTTGGAGTCTCTATCTCAAACCCGCTAGCGCCACCAACAGTCCAAATATACACTTATGTTTTTGCTTATAACTTTTGATCCGTAAGTCCTAGAAACGAAATTCTTGTTTCCTCTGATTCCTTGGCTCAAGACGTTTTGATTGGACCCTATGGCGTCATTTTCCGTCATGAAAATGTTTCCGCCATTTTGAATTATTCGTGAAACCTACTTTTTCGAACTCGTCCTAGAGCTTTTTCCCAATTGCCGCGAAAATCGGTATGTAGCATCTAGAGACCCTCACGGCAAAAAGTTATCAAAAGAATTTCGATAAACCAATCCGTTGTCGTATAGCGCGTCAACAAATTTTACGTAGAGCGCAAAAAACTGATTTTAGGCTGTATCTTCGTCAAACTTAGGCCTATTGACACGACACTTGGTACTTGTGATGCCAGTCAGGAACTGAGTGTGCATGCGCAGTTTCGTCGCAGCGCCACCTAGTGGCCAGACAGATGTTTTTTACACCTATAACTTTGGCTTTGATCAAGTATTTTGACGGGACTTGATTTTTAGGAGTCCTGAATAGTCGCCGAGTCCAACGATACCAAACATGCCAGATTTCGCCTTACGGTTAGCCCTGCGCAGCAAAACTGCACTTAAAAAACATGCGCGAATATCTCCGCGAGCGTTATTCCGATCGACTCGAAAACACCATAGGAAGAACATTGCATTACCTTCTGAATAAAAAGTTCTATTGGCGTTATATTAAAATTTTCATCAGAAATGGCCGAAAATTGCAAAAAACGAAAAATTACCTTTTACAATTTGTGTTTTTATACATAAATGGTTATAACTTCGCAACGAAAAGACATTTTTTCACCAGACTTGATATGCTGATGTATGAGCAGAGTCTGAGGCCACACAAAAAAATTGGTATGCCTGAACCACTAGGTGGCCCTATAATTGAACAAAATCTTTCATATCAAGCAAGCCCTATGGTCATACAACTATTTCTTCACTAAACTAAAGTGTATAGTCATGAAACTAGCTAGATGTAACGCAGTCATGACCTGAGGTTGCATGCACGATTCTGTCATAGTGCCACCTAGTGGTTTGGAGATAGAAAATAGCTATATTTGCCTAGAACTACTGCAACAACACATCTAAAACCATGAGTCATCATGGATTCTTCATTTCATATGGCTTGGACTATAATCACTGGTGGATGTGAATTTACTCTCTAGCAACCAATGAGAATACCTTATCAACCATTTTTGAAAGAGCTTTGTCTTGGCATCAGAACATCGTAGAGACATGGGGATGGTCTCTTTTCCCTGATTTAACTTGTTGTAACATGTTGTGACATGTTGTGTATTATGCCAGTGCAAACATCACTCACATGTCCTTCAGTGCTCTAATGTTCCATGATTGTCAATAACAGAAGGACGATTGCAGTAGACAAGAACATAGATTATTTTTGTTGATTACTTTTGCGGTTTTTTTCCATTTGACATCATAAGGTTTACATAGGTTCTTTAATATTCTTATCCAAACTCAACTTTACACCCTTCTGTGCCCTTTACAGCTTGACCCCGGTATTGCTGCTTGCAGCTATATTTAGGGGTCAAGCCCCGAAGGGGCGAAGACCCCTATTGTATTTGTTAGTTTTCTTATTATTATTATTATTATTATTATTCTGCTTCTTCTTCTTCCGCCATTGCGGTCTATGGCAGCCCATAGAACCGTACGTAGGAAAGTTATGAAATTTGGCACACTGATAAAGGACAGTCCAAATATTATCCACAGCAAATTTGGAGTCTCTATCTCAAACCCGCTAGCGCCACCAACAGTCCAAAGTTGCACTTATGTTTTTGCTTATAACTTTTGATCCGTAAGTCCTAGAAACGAAATTCTTGTTTCCTCTGATTCCTTGGCTCAAGACGATTCGATTGGACCCTATGACGTCATTTTCCGTCATGAAAATTTTTCCGCCATTTTGAATTATTCGTAAAACCTACTTTTGCGAACTCGTCCTAGAGTTTTTACCCGATTGCCGCAAAAATTGGTATGTAGCATCTAGAGACCCTCTCGGCAAAAAGTTATTAAAAGAATTTTGATAAATCAATCCGTTGTTGTATAGCGCGTCAACAAATTTTACGTAGAGCGCAAAAAAACAGATTTTAGGCTGTATCTTCGTCAAACTTAGGCCTATTGACACGACACTTGGTACTTGTGATGCCAGTCAGGAACTGAGTGTGGATGCACAGTTTCGTCGCAGCGCCACCTAGTGGCCAGACAGATGTTATTTACACCTATAACTTTGGCTGTGATCAACGTATTTTGACGGGACTTGATTTTTAGGAGTCCTGAATAGTCGCCGAGTCCAACGATACCAAACATGATAGATTTCGCCTTACGGTTAGCCCTGCGTAGCAAAACAGCACTTACAAAACATGCGTGAATATCTCCGCGAGCGTTATTCCGATCGACTCGAAAACACCATAGGAAGAACATTGCATTACCTTCTGAACAAAAAGTTCTATTGGCGTTGTATTAAAATTTTCATCAGAAATGGCCGAAAATTGCAAAAAACGAAAAATTACCTTTTACAATTTGTGTTTTTATACATAAATTGTTATAACTTCGCAACGAAAAGAATTTTTTTCACCAGATTTGATACGCTGATGTATGAGCAGAGTCTGAGGCCACACAAAAAAATTGGTATGCCTGAACCACTAGGTGGCCCTATAATTGAATAAGATCTTTCATATCAAGCAAGCCCTATGGTCATACAACTATTTCTTCACTAAACTAAAGTGTATAGTCATAAAACTAGCTACATGTAACACAGTGTAGCAAATGGCTCGGAGTCAGATTGGGGCCATTTGGCATCTGGATTTCAACAGCCCTAAAATTGTGATAATTAGATAACCCTGTCTCCTCTATCACCTATCAAGGCTGTAAAGTGGGCGACAATTAAAACAAATGCCGTCTTCAAAGGAAGTTCAAAGGAATCCACAGTCGCCAGAGACACAGCAGGGGGGGCACGGACTATATGTCTCTGATGAAACCACATTTAAAGATCACAATGAGCTGTTTAAATGTGTATATATTTTATATCCCTTTACTGCATGATCGTGTATGTGTGATGTAACTGTGTGTTAACACTCTAGTTAGATTTTGTTCACTGTAGCATGGTTCATATCTTAGGTATGAAATTATTATTCAACGTGATCTTAAACCCATGTCTTGTCTAGTATCAAATTAATCCACTCTTTATTTCCTAATCATTTCTATGTATCATATTACCATAAGCCGCATCAATGTCATTTAATATCGATTTGAAGAGTTATGGAAACAAACTTTTATCATTTGGCATTTACGCAAATGTGATGTCTGAAAGAACAAAGGCTTGTTTCCCGCGCGATCGAACACTTCGCACATTGGTCATTTCACCTAAAATGGGCTGGGCGCGTGAAAGGTCAAAATGGCCTATCGTCCAAGCCATCATTGCTCAGTTGCTCAGTTGCTCAGTTGCTCAATCGCTCAATCACCCAGGAGCGCTCAGTCGCTCGGTTACTCAGGTAACCCGTCAGCGCAGTTTGGAAACTCGCTGAGACTCACCCAGAGTCCCTCGGATTCATCATCTTTTCTCTGAGCCCTGTCCTACTCTTCGGGACAGTAATTTCCTGGCTTGCACTTTGCACTTCGAGTTCGGACAATTTACGCGGAACACTCCGCCATACGGAACAACCAAACGGACTTACGAGCACACCTGGATTATCTCTCTCTCTCTCTCTCTGCTCGCACCCGCGCGCACCAGACACGTCGTACTACATCATAAAGAGCCAAATGCAAGTATTAACCTTGTTCTACTCGCTGATGTTTAAGCTTTACCCCTTATGAAAATTAAGGCGATCCTTAGAGATTTTCCGATGGTTTGTGCAGATGTTAAGCAATAGTGTTTTTGCCAATCTTTTACTCTCTCTCTAGCTTTTCAGTCTTTTCTTTCTCATCTATGTTTTATGTTATTGTATATGTGTATGTTTAGTTAGTCGTTGTGTGTACTTCGTTTTGTAGTTAATAAACCGGTTTTGCATTTTCACAATTGAATTGTTTCTGTGTTCAATGCTCACGAAATTAAAGTCACTATTTCTGCCTTTTGATCCAGCTACACGCTGCGAGTAGCACTGTATATCAGTAAGAAGGTTAATTTTAAAGGCCATGAAATTAACATTTCTTAGACGTTAATATACGATTATGGATATATGTCTTCGGTGGACGAACATATTAATTAATTGTTATTATTAATTCTGCTACGCCAGGTAAAACCTGATAAACTTGTATAATTAATTACAGTTAGTTATACATAATATTCCCTTTTGAGCTAAAATCTAAGATTCCCTTGGGAATCCCCGTAGTATTACAGTCGGAGGTTTATATTGTTTCAAATAACTTTATTCCCCTCCTCCCGCTGAATCGCTACATATTAATGGTGGAGAACGCGCGGGCAGATTTAAACATTATTTCTGAGCAAAAACAGTTAACAGGTCAAATGTGTTTTGCATTGTGTGAATGAAAAGAACTATCAGCTATAACTGTGTTCGTTCTTATATTGGTATGAATGAAAATGTATTTTCCTGTATCATTTTCAGGACGTAACAGACTCGCGCCCCTGTTATGTATAGCTAACTGCAGTCTTTAAGGTAACCGTATTAAAAACACTTTGATACGCTGCATTACTGTCTGATTCCGCCTAATAAAGAGTAGAATTCCTTTATGTAGAGCGAAGCGGTGGTCGAGTGAGTACTCCCATCTGATAAGGCCTTTTTGTTTAATCTCCAGGAAATGATTTGCAATTAGAGAAGCTGTCTATTGTATTTTTCCATTTTATTCACGTACGTGGATTTTTTTTAATTGAAAGCACCGAGGGTAAGACTTCAATTTTTTTTTTAAGGAGATGAAAACTTGATCAAGTATTTATAGTCACAACGTACGATAAAGCACGTTGGACTCTTTGTTTATTGCGTGTCCCGGTAACTAAGCCAAAATTAAAATAGGCAGCGCAAACATGAGCAAATTACATCCGTCGTCTTAGCAACGGAGCGGCCGCCGATGTAATTGTTGAATAGAAGCGAATCTTTGTCAGTTTAAAGCGTACTACCTAGTTCTAACACTAGATGTCAGTCTTGAGTGTCTAACACTTCTCCTTCTTCTCTACTCTACGCCTGACTTCCGCTTTCTTTGTTTGTTGGGCGAAATATCGCCATCTGGTGGGGAAAGTTCGTTTGGCCCTCTCATAAACTCTTTTGGGAAGTGTATGACAGGAGTCAAACTTGGAATTTTGGCCTTACTTCAATAACTGGGTTATTCTACTACTTTGTAGTTTTATTTCCTACGTATTGAATGTTATGGTCTTAAATGATAAATAATAATTAATAGTGCTGTGGCTTTATTAATTTATTATTTCTTTATTTAATTTTTATTTTATTTTGATTTATTTTATTTTATTTCATTTTTGCTGTTCTCTCTCGCTCCTTACTTTCCTGTTCTCTTTTCTATTGTAGAGATTGTATTTTAATTAAGTTTAAATTTAAATTTAATGCAGTTTGATTTATTTTAAATTTTAATTGAATCAATTCTTTACTGTGAATAGAATTCAGCCCCATAAGTCCCATTCTCAGTGAATTCATTTATGTTTTAACTGGTGCAATAGGATAAGCCCCTGTGCATCTCTTTAAAGCTAACACTTGATAGATGAATCAGGACTTCGCCAGAGGTGAGTTCTACAAGAGACCGGTCCCGCGGAACTGACTCGAGTGTGTACAGTCGGGGTGCTGCGGTAGCTCCCTCCTTTAGCACCTTAGGCAGCAAGACACAGTGCGACCTCTGCCACCGGGCACTCCAATCGCTAACCGTGCCAGCTGACACACAAAGCCCTAGCAGCAGTGCCAGTTGGTGGGTGACACCTTTGAGTGCGGCCTGGCGGTGTGAAGGGCGTGACTGTTGAGCGGTCGAGGTGGGGAGGGCAGAAGGCCCGGCACTCTTGGCTGCGTGCTCAGGGAAGCGCCTTGTCTCTGTGTTCCACCCTGGGTTGTCTTAAATAGTCAACAGGTGTTAGTGTAAAAGAGATGCATTTTTCTCCCCTCTGTAGCCACTAGAGGCACCAGATCCCTCTCACGTTGGGTCTAGCCCAGCCACTCTAGCTAAGCCACTCCCCTAGCTCGCATGACTCCATAGTGCCCTCTCCCTGTAAGGCCCTGTCATCAAATCTAGGGTAGAGAACCTGCTAAGCTGAAACAGGAAACCCCTTTTCCACCTCCTATCCTCTTCATTTTCCCAGCCTTAGGACTTCGTCTGTTGGCTGTCTCAATTCCCATTTTCATTTTATTTTATTAGTATTATTTTCATTTTATTTGTTTGTTTTTTTTATTTATTTGTTTTTCTTTCCTCTCTTTTCCGTTCCTATTTCATTTCCAGCAACCTATCCTCCTCATTCTTTATTTTATTTTGTTTTATTTTATTTTAATCATTATAATTAATTAATTTTAATTATTTTGATTCACTTTATTTTTGGGCTGAAAGAGCAAAACTGCACAAACCATAAGGAGAATTCATTAGTAATACGCTCGATAAACCAAATGTCCAAGGCGACCTATAGGTTTTAACAAAGACAAATTACTAAACTATTTCCTTTTTTTTTTTTCCCCACACTGATTATCTGTGCCGCTGGAGAAAGGCCCTGATAATAAGCTCATAGCCCACACATATATATATACCTTTTTTTTATTGCCGTAGCTCGTTGAACTGTGCGGACTCGCATTGGCTCTTTGTGTTTTCTCTTCTATTAGTGTGTCAACATGTCCAGATCACCAAGCCCTGTCAACCACTGGGACCAGCTAGAGGCCTGGCTCAGCGCTGTGACATCTGAACTCCTGCCCAACCTCGCCAATGAACTGCAACACTTGGAAAGAGAGCAACTCGACGACACCCTGGACAAGTTCATAACCCTCGACCCAACGAGGAGCTACAGTCACAAGGATATAGCCAAGATCACAGGTGCCATCGCTCACAACCTCATCATCCAGCTAAAACTGGGCGAAAGGAATGTCGCCCAACTGGAACAGGATGCAGCAGCTCTACAGCTCCAAGCGGCAGAGGCACGGAGGAATCAGGAGGACGCGCAGAATCGTCTAGATCAGCTGACACAGGGATTAGAGGATCAACACCCATCGACGGAGGAGGAACACTGGAGGCTAAAGGACGAGATTGGACAACTCCAAGAGGCCTTGTCAAAACTCCGCACAGACACAGAGCACAAGGAGCAACAGGAAAAGACAGCCAGAGAAGAGCTGTCTGGAAAGCTTCAGCAGGCTGAACATCTTCTGGTGAGAGCAAAGGCAGAACTGAAGGAACGTGATGCCAAGCTGAAGGCCTGTGAGAATCACCTGCGAGCGGCTCGAGATGAAGGTCGAGCTCTGGCTCAGCAACGAGACCAGGCGAGGGACGACCTTGACTCCGCCCAAAGAGAACTCATTTATGCATATAAACTGCAAGCTGAACAAGTAAGGGAAAAAGCAACCTTTCCCTTTCATTCAACCAGTGAGCCTGCACCCCCCCACCAAAGCTTTTCTGTTGAAAAGGGGGGCGGGAGCCCATTGTTAAAGACATCAGCCAGCATCCCAGAACCTCTCACTACCACAGAGGGGTGGGAACAAACAAATTTCCCGAGGTCACCTGCAGACATGCCCGGCGTGGCACCCAAAGACCTCGACAAGCTTGCTAGAAATATCCCAACATTTACCCCAGAGCCTGCAGGTGGCCATGATATCCACTCTTACCTGCAGGACATTGACTTTTATGTGCAAACACTGCCAAATGTAACCACAAGAGACAAACTGTATCTGCTACGGGTTACTTCCAGTCATGAGGTGAGGAGTTTCCTTGACCGGCAGCCAGAAAACGTCAAGATGGATTACAAGCAGCTGCAAAAGGCTTTAATAGAAGAGTTTGCGGATCCAGAGTCAGAACATGGACTAGTTACAGCAATGGACCTCAAACAGAGCAGAAACGAAACTCCACAGGCCTACTACAACAGACTCAGGCGAGCTTACTTTGGCTCACGGAATGAGCCAGGAATGGAGGAGGACTTTAACTTCAGGACCCTTTTTCTGCGAAATCTTCATTTCACAGTAAGCCAACACTTAGGGGTTATGGCCTGCCCTCGCACGATGACAACCAGGCAGCTGCGGGACTTGGCCCATAAAGCTTATGGTAAACAAAGAGCGGCCTCTGAAAAGACTGTTAAAAACCCTGTCATTCTCCCTGTCTCTGAACTGTACCCTGAACTACCACTGGAGGGCGCACGACCGCGCCACAGTGAAAGACCTTTCAACAGAGGGTCAAGAGACTTTACAGCCAGCCAGGAATGGTACGGCCATGAAGGGGCTCGTCCCAAGCACCAAATGGGACGCGCCGAGAGGTCATGGAGCCGGCCAAACTCATCAGACAACCAGAAGGGTGGCGGCTCGTGGGAACCTGGCCGACGACCTAGAGGTAACCGTCCTGCACCTGGCAGATCAAAAACGGGTAACAGTCCAAACAGTCAACAGAGAGATCAGTCTCGATACACACAGAGCAAGGCTAAGTCTGAACTACCCCAGAAACAGAGTGACACAGACACGTCTGAATCAGCAGAGATTCTGAGAATATTGAAGGAGTTAATCCAAAAGAGGCCCCACAAGCAGGACCACGAAGACAAACCCGACTCCTTATTCATTTCACAAACCAAAGACTTTGGCGTACAAACAATATCTCAGACACCAACCAACCAAAGCCTGCAAGTACCAGAGAGTGCTGTGTTAACTGTCTCCTTCCCTACAGAGTCACAGGAAACCAGTTTTAACTGCCTTCCCGTTAATACAACAGCCCCAGTACCAAGCCTCCTGGGAAACCTGATCGAAAGAGGAGAAGCCAAAAAGCTATATCTATCCATCACCTTGGAAAATGAGGTCGAACTAGAAGCCCTCGTCGACACCGGAGCTGACCTAACGCTGATGTCATCCCAGCTTTTCACCAGACTCCAGAACAGAGCTAAGGCCCAAAATTTGACCCTTAAACCCCAAAGGTGTATGCTGAATGTGCAGTCTTACAGCCAGACTGAAGTTCAACTGCAACAGGTGATTCCCATCCACCTGACAATCGGTCCTATGAGCATCATACACCCTGTGTACATCTCACCAATGGACTCATATCCTCTCCTCATTGGCAAAGACCTGCTAGACCGCTTTGAACCCTTAATGGACTTTAAACAGTTAAAAATTTGGGCTCAAGTGCGAGAACCTTTACCCTTTCAATCAGCCAGATCATCTGAGGTAAACTGCCAGGTCACACAGGTCATGGACGACCCCCCAGCCAGCCGCGGGAACTTCGTCTCAGACCTAAACTCCAAAAGTTCACCGCTCTGCACTCTGCACCCAGCCAAAGACTCAGAGCCATACCCAGGACTTGACGCACAAATTCAACAAAATGTAAAAGATGCAGATGCCATGCAGGATGATGCAGATCATCAGAAACTACAAGCCTTTAACATCGCTACCCAAGCTATGTTAAACCACCTCTCAGACCCCTCCACCTACCCTATCACAAACTCTGACATGTCTGCTGCTCCAACCCCCAAACGTCTCAACGATGTCAGGCACCTGCTGTGCATACAACACAACATCCTCTGGTATGTCCCTGATGACCGCACTACACCTGCGCTTGTGGTTCCTCAGGCCCATAGGGGGGTCCTACTGATGCATGCGCATGACACAGCATGTGCTGGACACCATCGCACAAAAGCCACGTATGAAACACTGAAACAGGTGGCATATTGGCCTGAAATGCAGCAGGATGTAGCACAATACATCAAGGGATGTCTGGTTTGCTGCCAGTTCCAACCGGCTAACCCAAACCATGGAGCACCACTGCAAAAAAGAGGTGTCAACTTCCCATTGTTAGACCTCCAGATAGATTGGGTTGGACCATTACCCAGGTCAACGAGGGGCAACAAACACTTTCTCACGGTCATCTGCCAATTCACAAAGTCGGTAGAATGCTTTCCAGCACCCAATGACACCACTCACCAGTATCTGGATGAACTTCATCTGGGAACGACCTTCGCTTTTCAAACGACCAAGATCTGGTACTGCAGTTTCGCCCCGCCAATTCAGACAGCTCACCAGCAGCTGTCAAAGAAATTTCTGCCACACTGGGCAGGACCTCATGAGATTGTGGACAAACTCTCTCCCGTCGCATACCGGATCAAGATGGGCAGGAGTCAGAAGGAACCAATTTTCAGAGGGGTCCACCGGAACCAAGTCAAGAGACACTCAACATTGTGGCATGACAGTAAAGGGGGGACTAGCACTAACCAGGCCAAACTCCCTCCACACTGCCTCATCACTAAAACTCTGCCACCTAGGGAACAGCCGCTAATGAAAAGAAAGAGAGCTGTCCTGACCAAACAAGGACCTGTAGCGCTCACCTATTGTTCTTTCTCTCTCTCTCTCTCTCTCACCAGAATGCTGCTGTGGATCACTGTCCTGTACATCAGCCTACAAGGGGGGTGGTCGCAACCTGATATCGTGTCGCCGGGTCCAGCCTCAGGCATCGTCCTAAACGAGCAACCTGGACTCCTGATCACGAACTGCAGAACACATAGCCAAAAAGTCTATGTCCGACTCAACCCCAGTGATGTCTACAGAGCACACTACACAGCATCAGCACCAGAAACCAGTTGGGCAGGAGAACGATGGGCGCAGAACGCTATGTTTCACGCAGAGGCCGACATCAAACACATGCTGTACCAGCTTCAGAAGATGACTGTCACACAAGCAGATCTCAGCGGACAAACTAAGCGCCCCAAGCGGTTCCTGGGGGCCCTACTCGGAGCCGCCGCAGCAGTCGGAACTTTGTTCAACATTGGAGTCACCAGTGTCAATGCAGTCAGCATAGCCACGGTGAGACGACATGTGAATGAGATCCAGGAGGAAATACCTCAACTGAGAGAACAACTGACAGCTCAGAGCAAATCACTGCAAACCATGGGAAAATCCTTAAAAGATACTGTCGTAATTCTCAACACACACAGTGTCGCACTGAAACAAACAGTGAACTCTTTGAAACAGATTTTCTCAGTACTGCAGGTGGATCATGCCTATTCTCAACTGGTCACAGCTCTGATGTCAGACATGCTGCGCGAGGTGAGCTCCTCTGTGGACAGTCTAGCCATGGGTAGAATTCCACCCTACCTGGTACCCCTAAGCCTGGTACAGACCATTTTATCCTCTGCCACTGCAGGGCCAACAAACACTCTGCAGGCTCATCTGGCCTACTCCCTAGGCAGCGCAATTCCCTTAAGCATAGCCCCTGAACAAGGCGAACTTGCTTTTCTGATAAACCTGCCAATCATTGAGTCACACAACATCTACAGACTCAAAGACATTGTCAATGTTGGCTTCTGGCAGGGAAACACCCACATCAGAATACGCACCCCCGACGTTGTGGCTTACCATGACAGCAATGAACAGCTGTACCTTGCACCAAACCTGCGCATGTGCAGCCTCACTAAAGACATTCATTATCTCTGCCCCAGCAAACCTTTCCTTCGGGACAACACTGACGGCATCTGTGGGCTGCGGCCCATGAAGATTGCCTCTCGTTGTCCTGCCTCAGCTAAACCACGAGCCGAGGTCACTAACACCCAAGCAGAAATCGTAGGTGACCGATGGCTGGTCAACACCCCAGCCAGCACAGCCATTTTGACCTACGACCAACACGACACAGCCACCCGCATCAGTCTACCAAACCAGACGATGTGGATTCAAGTTCCAAAGGATGCGATTCTTCACATCGATGAACTCGCACTCTATCACCTTCCCAGTGAGGAGTACCACACCGAACTGGAAATTTCAACTTTCTTCAGGGACCACAACTTCACTTTAGACCCTGAACTGGAGATGAGGATTGCAGAAGGGGGGACCCAACTAATTGATGTCACGCCCATTGACACTGCCCTCCAGGCACTTGCTCGGATGCCAGCTATGCACAGCCTCCCTGTTGTCAGAGCCTGGACCGCCGCTGACACGGTACTGTGCCTCTCCACAGGAGTAGGATATGCCCTTACTCTTGGCCTCGCTTTCATCCTGTACCGAAGAGTCAGTGGGATGCAGGAAACAGTGAACAAGTGCACAGCTGCCCTCCCTCGAGCCTTCAAGCGGAACCGTGGGAAGCAAGACACACAAGCCGAGCAAGAGCCCAACCTCATCGAAATCACCCCTCTGCAGGCATGCAGAAGCGCTGCAGAAAATTAAGATACACCTGCCATCCAGACCAAATGACCTGTCCAACCATCGCCTATTGAACCATCGCCCACCAAAGTCTCTCAAGACCCTGGTGGCCATGAAGGGGGGATATGTAGCAAATGGCTCGGAGTCAGATTGGGGCCATTTGGCATCTGGATTTCAACAGCCCTAAAATTGTGATAATTAGATAACCCTGTCTCCTCTATCACCTATCAAGGCTGTAAAGTGGGCGACAATTAAAACAAATGCCGTCTTCAAAGGAAGTTCAAAGGAATCCACAGTCGCCAGAGACACAGCAGGGGGGGCACGGACTATATGTCTCTGATGAAACCACATTTAAAGATCACAATGAGCTGTTTAAATGTGTATATATTTTATATCCCTTTACTGCATGATCGTGTATGTGTGATGTAACTGTGTGTTAACACTCTAGTTAGATTTTGTTCACTGTAGCATGGTTCATATCTTAGGTATGAAATTATTATTCAACGTGATCTTAAACCCATGTCTTGTCTAGTATCAAATTAATCCACTCTTTATTTCCTAATCATTTCTATGTATCATATTACCATAAGCCGCATCAATGTCATTTAATATCGATTTGAAGAGTTATGGAAACAAACTTTTATCATTTGGCATTTACGCAAATGTGATGTCTGAAAGAACAAAGGCTTGTTTCCCGCGCGATCGAACACTTCGCACATTGGTCATTTCACCTAAAATGGGCTGGGCGCGTGAAAGGTCAAAATGGCCTATCGTCCAAGCCATCATTGCTCAGTTGCTCAGTTGCTCAGTTGCTCAATCGCTCAATCACCCAGGAGCGCTCAGTCGCTCGGTTACTCAGGTAACCCGTCAGCGCAGTTTGGAAACTCGCTGAGACTCACCCAGAGTCCCTCGGATTCATCATCTTTTCTCTGAGCCCTGTCCTACTCTTCGGGACAGTAATTTCCTGGCTTGCACTTTGCACTTCGAGTTCGGACAATTTACGCGGAACACTCCGCCATACGGAACAACCAAACGGACTTACGAGCACACCTGGATTATCTCTCTCTCTCTCTCTCTGCTCGCACCCGCGCGCACCAGACACGTCGTACTACATCATAAAGAGCCAAATGCAAGTATTAACCTTGTTCTACTCGCTGATGTTTAAGCTTTACCCCTTATGAAAATTAAGGCGATCCTTAGAGATTTTCCGATGGTTTGTGCAGATGTTAAGCAATAGTGTTTTTGCCAATCTTTTACTCTCTCTCTAGCTTTTCAGTCTTTTCTTTCTCATCTATGTTTTATGTTATTGTATATGTGTATGTTTAGTTAGTCGTTGTGTGTACTTCGTTTTGTAGTTAATAAACCGGTTTTGCATTTTCACAATTGAATTGTTTCTGTGTTCAATGCTCACGAAATTAAAGTCACTATTTCTGCCTTTTGATCCAGCTACACGCTGCGAGTAGCACTGTATATCAGTAAGAAGGTTAATTTTAAAGGCCATGAAATTAACATTTCTTAGACGTTAATATACGATTATGGATATATGTCTTCGGTGGACGAACATATTAATTAATTGTTATTATTAATTCTGCTACGCCAGGTAAAACCTGATAAACTTGTATAATTAATTACAGTTAGTTATACATAATATTCCCTTTTGAGCTAAAATCTAAGATTCCCTTGGGAATCCCCGTAGTATTACAGTCGGAGGTTTATATTGTTTCAAATAACTTTATTCCCCTCCTCCCGCTGAATCGCTACAACAGTTATGAACTGAGGTTGCATGCACAACTTTGTCATTGCGCCACCTAGTGGTTTTGAGATAGAAATATGGTATTTTTGCCTAAAACTACTCCAACAGTACATCTAAAATCTTGGGTCATCATGTATTATTCCTTTCATGGCTTGGAGATCATTGGTGCATGCCAATTAACTCCTTACCAACCAATTAGGATACCTTATCAATCCTTTTTACAAGAGCTATATCTCTGCATCAGAACATCATAGAGATATGGGTGTGGTCTCTTTTGACTCATTAACACCACTGTAACATTTTGTGAGCTGAGAATTGCCACTGCAAGCACCACTCACATTTTCTTCAGTGCTCTAGTTGTCAATGCATCTCGAGAAGAGAGGGAGAGATGACACTGAATGAAAACACAGCTTTTTTGCTGATAACTGTTATATTATTTAGTCTGAAATCAAGAGATTTTCCCAGGTTCTTTAAACTGCTCATCCGAATTCAACTTTACTTTCTTCTGTGCCCTTTTTGGCTTGACCCCGGCATTGCTGCTTGCAGCTATATTTATAATTATTATTCTGCTTCTTCTTCTTCTTCTTCTTCCGCCATTGCGGTCTATGGCAGCCCATAGAACCGTATGTAGGAAAGTTATGAAATTTGGCACACTGATAAAGGACAGTCCAAATATTATCCACAGCAAATTTGAAGTCTCTATCTCAAACCCGCTAGCGCCACCAACAGTCCAAATTTGCACTTATGTTTTTGCTTATAACTTTTGATCCGTAAGTCCTAGAAACGAAATTCTTGTTTCCTCTGATTCCTTGGCTCAAGACGATTCGATTGGACCCTATGACGTCATTTTCCGTCATTAAAATTTTTCCGCCATTTTGAATTATTCGTAAAACCTACTTTTGCGAACTCGTCCTAGAGTTTTTACCCGATTGCCGCGAAAATTGGTATGTGGCATCTAGAGACCCTCACGGCAAAAAGTTATTAAAAGAATTTTGATAAATCAATCCGTTGTTGTATAGCGCGTCAACAAATTTTACGTAGAGCGCAAAAAAACAGATTTTAGGCTGTATCTTCGTCAAACTTAGGCCTATTGACACGACACTTGGTACTTGTGATGCCAGTCAGGAACTGAGTGTGCTTGCACAGTTTCGTCGCTGCGCCACCTAGTGGCCAGACAGATGTTTTATACACCCATAACTTTGGCTGCGATCAACATATTTTGACGGGACTTGATTTTTAAGAGTCCTGCGTAGATGCCGAGTCCAACGATACCAAACATGCCAGATTTCGTCTTACGGTTAGCCCTGTGCATTAAAATAGTGCTTAAAAAACACGCGCGAATAACTCCGCGAGCGTTATTCCGATCGACTCGAAAACACCATAGGAAGAACATTGCATTACCTTCTGAACAAAAATTTCTATTGGCGTTATATTAAAATTTTCATCAGAAATGGCCGAAAATTGCAAAAAACGAAAAATTACCTTTAAAATTTGTGGTTTTTACACATAAATGGTTATAACTTCGCAACGAAAATAGATTTTTTCACCAGATTTGATACGCTGATGTATGAGCAGAGTCTGAGGCCACACAAAAAAATTGGTAAACCTGAACCACTAGGTGGCCCTATAATTGAACAAAATATTTCATATCAAGCAAGCCCTATGGTCATACAACTATTTCTTTGCCGAACTAAAGTGTATAGTCATGAAACTAGCTAGATGTAACGCAGTCATGACCTGAGGTTGCATGCACGATTCTGTCATAGCGCCCCCTAGTGGTTTGGAGATAGAAAATAGCTATTTTTGCCTAAATCTACTGCAACAGCACATCTAAAACCATGAGTCATCATGGATTATTCCTTTCATGGCTTTGACTATAATCACTGGTGGTTTCCAATTCACTCCCTAGCAACCAATGAGAATACCTTATCAACCGTTTTGCAAGAGTTATAACTCTGCGTCAGAACATCGTAGAGACACGGGGGTGGGCTCTTTTGACTCATTAACAACACTGTAACATTTTGAGAGCTGAGTATTGCCACTGCAAGCACCACTCATTTTTACGTCAGTGTTCTAGTTATCAATGCTCGTCGAAAGAGAGGGAGAGATTACACTGAATGAAAACACAGCTTTTTTGCTGATAACTGTTACATTATTTAGTCTGAAATCAAGAGATTTTCTTAGGTACTTTAAACTGCTCATCCGAAGTCAACTTTACTTTCTGCTGTGCCCTTTTTGGCTTGACCCCGGTGATTGCTGCTTGCAGCTATATTTAGGGGTCAAGCCCCGAAGGGGCGAAGACCCCTATTGTATCCGTTAGTTTTCTTTTTATTATTAGGGGTCAAGCCCCGAAGGGGCGAAGACCCCTATTGTATCCGTTAGTTTTCTTTTTATTATTATTAGTTATTCTTCTTCCGCCATTGCGGTCTATGGCAGCCCATAGAACCGTACGTAGGAAAGTTATGAAATTTGGCACACTGATAAAGGACAGTCCAATGTGTCCCCACAGCAAATTTGGAGTCTCTATGTCTAACCCGCTAGCGCCACCAACAGTCCAAAGTTGCACTTATGTTTTTGCTTATAACTTCTGATCCGTAAGTCCTAGAAACAAAATTCTTGTTTCCTCTGATTCCTTGGCTCAAGACGATTCGACTGGACCCTATGACGTCATTTTCCGTCATGAAAATTTTCCCGCCAATTTGAATTATTCAAAAAACCTACTTTTTCGAACTCGTCCTAGAGCTTTTGTCCGATTGCCACGAAAATTGGTACGTATCATCTAGAGACACTCATGGCAAAAAGTTATCAAAAGAATTTTGATACACCAATCAGTTGTCGTATACCGCCTTGACAAATGTTACGTAGAGCGCAAAAAAACTGATTTTAGGCTGTATCTTCGTCAAAGTTAGGCCTATTGAAACGACACTTGGTACTTGTGATGCCAGTCAGGAACTGAGGGTGCATACACAGTTTCGTTGCAGCGCCACCTAGTGGCCAGACAAATGATTTATACACCTATAACTTTGGCTGCGATAAACGTATTTTGACGGGACTTGATTTTTAGGAGTCCTGAGTAGTCGCCGAGTCCAACGATACCAAACATGCCAGATTTTGCCTTACGGTTAGCCCTGAGCAGCAAAACAGCACTTAAAAAACACGTGTGAATATCTTCGCGAGCGTTATTCTGATCGACTTGAAAACACCATAGGAAGAACATTGCATTACCTTCTGAACAAAAAGTTCTATTGGCGTTATATTAAAATTTTCATCAGAAATGGCCGAAAATTGCAAAAAACAAAAAATTACCTTTGAATTTTGTGTTTTTTACACATAAATGGTTATAACTTCGCAACGAAAAGAGATTTTTTCACCAGATTTGATACGCTGATGTACGAGCAGAGTCTGAGGCCACACGAAAAAATTGGTATGCCTTCACCACTAGTTGGCCTTATAATTGGACAAAAGCTTTCATATCAAGCAAGCCCTATGGTCATACAACTATTTCTTTGCTGAACTAAAGTGTATAGTCAGGAAACTAGCTAAATGTAACGCAGTCATGCCCTGAGGTTGCATGCACACTTTTGTCATAATGCCACCTAGTGGCTTGGAGATAGAAAATAGCAATTTTTGCCTAAAACTACTGCAACAACACAACTAAAATCATAAGTCATCATGGATTCTTCATTTCATGGCTTGGACTATAATCACTGGTGGATGTGAATCTACTCTCTAGCAACCAATGAGAATACCTAATCAACTGTTTTTGAAAGAGCTTTTTCTCTGCATCAGAACATCGTAGAGACATGGGGATGGTCTCTTTTGACTGATTTAACTTGTTGTAACATGTTGTGACCCATGTTATGCCACTGCAAACATCACTCACATGTCCTTCAGTGCTCTAATGTTCCATGATTGTCAATAACAGAAGGACGATTGCAGGAGACAAGAACATAGATTATTTTTGTTGATTACTTTTGCCTTTTTTTCTTTTGAAATCATGAGGTTTACCTAGGTTCTTCAGTATTCTTATCCAAACCCAATTTTACACCCTTCTGTGCCCTTTTCGGCTTGACCCCGGCATTGCTGCTTGCAGCTATATTGGCAATTGTTTCTGTTAGTAAATTTTTCTTCTTCCGCCATTGCCGTCTATGGCAGCCCATAGAACCGTACGTAGGAAAGTTATGAAATTTGGCACACTGATAAAGGACAGTCCAATGTGTCCCCACAGCAAATTTGGAGTCTCTATCTCTAACCCGATAGCGCCACCAACAGTCCAAAGTTGAACTTATGTTTTTGATTATAACTTCTGATCCGTAAGTCCTAGAAACGAAATTCTTGATTCCTCTGATTCCTTGGCTCAAGCCGATTCGATTGGACCATATAAAGTAATTTTCCGTCATGAAAATTTTTTCGCCATTTTGAATTATTCGTAAAACCTACTTATGCGAACTCGTCCTAGAGTTTTTACCCGATTGTCGCGAAAATTGGTATGTAGCATCTAGAGACCCTCACGGCAAAAAGTTATCAAAAGAATTTCGATAAACCAATCCGTTGTCGTATAGCGCGTTAACAAATTTTACGTAGAGCGCAAATAACAGATTTTAGGCTGTATCTTCGTCAAACTTAGGCCTATTGACACGACACTTGGTACTTGAGATGCCAGTCAGGAACTGAGGGTGCATGCACAGTTTCGTTGCAGCGCCACCTAGTGGTCAGACAAATGCTTTACATGCCTATAACTTTGGCTCTGATTGACGTATTTTTACGAGACTTGTTTCATTGAAGTCCTGAATAGTTGCCGAGTCCCACGATACCAAACATGCCAGATTTTCCTTTACGGTTAGCCCTGTGCAGCAAAACAGCGCTTAAAAAACACGCGCAAATAACTCCGCGAGCGTCATTCTGATAGACTCGAAAACACCATAGGAAGAACATCGTATTACCTTCTGAACAAAAAGTTCTATTGGCGTTATATTAAAATTTTCATCAGAAATGGCCGAAAATTGCAAAAAACGAAAAATTACCTTTAAATTTTGTGTTTTTTACACATAAATTATAACTTCGCAACGAAAAGAGATTTTTTCACCAGATTTGATACGCTGATGTACGACCACAGTCTGAGGCTACACAAAAAAATTGTATGCTTGCACCACTAGTTGGCCTTATAGTTGATCAAAACCTTTGAAATCAAGCCACCCTATGGTCATACAACTGTTTCTTCACTAAACTAAAGTGTATAGTCATAAAACTAGCTAGATGTAACACAGTTATGACCTAAGGTTGCATGCACAATTTTTTCATTGCGCCACCTACTGGTTTTGAGATAGAAATATGGCATTTTTTGCCTAAAACTACTGCAACAACACATCTAAAACCATGAGTCATCATGGATTATTCCTTTCATGGCTTTGACTATAATCACTGGTGGTTTCCAATTCACTCCCTAGCAACCAATGAGAATACCTTATCAACCATTTTTGCAAGAGCTATATCTCTGCGTCAGAACATCGTAGAGACACGGGGGTGGGCTCTTTTGACTCATTAACACCACTGTAACATTTTGTGAGCTGAGTATTGCCACTGCAAGCACCACTCATTTTTACGTCAGTGTTCTAGTTATCAATGCTCGTCGAAAGAGAGGGAGAGATTTCACTAAATGAGAACAGCTTTTTTGCTGATAACTGTTATATTGTTTTGTCTGAAATCAAGAGATTTTCCTAGGTACTTTAAACTGCTCATCCGAACTCAACTTTTCTTTCTTCTGTGCCCTTTTTGGCTTGACCCCGGTGATTGCTGCTTGCAGCTATATTTAGGGGTCAAGCCCCGAAGGGGCGAAGACCCCTATTGTATTTGTTAGTTTTCTTATTATTATTATTATTCTTCTTCTTCTTCCGCCATTGCGGTCTATGGCAGCCCATAGAACCGTACGTAGGAAAGTTATGAAATTTGGCACACTGATAAAGGACAGTCCAATGTGTCCCCACAGCAAATTTGGAGTCTCTAACTCCAACCCTCTAGCGCCACCAACAGTCTAAAGTTGCACTTACGTTTTTGTTTATAACTTCTGACCCGTACGTCCTAGAAACGAAATTCTTGTTTCCTCTGATTCCTTGGCTCAAGACGATTCGACTGGACCCTATGACGTCATTTTCCGTCATGAAAATTTTTCCGCCATTTTGAATTATTCGTAAAACCTACTTTTGCGAACTCGTCCTAGAGCTTTTGCCCGATTTCCACGAAAATCGGTATGTAGCATCTACAGACCCTCACGGCAAAAAGTTATGGAATTCATGTCGATTCGCCAATCTGTTTGCGTAAACCGCGTCAACAAATTTTACGTAGAGTGCAAAAAAACGGATTTGAGGCTGTATCTTCGCCAAACTTAAGCCTATTGAAACGACACTTGGTACTTGTGATGCCAGTCAGGAACTGAGAGCGCATGCCCAGTTTCGTCGCAGCGCCACCTAGTGGTAAGACGAATGTTTTACACACCTATAACTTTGGCTGTGATCGACGTATTTTCATGGGACTTGTTTCCTTGGAGTCCTAAATAGTTGCCGAGTCCAACGATACCAAACATGCCAGAATTGGCCTTACGGTTAACCCTGCGCGGCAAAATAGCACTTAAAAAACACGCGCGAATATCTCCGCGAGCGTAATTCTGATCGACTCGAAAACATCATAGGAAGAATATTGCATTACCTTCTGAACAAAAAGTTCTATTGGCATTGTATTAAAATTTTCATCAGAAATGGCTGAAAATTGCAAAAAACGAAAAATTACCTTTAAATTTTGTGTTTTTACACATAAATGGCTATAACTTCGTAACGCAAAGATATTTTTTTACCATATTTGATACCCTGATGTATGAGCATATTTTGAGGCCACACAAAAAATATTGTATGCTTGCACCACTAGGTGGCCCTATAATTGAACAAAACCTTTGATATCAAGCCAGCCCTATGGTCATACAACTGTTTCTTCACTAAACTAAAGTGTATAGTCATAAAACTAGCTAGATGTAACACAGTTATGACCTGAGGTTGCATGCACAATTTTGTCATTGCGCCACCTACTGGTTTTGAGATAGAATAACGCATTTTTTGCCTAAAACTACTGCAACAACACTTCTAAAACCATGAGTCATCATGGATTATTCCTTTCATGGCTTTGACTATAATCACTGATGGTTGCCAATTCACTCCCTAGCAACCAATGAGAATACCTTATCAACCGTTTTTGCAAAAGCTATATCTCTGCATCGGAACACCGTAGAGACACGGGGGTGGGCTCTTTTCACTAATTAAACTTGGTTTAACTAGGTTCTTCAGTCTGCTTATCCAATCTCAATTTTACATCCTTTTGGGCCCTTTTCGGCTTGACCCCGGTATTGCTGCTTGCAGCTATATTTATTAGTTATTCTTCTTCCGCCATTGCGGTCTATGGCAGCCCATAGAACCGTACGTAGGAAAGTTATGAAATTTGGCACACTGATAAAGGATAGTCCAATGTGTCCCCACAGCAAATTTGGAGTCTCTATGTCTAACCCGCTAGCGCCACCAACAGTCCAAAGTTGCACTTATGTTTTTGCTTATAACTTCTGATCCGTAAGTCCTAGAAACAAAATTCTTGTTTCCTCTGATTCCTTGGCTCAAGACGATTCGATTGGACCCTATGACGTCATTTTCCGTCATGAAAATTTTCCCGCCAATTTGAATTATTCAAAAAACCTACTTTTTCGAACTCGTCCTAGAGCTTTTGTCCGATTGCCACGAAAATTGGTATGTATCATCTAGAGACACTCATGGCAAAAAGTTATCAAAAGAATTTTGATACACCAATCAGTTGTCGTATACCGCCTTGACAAATGTTACGTAGAGCGCAAAAAAACAGATTTTAGGCTGTATCTTCGTCAAACTTAGGCCTATTGACACAACACTTGGTGCTTGTAATGCCAGTCAGGAACTGAGGTTGCATGCACAGTTTCATCACAGCGCCATCTAGTGGCCAGACCAATGTTTTATATGCCTATAACTTTGGCTGTGATAGATGTATTTTCATGGGGCTTGATTTTTAAGAGTCCTGAGTAGTCGCCGAGTCCAACGATACCAAACATGCCAGATTTCGCCTTACGGTTAGCCCTGTGTAGCAAAACAGCACTTAAAAAACACGTGCGAATATCTCCGCGAGTGTTATTCCGATTGACTCGAAAACACCATAGGAAGAACATTGCGTTACCTTCTGAACAAAAAGTTCTATTGGCGTTATATTAAAATTTTCATCAGAAATGGCCGAAAATTGCAAAAAACGAAAAATTACCTTCTAATTATGTGTTTTTACACATAAATGGTTGTAACTTCGTAACGAAAATAGATTTTTTCACCAGATTTGATACGCTGATGTATGAACACATTCTGAGGCCACACAAAAAAAGTTGTATGCTTGCACCACTAGTTGGCCTTATAATTAAACAAAATCTTTGATATCAAGCCAGCCCTATGGTCTAACAACTGTTTCTTTACTAAACTTAAGTGTATAGTCATTAAACTAGCTAGATGTAACACAATCATGACCTGATGTTGCATGCACAATTTTGTCAATGCGCCACCTAGTGGTTTTGAGATAGAATATGGCATTTTTTGCCTAAAACTACTACAACAACACATCTAAAACCATGAGTCATCATGGATTATTCATTTCATGGCTTTGACTATAATCACTGGTTGTTGCCAATTCACTCCCTAGCAACCAATGAGAATACCTTATCAACCGTATTTTGCAAGAGCTTTATCTCTGCATCAGAACATCGTAGAGACATGGGGGTGGTCTCTTTTGACTCATTAAACTTGCTGTAACATGATGTGTCCTATGTTTTACCACTGCAAACACCACTCACAAGTCCTTCAGTGCTCTAATGTTCCATGAGTGTCAATAACAGAAGGACGATCACAGTAGACAAGAACATAGATTATTTTTGTTGGTTACATTGCCGTTTTTTAATCTGTTGTCATTAGGTTTAACTAGGTTCTTTAATCTGCTAATCCAAACTAAATTTTTAACCCTTCTGTGCCCTTTTCGGCTTGACCCCGGCATTGCTGCTTGCAGCTATATTTATTATTATTATTATTCTGCTTCTTCTTCTTCTTCTTCTTCTTCCGCCATTGCGGTCTATGGCTGCCCATAGAACCGTACGTAGGAAAGTTATGAAATTTGGCACACTGATAAAGGACAGTCCAATGTGTCCCCATAGCAAATTTGGAGTCTCTATCTCAAACTCGCTAGCGCCACCAACAGTCCAAAGTTGCACTTACGTTTTTGCTTATAACTTCTGATCCGTAAGTCCTAGAAACGAAATTCTTGTTTCCTCTGATTCCTTGGCTCAGGACGATTCGATTAGACCCTATTACGTCATTTTCCGTCATGAAAATTTTTCCGCCATTTTGAATTATTCGTAAAACCTACTTTTGCGAACTCGTCCTAGAGTTTTTACCCGATTGCCGCGAAAATTAGTATGTAGCATCTAGAGACCCTCGCGGCAAAAAGTTATTAAAAGAATTTTGATAAACCAATCCGTTGTTGTATAGCGTGTCAACAAATTTTACGTAGAGCGCAAAAAAGCAGATTTTAGGCTGTATCTTCGTCAAACTTAGGCCTATTGACACGAAACTTGGTACTTGTGATGCCAGTCATGAACTGAGTGTGCATGCACAGTTTCGTCGCAGCGCCACCTAGTGGTCAAACAGATGATTTATACACCTTTAACTTTGGGTGCGTTTAACGTATTTTGACGGGACTTGATTTTTAGGAGTCCTGAGTAGTCGCCGAGTCCAACGATACCAAACATGCCAGATTTCGCCTTACGGTTAGCCCTGCGCAGCAAAACAGCACTTAAAAAACACGCGCGAATATCTCCGCGAGCGTTATTCCGATCGACTCGAAAATGCCATAGAAAGAACATAAATTACCTTCTGAACAAAAAGTTCTATTGGCGTTATATTAAATTTTTCATCAGAAATGGCCGAAAATTGCAAAAAACAAAAAATTACCTTTAGATTTTGTGTTTTTTACACATAAATGCTTATAACTTTGCAACGAAAAGAGATTTTTTTCACCAGATTTGATACGCTGATGTATGAGCAGAGTCTGAGGCCACTCAAAAAAATTTGTATGCCTGAACCACTAGGTGGCCCTATAATTGAACAAAATATTTCATATCAAGCAAGCCCTATGGTCATACAACTATTTCTTTGCTGAACTAAAGTGTATAGTCATGAAACTAGCTAGATGTAACGCAGATATGACCCGAGGTTGCATGCACGATTTTGTCATAGCGCCACCTAGTGGTTTGGAGATAGAAAATAGCTATATTTGCCTAAAACTACTGCAACAACACATCTAAAACCATGAGTCATCATGGATTCTTCATTTCATATGGCTTGGTCTATAATCACTGGTGGATGTGAATTTACTCTCTAGCAACCAATGAGAATACCTTATAAACCGTTTTGATAGAGCTTTTTCTCTGCATCAGGACATCGTAGAGACATTGGGATGGTCTCTTTTGACTGATTTAACTTGTTCTAGCATGTTGTGACATGTTGTGTTTTATGCCACTGCAAACATCACTCACATGTCCTTCAGTGCTCTAATGTTCCATGATTGTCAATAACAGAAGGATGATTGCAGTAGACAAGAACATAGATTATTTTTGTTGATAACTTTTGTGTTTTTTTCATTTGACATCATGAGGTTTACATAGGTTCTTTAGTATCCTTATCCAAACTCAACTTTACACCCTTCTGTGCCCTTTTCGGCTTGACCCCGGTATTGCTGCATGCAGCTATATTTAGGGGTCAAGCCCTGAAGGGGCGAAGACCCCTATTGTATCCGTTAGTTTTCTTATAATTAGGGGTCAAGCCCCGAAGGGGCGTAGAACCCTATTGTTATTGTTAGTTTTCTTATTATTATTATTATTATTATTATTATTATTATTATTTTTCTTCCTCGTTCTTCCGCCGAAAGTCAATGGCAGCCCATAGAACCGTACATAGGAAAGTTATGAATTTTGGCACACATGTAGAGGACAGTCTCAGAAGTTACTATAGCAACATTGGTGTGTCTGACTTAAACCCTCTAGCGCCACCAACAGTCCAAAAATCCACTTATGTTCATGCTCATAACTTCTGGCCCATGAGTCCTAGAAACTAAATTCTTGTTTCCTCTAAATCCCTGGCTCATGATGATTCAAATGCACACATTGATGTCATTTGTGTCATGCACATCTTTCAGCCATTTTGAATTTTTCGTAAAACCTACTTTTTCGAACTCCTCCTAGAGCGTTCGTCCGATTTGCATGTCCTTTGGTATGTAGCATCTAGAGACACCCCAGACAAAAAGTTATCAAAAGCTTTTTGATAGACCAATGCGTTCTCGTATAAATTGACAACATATATGGCGGCGAGCACGCCAAAACGGACGTGAGGCCGTATCTTCGCAAAACTTTATTGTATCGACACGAAACTTGGTATATGTCATTACAGTCATGACCTGAGGGTGCCTGCAACGTTTCGTCGCAGCGCCACCTAGTGGTCACGAGATTCGAAAAATGCCTATTTTTGCTTATAACTTCTTCAAACTTGAGTCTAAAATCATGAAGGTGGTCTTGTTAGATTCCTTGAAGCATGCCGAGTCAAACGATACCAAACGGTTTTCGGTCGGCCATTTTGGGTGTCGGCCATTTTGAATTTTCTCATTAAGTTCAGTATTTCACAAACAGATTGGCTTATCGCTACGAAATTTGGCATGGTTCATCAGTGACATGTTCTGAGCGCACCTATAAATCTTTAGGACGGCGCCACCTAGTGGTCAGGATATGTAAAATAAATTTTTTAAATCGTTATATCATTTGATTAAATTGCCACTATGACATAAGACTTCACTCTATTGATTCCTTGGCTCATGCTGAGTCCGACTGTACCAAATATGTCAGAGTCAAACCTACTTCCTGTCGGCCATTTTGATTTATATTGAACAGCTACTTTTTCGAACTCCTCCTAGAGCGCTCGTGTGATTGACTTGATTTTTGGTATGCATCATCTAGAGACACTCTAGACAAAAAGTTATCAAAAGATTTTCGGTAGACCTATCCGTTGTCGTATAACGCATCAAAGAATGCGAGGGCGAGCACGCCAAAATGTGTTTGAGCCTGTATCTTCGCAAAACTTTTGCGTATTAATATGAGACTTGGTATATGTCATAACAGTGATGACTTGAGGGTGCATGCACCATTTCGTCACACTGCCCCCTACTGGTCACGAGATATAAAAAATGTCTATTTTTGGTTATAACTACTGCAAATTTGAATGTAAAATTATGAGACTGGTCTTCTTAGATTTCATGAGGCATGCCGAGTCAAACGATACCAAATGGTTTTTGGTCGGCCATTTTGTGTGTCGGCCATTTTGAATTTTTCTTTAAGTTCAAGTATTTCAGAAACGCAATTGCGTATTGTTATGAAACTTGGTATGGTTCATCAGCAACATGTTCTGGGAGGACTTGTAAACTTTTCGGTGCCCCCTAGTGGTCAAGAGATTTGAAGCTATATCTCTGCATCTCTTTATCGTATTTACACCAAATTTGGTGGGTGTCATCACAATCAAGACCTGAGTCACAATTTATTTTTTGGTCAGTGCCCCCTAGTGGTCAAGTCATTTAAGGCTATATCTCCGTATCGCTTTATTGTATTTACACTAAATTTGAAATGTGTCATCACAGTCATGACCTGAGGCACCATCTATTCTTTCGGCACAGTGCCACCTAGTGGTCTCAAGATACGAAAAAATTGCTTTTTTTCATAAAACTAATGCAAACTTAGATGTTAAATCATGGCAGTCATCACGTATGAATCATTTTTTGCCATATTTGGCTTGACCCCGGTATCGCTGCTTGTTATTAGGGGTCAAGCCCCGAAGGGGCGAAGACCCCTATTGTATCCGTTAGTTTTCTTATAATTATTGTTATTCTTCTTCTTCCGCCATTGCGGTCTATGGCAGCCCATAGAACCGTACGTAGGAAAGTTATGAAATTTGGCACACTGATAAAGGACAGTCCAATGTGTCCCCACAGCAAATTTGGAGTCTCTATCTCCAACCCTCTAGCGCCACCAACAGTCCAAAGTTGCACTTACGTTTTTGCTTATAACTTCTGATCCGTAAGACCTAGAAACAAAATTCTTGTTTCCTCTGATTCCTTGGCTCAAGACGATTCGATTTGACCCTATGACGTCATTTTCCGTCATGGAAATTTTTCCGCCATTTTGAATTATTCGTAAAACCTACTTTTGCGAACTCGTCCTAGAGCTTTTGCCCAATTTCCACGAAAATCGGTATATAGCATCTACAGACCCTCACGGCAAAAAGTTATGGAATTCATGTCAATTCGTCCATCCGTTTCCGTAAACCGCGTCAACAAATTTTACGTAGAGCGCAAAAAAACGGATTTGAGGCTGTATCTTTGCCAAACTTAAGCCTATTGACACGATACTTGGTACTTGTGATGCGAGTCAGGAACTTAGGGTGCATGCAGAGTTTCGTAACAGCGCCACCTAGTGGTCAGACTTATGCTTTACACGCGTATAACTTTGGCTCCAATTGACGTATTTTCACGGGACTTGTTTCTTTGGAGTTCTGAATAGTTGAAGAGTCCAACGATACCAAACATGACAGAATTGGCCTTACGGTTAACCCTGCACGGCAAAACAGCACTTAAAAAACATGCGCGAATATCTCCGCGAGCGTTAGTCCGATCGACTCGAAAATGCCATAGGAAGAACATTGCGTTACCTTCTGAACAAAAAACTCTATTGGCGTTATATTAAAATTTTCATCAGAAATGGCCGAAAATTGCAAAAAACGAAAAATTACCTTTACATTTTGTGTTTTTTAAACATAAATGGTTATAACTTCGCAATGAAAAGAGATTTTTTCACCAGATTTGATACGCTGATGTATGAGCAGAGTCTGAGGCCACACAAAAAAATTGGTATGCCTGAACCACTAGGTGGCCCTATAATTGAACAAAATATTTCATATCAAGCAAGCCCTATGGTCATACAACTATTTCTTTGCTGAACTAAAGTGTATTGTCATGAAACAAGCTAGATGTAAGGCAGATATGACCCGAGGTTGCATGCACGATTCTGTCATAGCGCGACCTAGTGGTTTGGAGATAGAAAATAGCTATATTTGCATAAAACTACTGCAACAACACATCTAAAACCATGAGTCATCATGGATTCTTCATTTCATATGGCTTGGTCTATAATTACTGCTGGATGTGAATTTACTCTCTAGCAACCAATGAGAATACCTTATCAACCGTTTTTGAAAGAGCTTTTTCTCTGCATCAGAACATCGTAGAGACATGGGGATGGTCTCTTTTGACTGATTTAACTTGTTGTAACATGTTGTGACCCATGTTATGCCACTGCAAACATCACTCACATATCCTTCTGTGCTCTAATGTTCCATGACTGTCAATAACAGAAGGACGATTGCAGTGGATTAGAACATAGATTATTTTTGTTGATTACTTTTGCGTTTTTTCATCTGAAATCATTAGGTTTACCTAGGTTCTTTGGTCTGCTTATCCAAACTCAACTTTACACCCTTCTGTGCCCTTTTCGGCTTGACCCCGGTATCGCTGCTTGCAGCTATATTTATTGTTATTCTTCTTCTTCCGCCATTGCGGTCTATGGCAGCCCATAGAACCGTACGTAGGAAAGTTATGAAATTTGGCACACTGATAAAGGACAGTCCAATGTGTCCCCACAGCAAATTTGGAGTCTCTATCTCCAACCCTCTAGCGCCACCAACAGTCCAAAGTTGCACTTACGTTTTTGCTTATAACTTCTGATCCGTAAGACCTAGAAACAAAATTCTTGTTTCCTCTGATTCCTTGGCTCAAGACGATTCGATTTGACCCTATGACGTCATTTTCCGTCATGGAAATTTTTCCGCCATTTTGAATTATTCGTAAAACCTACTTTTGCGAACTCGTCCTAGAGCTTTTGCCCAATTTCCACGAAAATCGGTATGCAGCATCTACAGACCCTCACGGCAAAAAGTTATGGAATTCATGTCAATTCGTCCATCCGTTTCCGTAAATCGCGTCAACGAATTTTACGTAGAGCGCAAAAAAACGGATTTGAGGCTGTATCTTTGCCAAACTTAAGCCTATTGACACGATACTTGGTACTTGTGATGCGAGTCAGGAACTTAGGGTGCATGCAGAGTTTCGTCACAGCGCCACCTAGTGGTCAGACTTATGCTTTAAACGCCTATAACGTTGGCTCCGATTGACATATTTTCACGGGACTTGTTTCTTTGGAGTTCTGAATAGTTGCCGAGTCCAACGATACCAAACATGCCAGAATTCGCTTTACGGTTAACCCTGTGCGGCAAAATAGCACTTAAAAAACACGCTCGAATATCTCCGCGAGCGTTATTCCGATCGACTCGAAAATGCCATAGGAAGAACACTGCATTACCTTCTGAACAAAAAACTCTATTGGCGTTATATTAAAATTTTTATCAGAAATGGCCGAAAATTGCAAAAAACGAAAAATTACCTTTACATTTTGTGTTTTTTACACATAAATGGTTATAACTTCGCAACGAAAATAGATTTTTTTCACCATATTTGATACCCTGATGTATGAGCATATTTTGAGGCCACACAAAAAAAATTGTATGCTTGCACCACTAGGTGGCCCTATAATTGAACAAAACCTTTGATATCAAGCCAGCCCTATGGTCATACAACTGTTTCTTCACTAAACTAAAGTGTATAGTCATAAAACTAGCTAGATGTAACACAGTTATGACCTGATGTTGCATGCACAATGTTGTCATTGCGCCACCTACTGGTTTTGAGATAGAATATGGTATTATTTGCCTAAAACTAATGCAACAACACTTCTAAAACCATGAGTCATCATGGATTATTCCTTTCATGGCTTTGACTATAATCACTGATGGTTGCCAATTCACTCCCTAGCAACCAATGAGAATACCTTATCAACCGGTTTTGCAAAAGCTATATCTCTGCATCGGAACATCGTAGAGACACGGGGGTGGGCTCTTTTGACTAATTAAACTTGGTTTAACTAGGTTCTTCAGTCTGCTTATCCAATCTCAATTTTACATCCTTTTGGGCCCTTTTCGGCTTGACCCCGGTATTGCTGCTTGCAGCTATATTTAGGGGTCAAGCCCCGAAGGGGCGAAGACCCCTATTGTATTTGTTAGTGTTCTTATTATTAGGGGTCAAGCCCCGAAGGGGCGAAGACCCCTATTGTATTTGTTAGTTTTCTTATTATTATTATAATAATTATTCTGCTTCTTCTTCTTCTTCTTCTTCTTCTTCCGCCATTGCGGTCTATGGCAGCCCATAGAACCGTACGTAGGAAAGTTATGAAATTTGGCACACTGATAAAGGACAGTCCAATGTGTCCCCACAGCAAATTTGGAGTCTCTATCTCTAACCCGCTAGCGCCACCAACAGTCCAAAGTTGAACTTATGTTTTTGCTTATAACTTCTGATCCGTAAGTCCTAAAAACGAAATTCTTGTTTCCTCTGATTCCTTGGCTCAAGACGATTCGATTGGACCATATGATGTCATTTTCCGTCATGAAAATTTTTCCGCCATTTTGAATTATTCGTAAAACCTACTTTTGCGAACTCGTCCTAGAGTTTTTACCCGATTGCCGCGAAAATTGGTATGTAGCATCTAGAGACCCTCACGGCAAAAAGTTATTAAAAGAATTTCGATAAACCAATCCGTTGTCTTATAGCGCGTCAACGAATTTTACATAGAGCGCAAAAAAACAGATTTTAGGCTGTATCTTCGTCAAACTTAGGCCTATTGACACGACACTTGGTACTTGTGATGCCAGTCAGGAACTGAGTGTGCATGCACAGTTTCGTCGCAGCGCCACCTATTGGCCAGACAGATGTTTTTTACACCTATAACTTTGGCTGTGATCAACGTATTTTGACGGGACTTGATTTTTAGGAGTCCTGAATAGTCGCCGAGTCTAACGATACCAAACATGCCAAATTTCGCCTTATGGTTAGCCCTGCGCAGCAAAACAGCACTTAAAAAACACGCGCGAATATCTCCGCGAGCGTAATTCTGATCGACTCGAAAACATCATAGGAAGAATATTGCATTACCTTCTGAACAAAAGTTCTATTGGCATTGTATTAAAATTTTCATCAGAAATGGCTGAAAATTGCAAAAAACGAAAAATTACCTTTAAATTTTGTGTTTTTACACATAAATGGTTATAACTTCGTAACGCAAAGAGATTTTTTCACCATATTTGATACGCTGATGAACGACCACAGTCTGAGGCTACACAAAAAAAATTGTATGGTTGCACCACTAGTTGGCCTTATAATTTAACAAAACCTTTGAAATCAAGCCACCCTGTGGTCATACAACCGTTTCTTCACTAAATTAAAGTGTATAGTCATAAAACTAGCTAGATGTAACAAAGTTATGACCTGAGGTTGCATGCACAATTTTGTCATTGCGCCACCTACTGGTTTTGAGATAGAATATGGCATTTTTTTGCCTAAAACTACTGCAACAACACATCTAAAACCATGAGTCATCATGGATTATTCCTTTCATGGCTTTGACTATAATCACTAGTGGATGTCCATTTACTCTCTAGCAACCAATGAGAATACGTTATCAACTGTTTTTGCAAGAGCTTTTCTCTGCATCAGAACATCGCAGAGACATGGGGGTGGGCTCTTTTGACTCATTAACACCACTGTAACATTTTGTGAGCTGAGTATTGCCACTAGAAGCACCACTCATTTTTACGTCAGTGTTCTAGTTATCAATGCTCGACAAAAGAGAGGGAGAGATTTCACTAAATGAGAACAGCTTTTTTGCTGATAACTGTTATATTGTTTTGTCTGAAATCAAGAGATTTTCCTAGGTACTTTAAACTGCTCATCCGAAGTCAACTTTACTTTCTGCTGTGCCCTTTTTGGCTTGACCCCGGTGATTGCTGCTTGCAGCTATATTTAGGGGTCAAGCCCAGAATGGGCGAAGACCCCTATTGTATCCGTTAGTTTTCTTTTTCTTTTTCTTTTTCTTTTTCTTTTTAAATATTATTCTTCTTCCTGTTCCATTGCGGTCTATGGCAGCCCATAGAACCGTACATAGGAAAGTTATGAAATTTGGCACACTGACAGAGGACAGTCCAAATAATATCCCTAGCAATTTTGGAGTCTCTATCTCAAACCCGCTAGCGCCACCAACAGTCCAAAGTTGAACTTATGTTTTTGCTTATAACTTCTTATCCGTACGTCCTAGAAATGAAATTCTTGTTTCCTCTGATTCCTTGGCTCAAGACGATTCGAATGGATCCTATGACGTCATTTTCCGTCATGAAAATTTTTCCGCCATTTTGAATTATTCGTAAAACCTACTTTTGCGAACTCGTCCTAGAGTTTTTACCCGATTGACGCGAAAATTGGTATGTAGCATCTAGAGACCCTCACGGCAAAAATTTATCAAAAGAATTTCGATAAACCAATCCGATGTTGTATAGCGCGTCAACAAATTTTACGTAGAGCGCAAAAAACAGATTTTAGGCTGTATCTTCGCCAAACTTAGGCCTATTGACAAGACACTTGGTACTTGTGATGCCAGTCAGGAACTGAGTGTGCATGCACAGTTTCGTCGCAGCGCCACCTAGTGGCCAGACAGATGCTTTTTACACCTATAACTTTGGCTGTGATCAACGTATTTTGACGGGACTTGATTTTTAGGAGTCCTGAATAGTCGCCGAGTCCAACGATAACAAACATGCCAGATTTCGCCTTACGGTTAGCCCTGCGCAGCAAAACACCACTTAAAGAACATGCGCGAATATCTCCGCGAGCGTTATTCCGATCGACTCGAAAACACCATAGGAAGAAAATTGCATTACCTTCTGAACAAAAAGTTCTATTGGCGTTATATTAAAATATTCATCAGAAATGGCCGAAAATTGCAAAAAACGAAAAATTACCTTTTACAATTTGTGTTTTTATACATAAATGGTTATAACTTCGCAACGAAAAGAATTTTTTTCACCAGATTTGATACGCTGATGTATGAGAAGAGTCTGAAGCCACACAAAAAAATTGGTATGCCTGAACCACTAGGTGGCCCTATAATTGAACAAAATCTTACATATCAAGCAAGCCCTATGGTCATACAACTATTTCTTCACTAAACTAAAGTGTATAGTTATAAAACTAGCTAGATGTAACACAGTTATGAACTGAGGTTGCATGCACAACTTTGTCATTGCGCCACCTAGTGGTTTTGATATAGAAATATGGTATTTTTGCCTAAAACTACTCCAACAGTACATCTAAAATCTTGGGTCATCATGTATTATTCCTTTCGTGGCTTGGAGATCATTGGTGCATGCCAATTAACTCCTTAGCAACCAATTAGGATACCTTATCAATCCTTTTTACAAGAGCTATATCTCTGCATCAGAACATCGTAGAGACATGGGGGTGGTCTCTTTTGACTCATTAACACCACTGTAACATTTTGTGAGCTGAGAATTGCCACTGCAAGCACCACTCACATTTTCTTCAGTGTTCTAGTTGTCAATGCTCCTCGAGAAGAGAGGGAGAGATTACACTGAATGAAAACACAGCTTTTTTGCTGATAACTGTTATATTACTTAGTCTGAAATCAATAGATTTTCCTAGGTTCTTTAAAGGACAAGTTCGGTATTTTAGACTTAAAGCCCTGTTTTCAGATTGTTTATGGTGAAATAGAATGGTTTTGACTGAAATTTCGACATTTTCGGCTGCCCTGAGAATTTTCGCGTGTTTGTGTTTCAGCTCAGACCTCTACAATGGGTTTAATGGTGCACTGGAACAATCCTTCCTAAAATGCATTAAACTTTCGTTTACAAAGACGTGAAACTCACCGAGTGGTCAGGGGTGTTCACTGGTATGCTCACACAAAAATCGCTCCAAAAGACGCATTCCAACAGGTTTTATCGTAGTTTTTACCAACTCCATTGACTGTATTAGACGTCCTGTGAGGTACCGTATTACTCCGCGCCGGGAACTTTGTTTCTATTCTTGCAATTGGCAAAGGCGGATTAGTGCCACCACCTGGGCTGGAGTGTTTATTATTCAAGCTCTAAGCGGAAGAATGTACGGGTGTGAGGCGTTTGGGGAAATAGGTCCACAAGTTAACAACAAATGCTAAAACAGCTGTTGGAAAGCATCTTTTGCAGCGATTTTTGTGTGAGCATATCAGTGAACACCCCTGACCACTCGGTGAGTTTCACGTCTTTGTAAACGAAAGTTTAATGCATTTTAGGAAGGATTGTTCCAGTGCACCATTAAACCCATTGTAGAGGTCTGAGCTGAAACACAAACACGCGAAAATTCTCAGGGCAGCCGAAAATGTCGAAATTTCAGTCAAAACCATTCTATTTCACCATAAACAATCTGAAAACAGGGCTTTAAGTCTAAAATACCGAACTTGTCCTTTAAACTGCTCATCCGAATTCAACTTTACTTTCTTCTGTGCCCTTTTTGGCTTGACCCCGGCATTGCTGCTTGCAGCTATATTTAGGGGTCAAGCCCCGAAGGGGCGAAGACCCCTATTGTATTTGTTAGTTTTCTTATTATTATTATTAGGGGTCAAGCCCAGAATGGGCGAAGACCCCTATTGTATCCGTTAGTTTTCTTTTTATTATTATTATTATAATAATTATTATTATTCCTCCGCCATTGCGGTCTATGGCAGCCCCTAGAACCGTACATAGGAAAGTTATGAAATTTGGCACACTGACAGAGGACAGTCCAAATAATATCCACAGCAAATTTGGAGTTTCTATCTCAAGCCCGCTAGCGCCACCAACAGTCCAAAGTTGCACTTATGTTTTTGCTTATAACTTCTGATCCGTAAGTCCCACAAACAAAATTCTTGCTTCCTCTGATTCCTTGGCTCAAGCCGATTCGATTGGACCCTATGACGTCATTTTCCGTCATGAAATTTTTTCTGCCATTTTGAATTATTCGTAAAACCTACTTTTGCGAACTCGTCCTAGAGTTTTTACCCGATTGCCGCGAAAATTGGTATGTAGCATCTAGAGACCCTCACGGCAAAAAGTTATCAAAAGAATTTCGATAAACCAATCCGTTGTCGTATAGCGCGTCAACAAAATTTTCGTAGAGTGCAAAAAAACAGATTTTAGGCTGTATCTTCGTCAAACTTAGGCCTATTGACACGACACTTGGTACTTGTGATGCCAGTCAGGAAGTGAGTGTGCATGCACAGTTTCGTCGCAGCGCCACCTACTGGCCAGACAGATGTTTTTTACACCTATAACTTTGGCTGTGATCAACGTATTTTGACGGGACTTGATTTTTAGGAGTCCTGAATAGTCGCCGAGTCCAACGATACCAAACATGACAGATTTCGCCTTACGGTTAGCCCTGCGCAGCAAAACAGCACTTAAAAAACACGCGCGAATATCTCCGCGAGCGTAATTCTGATCGACTCGAAAACATCATAGGAAGAATATTGCATTACCTTCTGAACAAAAAGTTCTATTGGCACTACATTAAAATTTTCATCAGAAATGGCCGAAAATGGCAAAAAACGAAAAATTACCTTTAAATTTTGTGTTTTTACACATAAATGGTTATAACTTCGTAACGCAAAGAGATTTTTTCACCATATTTGATACGCTGATGTACGACTACAGTCTGAGGCTACACAAAAAAAATTGTATGGTTGTACCACTAGTTGGCCTTATAATTGAACAAAACCTTTGAAATCAAGCCACCCTATGGTCATACAACTGTTTCTTCACTAAACTAAAGTGTATAGTCATAAAACTAGCTAGATGTAACACATTTATGACCTGAGGTTGCATGCACGAATTTTGTCAATGCGCCACCTACTGGTTTTGAGATAGAATATGGCATTTTTTTGGCCTAAAACTACTGCAACAACACATCTAAAACCATGAGTCATCATGGATTATTCCTTTCATGGCTTTGACTATAATCACTAGTGGATGTCCATTTACTCTCTAGCAACCAATGAGAATACCTTATCAACTGTTTTTGCAAGAGCTTTTTCTCTGCATCAGAACATCGCAGAGACATGGGGATGGTCTCTTTTGACTCTTTTAACTTGTTGTAACATGTTGTGACCCATGTTTGCCCACTGTAAGCATCACATACATGTCCTTCAGTGCTCTAATGTCCCATGATTGTCAATAACCGAAGGACAGTTGCAGTAGACAAGAACATAGATTATTTTTGTTGATTACTTTGCATTTTTTCATCTGAAATCATTAGGTTTACCTAAGTTCTTCAGTCTGCTTATCCAAACGCAACTTTACATCCTTCTGTGCCCTTTTCGGCTTGACCCCGGTGATTGCTGCTTGCAGCTATATTTATTATTAGGGGTCAAGCCCCGAAGGGGCGTAGAACCCTATTGTTATTGTTAGTTTTCTTATTATTATTATTATTATTATTATTATTATTATTATTTTTCTTCCTCGTTCTTCCGCCGAAAGTCAATGGCAGCCCATAGAACCGTACATAGGAAAGTTATGAATTTTGGCACACATGTAGAGGACAGTCTCAGAAGTTACTATAGCAACATTGGTGTGTCTGACTCAAACCCTCTAGCGCCACCAACAGTCCAAAAATCCACTTATGTTCATGCTCATAACTTCTGACCCATGAGTCCTAGAAACAAAATTCTTGTTTCCTCTGAATCCTTGACTCATGGTGATTCAAATGCACACATTGATGTCATTTGTGTCATGCACATCTTTCCGCCATTTTGAATTTTTTGAAAAACCTACTTTTTCGAACTCCTCCTAGACCGTTTGTCCGATTTGCATGTCCTTTGGTATGTAGCATCTAGAGACACCCAAGACAAAAAGTTATCAAAAGCTTTTTGATAGACCAATGCGTTCTCATATAAATTGACAAAATATATGGCGGCGAGCACGCCAAAACGGACGTGAGGCCTTATCTTCGCAAAACTTTATTGTATCGACACGAAAATTGGTATATGTCATAACAGTCATGACCTGAGGGTGCCTGCAACGTTTCGTCAGAGCGCCACCTAGTGGTTACGAGATTCGAAAAATGCTTATTTTCGCTTATAACTACTTCAAACTTGAGTCTAAAATCATGAAGGTGGTCTTGTTAGATTCCTTGAGGCATGCCGAGTCAAACGATACCAAACGGTTTTCGCTCGGCCATTTTGGGTGTCGGCCATTTTGAATTTTCTCATTAAGCTCAGTATTTCACAAACAGAATGGCGTATCGCTACGAAATTTGGCATGGTTCATCAGTGACATGTTCTGAGCGCACCTATAAATCTTTAGGACGGCGCCACCTAGTGGTCAGGATATGTAAAACAATTTTTTAAAATCTTTATATCATTTGATTAAATTGCCACTATGACATAAGACTTCACTCTATTGATTCCTTGGCTCATGCTGAGTCCGACTGTACCAAATATGTCTGAGTCAAACCTACTTCCTGTCGGCCATTTTGAATTATATTGAACAGCTACTTTTTCGAACTCCTTCTAGAGCGCTCGTGTGATTGGCTTGATTTTTGGTATGCATCGTCTATAGACACTCTATACAAAAAGTTATCAAAAGATTTTCGGTAGACCTATCCGTTGTCGTATAATGCATCAAAGAATGCGAGAGCGAGCACGTCAAAATGTGTTTGAGCCTGTATCTTCGCAAAACTTATGCGTATTAATATGAGACTTGGTAAATGTCATAACAGTGATGCCCTGAGGGTGCATGCACCATTTCGCCACACTGCCCCCTACTGGTCACGATATATAAAAAAATGTCTATTTTTGCTTATAACTACTGCAAATTTGAATGTAAAATTATGAGACTGGTCTTGTTAGATTTCATGAGGCATGCCGAGTCAAACGATACCAAATGGTTTTTGGTCGGCCATTTTGTGTGTCGGCCATTTTGAATTTTTCTTTAAGTTTAAGTATTTCAGAAACGCAATTGCGTATTGTTATGAAACTTGGTATGGTTCATCAGCAACATGTTCTGGGAGGACTTGTAAACTTTTCGGTGCCCCCTAGTGGTCAAGAGATTTGAAGCTATATCTCTGCATCTCTTTATCGTATTTACACCAAATTTGGTGGGTGTCATCACAAACAAGACCTGAGTCACAATTTATTTTTTGGTCAGTGCCCCCTAGTGGTCAAGTCATTTAAGGCTATATCTCTGCATCTCTTTATTGTATTCACACCAAATTTGGTGGGTGTCATCACAATCAAGACCTGAGTCACAATTTATTTTTGGGCAGTGCCCCCTAGTGGTCAAGTCATTTAAGGCTATATCTCCGTATCGCTTTATTGTATTTACACTAAATTTGGTTTGTGTCATCACAGTCATGACCTGAGGCACCATCTATTCTTTCAGCACAGTGCCACCTAGTGGTCTCAAGATACGAATAAATTGTTTTTTTCATAAAACTAATGCAAACTTAGATGTTAAATCATGGCAGTCATCACGTATGAATCATTTTTTGCCATGTTTGGCTTGACCCCGGTATCGCTGCTTGCAGCTATATTTAGGGGTCAAGCCACGAAGTGGCGTAGACACCTATTGTTATTGTTAGTTTTCTTATTATTATTATTATTCTTCCTCTTCCGCCATTGAAGTCAATGGCAGCCCATAGAACCGTACGTAGGAAAGTTGTGAATTTTGGCACACATGTAGAGGACAGTCTAAGAAGTTACTATAGCAACATTGGTGTGTCTGACTCAAACCCTCTAGCGCCACCAACAGTCCAAAAATCCACTTATGTTCATGCTCATAACTTCTGACCCGTGAGTCATAGACACTAAATTCTTGTTTCCTCTGAATCCTTTGCTCATGATGATTCAATTGCACACATTGATGTCAATTCTGTCATGCACATCTTTCCGCCATTTTGAATTTCCCGTAAAACCTACTTTTTCGAACTCCTCTTAGAGCGTTTGTCCGATTTGCATGTCCTTTGGTATATAGCATCTAGAGACACCCATGACAAAAAGTTATCAAAAGCTTTTTGATAGACCAATGCGTTCTCGTATACCGTGACAACATGTACGGCGGCGAGCACGCCAAAACAGATGTGAGGCCGTATCTTCGCAAAACTTATGTGTATCGACACGAAACTTGGTATATGTCATTACAGTCATGACCTGAGGGTGCCTGCAACGTTTCGTCACAGCGCCACCTAGTGGTCACGAGATTCGAAAAATGCCTATTTTCGCTTATAACTACTTCAAACTTGTGTCTAAAATCATGAAGGTGGTCTTGTTAGATTCCTTGAGGCATGCCGAGTCAAACGATATCAAACGGTTTTCGGTCGGCCATTTTGGGTGTCGGCCATTTTGAATTTTCTCATTAAGTTCAGTATTTCACAAACAGAATGGCGTATCGCTACAAAATTTGGCATGGTTCATCAGTGACATGTTCTGAGCGCACCTATAAATCTTAAAGACGGCGCCACCTAGTGGTCAGGATATGTAAAAAAATTTTTTAAAATCTTTATGTCATTTGATTAAATTGCCACTATGACATAAGACTTCACTCTATTGATTCCTTGGCTCATGCTGAGTCCGACTGTACCAAATATGTCTGAGTCAAACCTACTTCCTGTCGGCCATTTTGAATTATATTGAACACCTACTTTTTCGAACTCCTCCTAGAGCGCTTGTGTGATTGGCTTGATTTTTGGTATGCATCATCTAGAGACACTCTAGACAAAAAGTTATCAAAAGATTTTCGTTAGACTTATCCGTTCTCGTATAACGCATCAAAGAATGCGAGGGCGAGCACGCCAAAATGTGTTTGAGCCTGTATCTTCGCAAAACTTTTGCGTATTAATATGAGACTTGGTATATGTCATAACAGTGATGACCTGAGGGTGCATGCACCATTTCGTCACACTGCCTCCTGCTGGTCACGAGATATATAAAAAATGTCTATTTTTGCTTATAACTACTGCAAATTTGAATGTAAAATTATGAGACTGGTCTTGTTAGATTTCTTGAGGCATGGCGAGTCAAACGATACCAAATGTTTTTTGGTCGGCCATTTTGTGTGTCGGCCATTTTGAATTTTTCTTTAAGTTCAAGTATTTCAGAAACGCAATTGCGTATTGTTATGAAACTTGGTATGGTTCATCAGCAACATGTTCTGGGAGGACTTGTAAACTTCCCGGCGCCCCCTAGTGGTCAAGAGATTTGAAGCTATATCTCTGCATCTCTTTATCGTATTAACACCAAATTTGGTGGGTGTCATCACAATCAAGACCTGAGTCACAATTTATTTTTTGGTCAGTGCCCCCTAGTGGTCAAGTCATTTAAGGCTACATCTCTGCATCTCTTTATTGTATTCACACCAAATTTGGTGGGTGTCATCACAATCAAGACCTGAGTCACAATACATTTTTTGGTCAGTGCCCCCTAGTGGTCAAGTCATTTAAGGCTATATCTCCTTATCGCTTTATTGTATTTACACTAAATTTGGTATGTGTCATCACAGTCATGACCTGAGTCACCATCTATTCTTTCAGCACAGTGCCAACTAGTGGTCTCAAGATACAAAAAATTGCTTTTTTTCATAAAACTAATGCAAACTTAGATGTTAAATTGTGACAGTCATCACGTATGAATCATTTTTTGCCATGTTTGGCTTGACCCCGGTATCGCTGCTTGCAGCTATATTTATTATTCTTCTTCTTCCGCCATTGCGGTCTATGGCAGCCCATAGAACCGTACGTAGGAAAGTTATGAAATTTGGCACACTGATAAAGGACAGTCCAAATATTATCCACAGCAAATTTGGAGTCTCTATCTCAAACCCGCTAGCGCCACCAACAGTCCAAAGTTGCACTTATGTTTTTGCTTATAACTTTTGATCCGTAAGGCCTAGAAACGAAATTCTTGTTTCCTCTGATTCCTTGGCTCAAGACGATTCGATTGGACCCTATGACGTCATTTTCCGTCATGAAAATTTTTCTGCCATTTTGAATTATTCGTAAAACCTACTTTTGCGAACTCGTCCTAGAGTTTTTACCCGATTGCCGCGAAAATTGGTATGTAGCATCTAGAGACCCTCACGGCAAAAAGTTATTAAAAGAATTTTGATGAACCAATCCGTTGTCGTAAAGCGTGTCAACAAATTTTACGTAGAGCGCAAAAAAACAGATTTTAGGCTGTATCTTCGTCAAACTTAGGCCTATTGACACGACACTTGGTACTTGTGATGCCAGTCAGGAACTGAGTGTGCTTGCACAGTTTCGTCGCAGCGTCACGTAGTGGCCAGACAGATGTTTTATACACTTATAACTTTGGCTGCGATCAATGTATTTTGACGGGACTTGATTTTCAGGAGTCCTGAGCAGTCGCCGAGTCCAACGATACCAAACATGCCAGATTTCGCTTTACGGTTAGCCCTGCGCAGCAAAACAGCACTTAAAAAACATGCGCGAATATCTCCGCGAGCGTTATTCCGATCGACTCGAAAACACCATAGGAAGAACATTGCATTACCTTCTGAACAAAAAGTTCTATTGGCGTTATATTAAAATTTTCATCAGAAATGGCCGAAAATTGCAAAAAACGAAAAATTACCTTTAGATTTTGTGGTTTTTACACATAAATGGTTATAACTTCGCAACGAAAAGAGATTTTTTCACCAGATTTGATACACTGATGTATGAGCAGAGTCTGAGGCCACACAAAAAAATTGGTATGCCTGAACCACTAGGTGGCCCTATAATTGAACAAAATCTTTCATATCAAGCAAGTCCTATGGTCATACAACTATTTCTTTGCCGAACTAAAGTGTATAGTCATGAAACTAGCTAGATGTAACGCAATCATGAGGTTGCATTCACGATTCTGTCATAGCGCCCCCTAGTGGTTTGGAGATAGAAAATAGCTATTTTTGCCTAAATCTACTGCAACAGCACATCTAAAACCATGAGTCATCATGGATTATTCCTTTCATGGCTTTGACTATAATCACTGGTGGTTGCCAATTCACTCCCTAGCAACCAATGAGAATACCTTATCAACCGTTTTGCAAGAGCTATAACTCTGCGTCAGAACATCGTAGAGACACGGGGGTGGGCTCTTTTGACTCATTAACAACACTGTAACATTTTGAGAGCTGAGTATTGCCACTGCAAGCACCACTCATTTTTACGTCAGTGTTCTAGTTATCAATGCTCGTCGAAAGAGAGGGAGAGATTTCACTAAATGAGAACACAGCTTTTTTGCTGATAACTGTTATATTGTTTTGTCTGAAATCAAGAGATTTTCTTAGGTTCTTTAAACTGCTCATCCGAAGTCAACTTTACTTTCTGCTGTGCCCTTTTTGGCTTGACCCCGGTGATTGCTGCTTGCAGCTATATTGGCAATTGTTTCTGTTAGTAAATTTTTCTTCTTCCGCCATTGCGGTCTATGGCAGCCCATAGAACCGTACGTAGGAAAGTTATGAAATTTGGCACACTGATAGAGGACAGTCCAAATAATATCCACAGCAAATTTGGAGTCTCTATCTCAAGCCCACTAGCGCCACCAACAGTCCAAAGTTGCACTTACGTTTTGTCTTATAACTTCTGAACCGTAAGTCCCAGAAATGAAATTCTTGTTTCCTCTGATTCCTTGGCTAAAGACGATTCGATTAGACCCTATGACGTCATTTTCCGTCATGAAAACTTTTCCGCCATTTTGAATTATTTGTTAAACCTACTTTTGCGAACTCGTCCTAGAGTTTTTGCCCGTTTGCCTCAAAAATCGGTATGCAGCATCTAGAGACACTCAAGGCAAAAAGTTATTAAAAGAATTTCGATAAACAAATCCGTTGTCGTATAGCGCGTCAACGAATTTTAGGTAGCGCGCACAATAACAGATTTTAGGCTGTATCTTCGCCAAACTTAGGCCTATTGACACGACACTTGGTACTTGAGATGCCAGTCAGGAACTGAGGGTGCATGCACAGTTTCGTTGCAGCGCCACCTAGTTGCCAGACGAATGTTCTATACGCCTATAACTTTGGCTGCGATAAAAGTATTTTCACGGGACTTGATTTTTTGGAGTCCTGAGTAGTCGTCGAGTCCAACGATACCAAACATGCCAGGTTTCGTCATACGGTTAGCCCTGTGCAGAAAAATAGCACTTAAAAAACACTCGCGAATATCTCTGCGAGCGTTATTCCGATCGACTCAAAAACACCATAGGAAGAACATTGCATTACCTTCTGAACAAAAAGTTCTATTGGTGTTATATTAAAATTTTCATCAGAAATGGCCGAAAAATGCAAAAAACGAAAAATTACCTTTAAATTTAGCATTTTTTACACATAAATGGTTATAACTTCGCAACAAAAAGAGATTTTTTCACCGGATTTGATATGCTGATGTACGACCACAGTCTGAGGCTACACAAAAAAAATGTATGCTTGCACCACTAGTTGGCCTTATAATTGAACAAAACATTTGAAATCAAGCCACCCTATGGTAATACAACTGTTTCTTCACTAAACTAAAGTGTATAGTCATAAAACTAGCTAGATGTAACACAGTTATGACCTGAGGTTGCATGCACAATTTTGTCATTGCGCCACCTACTGGTTTTGAGATAGAAATATGGCATTTTTTGCCTAAAACTACTGCAACAACACATCTAAAACCATGAGTCATCATGGATTATTCCTTTCATGGCTTTGACTATAATCACTTGTGGTTGCCAATTCACTCCCTGGCAACCAATGAGAATACCTTATCAACCGTTTTTGCAAGAGCTATATCTCTGCGTCAGAACATCGTAGAGACACGGGGGTGGGCTCTTTTGACTTATTAACACCACTGTAACATTTTGTGAGCTGAGTATTGCCACTGCAAGCACCACTCATTTTTACTTCAGTGTTCTAGTTATCAATGCTCGTTGAAAGAGATGGAGAATTGTCAATAAATGAGAACACAGCTTTTTTGCTGATAACTGTTATATTGTTTTGTCTGAAATCAAGGGATTTTCCTAGGTTTTTTAAACTGCTCATCCGAAGTCAACTTTACTTTCTGCTGTGCCTTTTTGGCTTGACCCCGGTGATTGCTGCTTGCAGCTATATTTAGGGGTCAAGCCCAGAATGGGCGAAGACCCCTATTGTATCTGTTAGTTTTCTTTTTATTATTATTAGTTATTCTTCTTCCGCCATTGCGGTCTATGGCAGCCCATAGAACCGTACGTAGAAAAGTTATGAAATTTGGCACACTGATAAAGGACAGTCCAATGTGTCCCCACAGCAAATTTGGAGTCTCTATCTCCAACCCTCTAGCGCCACCAACAGTCCAAAGATGCACTTACGTTTTTGCTTATAACTTCTGATCCGTAAGTCCTAGAAACAAATTTCTTGTTTCCTCTGATTCCTTGGCTCAAGACGATTCGATTTGACCCTATGACGTCATTTTCCGTCATGGAAATTTTTCCGCCATTTTGAATTATTCATAAAACCTACTTTTGCGAACTCGTCCTAGAGCTTTTGCCCAATTTTCACGAAAATCGGTATGTAGCATCTAGAGACCCTCACGGCAAAAAGTTATCAAAAGAATTTCGATAAACCAATCCGTTGTCATATAGCGCGTCAACAAAATTTTCGTAGAGCGCAAAAAAACAGATTTTAGGCTGTATCTTCGTCAAACTTAGGCCTATTGACACGACACTTGGTACTTGTGATGCCAGTCAGGAACTGAGTGTGCATGCACAGTTTCGTCGCAGCGCCACCTAGTGGCCAGACAGATGTTTTTTACACCTATAACTTTGGCTGTGATCAACGTATTTTGACGGGACTTGATTTTTAGGAGTCCTGAATAGTCGCCGAGTCCAGCGATACCAAACATGCCAGATTTCGCCTTACGGTTAGCCCTGCGCAGCAAAACAGCACTTAAAAAACACGCGCGAATATCTCCGCGAGCGTAATTCTGATCGACTCGAAAACATCATAGGAAGAATATTGCATTACCTTCTGAACAAAAAGTTCTATTGGCACTATATTAAAATTTTCATCAGAAATGGCCGAAAATTGCAAAAAACGAAAAATTACCTTTAAATTTTGTGTTTTTACACATAAATGGTTATAACTTCGTAACGCAAAGAGATTTTTTCACCATATTTGATACGCTGATGTACGACCACAGTCTGAGGCTACACAAAAAAAATTGTATGGTTGCACCACTAGTTGGCCTTATAATTGAACAAAACCTTTGAAATCAAGCCACCCTATGGTCATACAACTGTTTCTTCACTAAACTAAAGTGTATAGTCATAAAAACTAGCTAGATGTAACACATTTATGACCTGAGGTTGCATGCACGAATTTTGTCATTGCGCCACCTACTGGTTTTGAGATAGAATATGGCATTTTTTGCCTAAAACTACTGCAACAACACATCTAAAACCATGAGTCATCATGGATTATTCCTTTCATGGCTTTGACTATAATCACTAGAGGATGTCCATTTACTCTCTAGCAACCAATGAGAATACGTTATCAACTGTTTTTGCAAGAGCTTTTTCTCTGTACCAGAACATCACAGAGACATGGGGATGGTCTCTTTTGACTCTTTTAACTTGTTGTAACATGTTGTGACCCATGTTTGCCCACTGTAAGCATCACATACATGTCCTTCAGTGCTCTAATGTTCCATGATTGTCAATAACCGAAGGACAGTTGCAGTAGACAAGAATATAGATTATTTTTGTTGATTACCTTTGCATTTTTTCATCTGAAATCATTAGGTTAACCTAGGTTCTTCAGTCTGCTTATCCAAACTCAACTTTCCACCCTTCTGTGCCCTTTTCGGCTTGACCCCGGTATTGCTGCTTGCAGCTATATTGGCAATTGTTTCTGTTAGTAAATTTTTCTTCTTCCGCCATTGCGGTCTATGGCAGCCCATAGAACCGTACGTAGGAAAGTTATGAAATTTGGCACACTGATAGAGGACAGTCCAATGTGTCCCCACAGCAAATTTGTAGTCTTTATCTCAAACCCGCTAGCGCCACCAACAGTCCAAAGTTGTACTTACGTTTTTGCCTATAACTTCTGATGCATATGTCCTACAAACAAAATTCTTGTTTCCTCTGATTCCTTGGCTCAAGTCGATTCGAATGGACCCTATGACGTCATTTTCCGTCATGAAAATTTCTCCGCCATTTTGAATAATTCTTAAAACCTACTTTTGCGAACTCGTCCTAGAGTTTTTCCCCGATTGCCACAAAAATCGGTGTGCAGCATCTAGAGACACTCACGGCAAAAAGTTATTAAAAGAATTTTGATAAACCAATCCGTTGTCGTATAGCGTGTCAACGAATTTTACGTAGAGCGCAAAAAAACTGATTTTAGGCTGTATCTTCGCCAAACTTAGGCCTATTGACAAGACACTTGGTACTTGAGATGCCAGTCAGGATATGAGGGCGCATGCACAGTTTCGTTGCAGCGCCACCTAGTGGTCAGACATATGCTTTACATGCCTATAACTTTGGCTCTGATCGACGTATTTTTACGAGACTTGTTTCATTGAAGTCCTGAATAGATGCCAAGTCCAACGATACCAAACATGCCAGGTTTTGCCTTACGGTTAGCCCTGTGCAGCAAAACAGCACTGAAAAAACATGCGCGAATATCTCAGCGAGCGTAATTCCGATCGACTCGAAAACACCATAGGAAGAACATTGCATTACTTTCTGATTAAAAAGTTCTATTGGCGTTATATTAAAAATGTTATCCGAAATGGCCGAAAATTGCAAAAAACGAAAAATTACCTTTACATTTTGTGGTTTTTGCACATAAATGGTTATAACTTTGCAACGAAAAGAGATTTTTTCACCAGATTTGATGTATGAGCAGAGTCTGAGGCCACACAAAAAAATTGGTATGCCTGAACCACTAGGTGGCCCTATAATTGAACAAAATCTTTCATATCAAGCAAGCCCTATGGTCATACAACTATTTCTTTGCCGAACTAAAGTGTATAGTCATGAAACTAGCTAGATGTAACGCAGTCATGACCTGAGGTTGCATGCACGATTCTGTCATAGCGCCACCTAGTGGTTTGGAGATAGAAAATAGCTATTTTTGCCTAAAACTACTGCAACAGCACATCTAAAACCATGAGTCATCATGGATTCTTCATTTCATGGGTTGGACTATAATCACTGGTGGATGTGAATTTACTCTCTAGCAACCAATGAGAAAACCTTATGAACCGTTTTTGAAAGAGCTTTTTCTCTGCATCAGAACATTGTAGAGACATGGGGATGGTCTCTTTTGACTGATTCAACGTGTTGTAACATGTTGTGACCCATATTATGCCACTGCAAACATCACTCACATGTCCTTCTGTGCTCTAATGTTCCATGATTGTCAATAACATAGATTATTTTTGTTGATTACTTTTGCGGTTTTTTCATCTGAAATCATGAGGTTTACATAGGTTCTTTAGTATTCTTATCCAAACTCAACTTTACACCCTTCTGTGCCCTTTTCGGCTTGACCCCGGTATTGCTGCTTGCAGCTATATTTAGGGGTCAAGCCCAGAATGGGCGAAGACCCCTATTGTTTCTGTTAGTTTTCTTTTTCTTTTTCTTTTTCTTTTTCTTTTTCTTCCTCCGCCATTGCGGTCTATGGCAGCCTATAGAACCGTACGTAGGAAAGTTATGAAATTTGGCACACTGATAGAGGACTGTCCAAAAAGTCTCCACAGCAAATTTGAAGTCTGTATCTCTAACCCGCTAGCGCCACCAACAGTCCAAATTTGCACTTATGTATTTGCCTATAACTTCTGACCCGTAAGTCCTAGACACTAAATTCTTGTATCCTCTGATTCCTTGGCTCAAGACGATTCGATTGGACCCTATGACGTCATTTTCCGTCATGAAAAATTTTCCGCCATTTTGATTTATTCATAAAACCTACTTTTGCGAACTTGTCCTAGAGCTTTTGCCCAATTGCCACGAAAAATGGTATGTAGCATCTAGAGACACTCAGGGCAAAAAGTTATTAAAAGAATTTTGATAAACCATTCCGTTTTCGTATAGCGCGTCAACAAATTTTACGTAGAGCCCAAAAAACAGGTTTTAGTGTGTATCTTCGCCAATCTTATGTCTATTGACGCCACACTTGGTAGTTGTGATGCCAGTGAGGATCTGAGGGGGCATGCAGAGTTTCGTCACAGCACCACCTAGTGGTCATACGAATGTTGTGCATGCTTATAACTTTGGCTCTGATCTGTGTTTTTTCACGGGACTTGTTTCGCTGAAGTCCAGAATAGTTGCCGAGTCCAACCTTACCAAACATGCCAGATTTCGCCTTACGGTTAGCCCTGCGCAGCAAAACAGCACTTAAAAAACACGCGCGAATATCTCCGCGAGCGTAATTCTGATCGACTCGAAAACATCATAGGAAGAATATTGCATTACCTTCTGAACAAAAAGTTCTATTGGCGTTGTATTAAAATTTTCATCAGAAATGGCCGAAAATTGCAAAAAACGAAAAATTACCTTTAAATTTTCTGTTTTTACACATAAATGGTTATAACTTCGTAACGCAAAGAGATTTTTTCACCATATTTGATACGCTGATGTACGACCACAGTCTGAGGCTACACAAAAAAAATTGTATGCTTGCACCACTAGTTGGCCTTATAATTGAATAAAACCTTTGAAATCAAGCCACCCTATGGTCATACAACTGTTTCTTCACTAAACTAAAGTGTATAGTCATAAAACTAGCAAGATGTAACACAGTTATGACCTGAGGTTGCATGCACGAATTTTGTCATTGCGCCACCTACTGGTTTTGAGACAGAATATGGCATTTTTTTGTCCTAAAACTACTGCAACAACACATCTAAAACCATGAGTCATCATGGATTATTCCTTTCATGGCTTTGACTATAATCACTAGTGGATGTCCATTTACTCTCTAGCAACCAATGAGAATACCTTATCAACTGTTTTTGCAAGAGTTTTTTCTCTGCATCAGAACATCGCAGAGACATGGGGATGGTCTCTTTTGACTCTTTTAACTTGTTGTAACATGTTGTGACCCATGTTTGCCCACTGTAAGCATCACATACATGTCCTTCAGTGCTCTAATGTCCCATGATTGTCAATAACCGAAGGACAGTTGCAGTAGACAAGAACATAGATTATTTTTGTTGATTACTTTGCATTTTTTCATCTGAAATCATTAGGTTTACCTAAGTTCTTCAGTCTGCTTATCCAAACGCAACTTTACATCCTTCTGTGCCCTTTTCGGCTTGACCCCGGTGATTGCTGCTTGCAGCTATATTTATTATTATAATAATTATTCTGCTTCTTCTTCCGCCATTGCGGTCTATGGCAGCCCATAGAACCGTACGTAGGAAAGTTATCAAATTTGGCACACTGATAAAGGACAGTCCAAATATTATCCACAGCAAATTTGGAGTCTCTATCTCAAACCCGCTAGCGCCACCAACAGTCCAAAGTTGCACTTATGTTTTTGCTTATAACTTTTGATCCGTAAGTCCTAGAAACGAAATTCTTGTTTCCTCTGATTCCTTGGCTCAAGCCGATTCGATTGGACCCTATGACGTCATTTTCCGTCATGAAAATTTTTCCGCCATTTTGAATTATTCGTAAAACCTACTTTTGCGAACTCGTCCTAGAGTTTTTACCCGATTGCCGCAAAAATTGGTATGTAGCATCTAGAGACCCTCACGGCAAAAAGTTATTAAAAGAATTTTGATAAATCAATCCGTTGTCGTATAGCGCGTCAACACATTTTACGTAGAGCGCAAAAAAACAGATTTTATGCTGTATCTTCGTCAAACTTAGGCCTATTGACACGACACTTGGTACTTGTGATGCCAGTCAGGAACTGAGTGTGCATGCACAGTTTCGTCGCTGCGCCACCTAGTGGCCAGACAGATGTTTTATACACCTTTAACTTTGGCTGCGATCAACGTATTTTGACGGGACTTGATTTTTAAGAGTCCTGAATAGTCGCCGAGTCCAACGATACCAAACATGCCAGATTTCGTCTTACGGTTAGCCCTGTGCATAAAAATAGCGCTTAAAAAACACGCGCGAATAACTCCGCCAGCGTTATTCCGATCGACTCGAAAACACCATAGGAAGAACATTGCGTTACCTTCTGAACAAAAAGTTCTATTGGCGTTATATTAAAATTTTCATCAGAAATGGCCGAAAATTGCAAAAAACGAAAAATTAACTTTATAATTTGTGGTTTTTACACATAAATGGTTATAACTTCGCAACGAAAAGAGATTTTTTCACCAGATTTGATACGCTGATGTATGAGCAGAGTCTGAGGCCACACAAAAAAAATGGTATGCCTGAACTACTAGGTGGCCCTATAATTGAACAAAATATTTCATATCAAGCAAGCCCTATTGTCATACAACTATTTCTTTGCCGAACTAAAGTGTATAGTCATAAAACTAGCTAGATGTAACGCAGTCATGACCTGAGGTTGCATGCACGATTCTGTCATAGCGCCCCCTAGTGGTTTGGAGATAGAAAATAGCTATTTTTGCATAAATCTACTGCAACAGCACATCTAAAACCATGAGTCATCATGGATATTCCTTTCATGGCTTTGACTATAATCACTGGTGGTTGCCAATTCACTCCCTAGCAACCAATGAGAATACCTTATCAACCGTTTTGCAAGAGCTATAACTCTGCATCAGAACATCGTAGAGACACGGGGGTTGGCTCTTTTGACTCATTAACAACACTGTAACATTTTGAGAGCTGAGTATTGCCACTGCAAGCACCACTCATTTTTACGTCAGTGTTCTAGTTATCAATGCTCGTCGAAAGAGAGGGAGAGATTTCACTAAATGAGAACACAGCTTTTTTGCTGATAACTGTTATATTGTTTTGTCTGAAATCAAGAGATTTTCTTAGGTACTTTAAACTGCTCATCCGAAGTCAACTTTACTTTCTGCTGTGCCCTTTTTGGCTTGACCCCGGTGATTGCTGCTTGCAGCTATATTGGCAATTGTTTCTGTTAGTAAATTTTTCTTCTTCCGCCATTGCAGTCTATGGCAGCCCATAGAACCGTACATAGGAAAGTTATGAAATTTGGCACACTGATAGAGGACAGTCCAGTGTGTCCCCACAGCAAATTTGGAGTCTCTCTCTCTAACCCGCTAGCGCCACCAACAGTCCAAAGTTGCACTTATGTTCTTCCTTATAACTTCTGATCCGTAAAGCCTAGAAACAAAATTCTTGTTTCCTCTAGTTCCTTGGCTCAAGCCGATTCGATTGGACCCTATGACGTTATTTTCCGTTATGAAAATTTTTCCGCCATTTTGAATAATTCGTAAAACCTACTTTTGCGAACTCGTCCTAGAGTTTTTGCCCGATTGAAACGAAAATCGGTATGTAGCATCTAGAGACCTTCACGGCAAAAAGTTATTAAAAGAATTTCGATAAACCAATGCGTTGTCATATAGCACGTCAACGAATTTTACATAGAGCGCAAAAAACGGATTTGAGGCTATATCTTCGCCAAACTTAGGCCTATTGACACGATACTTGGTATTTGTGATGCCAATCAGGAACTACGGGAGCATGCAGAGTTTCGTCACAGCGCCACCTAGTGGTCAGACTTATGCTTTACACACCTATAACTTTGGCTCCAATTGACGTATTTTCACGGGACTTGTTTCTTTGGAGTTCTGAATAGTTGCCGAGTCCAACGATACCAAACATGCCAGAATTCGCCTTACGGTTAACCCTGCGCAGCAATATAGCGCTTAAAAAACACGCATGAATATCTCCGCAAGCGTTTTTCCGATCGACTCGAAAACACCATAGGAAGAAACTAACCTTACCATCTGAACAAAAAGTTCTATTGGCGTTATATTAAAAATTTTATCAGAATTGGCCGAAAATTGCAAAAAACGACAAATTACCTTCAAATTTTGTGTTTTTTACACATAAATGATTGTAACTTCGTAACGAAAAGAGATTTTTTCACCAGATTTGATACGCTGATGTATGAGCACATTCTGAGGCTACACAAAAAAAATTGTATGCTTGCACCACTAATTGGCGTTACAATTGAACAAAACCTTTGAAATCAAGCCACCCTATGGTCATACAACTGTTTCTTCAATAAACTAAAGTGTATAGCCATAAAACTAGCTCGATGTAACGCAATCATGACCTGAGGTTGCATGCACAACTTTCTCATTGCGCCACCTAGTGGTTTTGAGATAGAATATGATATTTTTGCCTAAAACTACTCCAACAGTACATCTAAAATCTTGGGTCATCATGTATTATTCCTTTCATGGCTTGGAGATCATTGGTGCATGCCAATTAACTCCTTAGCAACCAATTAGGATACCTTATCAATCCTTTTTACAAGAGCTATATCTCTGCATCAGAACATCGTAGAGACATGGGGGTGGTCTCTTTTGACTCATTAACACCACTGTAACATTTTGTGAGCTGAGAATTGCCACTGCAAGCACCACTCACATTTTCTTCAGTGTTCTAGTTGTCAATGCTCCTCGAGAAGAGAGGGAGAGATTACACTGAATGAAAACACAGCTTTTTGCTGATAACTGTTATATTACTTAGTCTGAAATCAAGAGATTTTCTTAGGTTCTTTAAACTGCTCATCCGAATTCAACTTTACTTTCTTCTGTGCCCTTTTTGGCTTGACCCCGGCATTGCTGCTTGCAGCTATATTTAGGGGTCAAGCCCCGAAGGGGCGAAGACCCCTATTGTATCCGTTAGTTTTCTTTTTATAATAATTATTATTAGGGGTCAAGCCCCGAAGGGGCGAAGACCCCTATTGTATTTGTTAGTTTTCTTATTATTATTATAATAATTATTCTGCTTCTTCTTCTTCTTCTTCTTCTTCCGCCATTGCGTCTATGGCAGCCCATAGCAGCTTACATAGGAAAGTTATGAAATTTTGCACACTGATAGAGGACTGTCCAAAAAGTCTCCACAACAAATTTGGAGTCTTAATCTCTAACCCGCTAGCGCCACCAACAGTCCAAAGTTGCATTTATGTTTTTGCTTATAACTTCTGATCCATAAGTCCTATAAACAAAATTCTTGCTTCCTCTGATTCCTTGGCTCAAGACGATTCGATTGGACCCTATGACGTCATTGTCCGTCATGAAAAATTTTCCGCCATTTTGATTTATTCATTAAACCTACTTTTGCGAACTTGTCCTAGAGCTTTTGCCCAATTTCCATGAAAAACGGTATGTAGCATCTGGAGACACTCAGGGCAAAAAGTTATTAAAAGAATTTTGATAAACCATTCCGTTTTCGTATAGCGCGTCAACAATTTTTAAGTAGAGAGCAAAAAAACAGGTTTTAGTGTGTATCTTCGCCAATCTTATGTCTATTGATGCCACACTTGGTAGATGTGATGCCAGTGAGGATCTGAGGGGGCATGCAGAGTTTCGTCACAGCGCCACCTAGTGGTCATACGAATGTTGTACATGCTTATAACTTTGGCTCTGATCTGTGTTTTTTCACGGGACTTGTTTCGCTGAAGTCCAGAATAGTTGCCAAGTCCAACGTTACCAAACATGCCAGATTTCGCTTTACGGTTAGCCCTGCGCAGCAAAACAGCACTTAAAAAACACGCGCGAATATCTCCGCGAGCGTAATTCTGATCGACTCGAAAACATCATAGGAAGAATATTGCATTACCTTCTGAACAAAAAGTTCTATTGGCATTGTATTAAAATTTTCATCAGAAATGGCTGAAAATTGCAAAAAACGAAAAATTACCTTTAAATTTTTTGTTTTTACACATAAATGGTTATAACTTCGTAACGCAAAGAGATTCTTTCACCATATTTGATACGCTGATGTACGACCACAGTCTGAGGCTACACAAAAAAAATTGTATGGTTGCACCACTAGTTGGCCTTATAATTTAACAAAACCTTTGAAATCAAGCCACCCTATGGTCATACAACTGTTTCTTCACTAAACTAAAGTGTATAGTCATAAAACTAGCTAGATGTAACACAGTTATGACCTGAGGTTGCATGCACAATTTTGTCATTGCGCCACCTACTGGTTTTGAGAAATATGGCATTTTTTGCCTAAAACTACTCCAACAGTACATCTAAAATCTTGGGTCATCTAGTATTATTCCTTTCATGGCTTGGAGATCATTGGTGCATGCCAATTAACTCCTTAGCAACCAATTAGGATACCTTATCAATCCTTTTTACAAGAGCTATATCTCTGCATCAGAACATCGTAGAGACATGGGGGTGGTCTCTTTTGACTCATTAACACCACTGTAACATTTTGTGAGCTGAGAATTGCCACTGCAAGCACCACTCACATTTTCTTTAGTGTTCTAGTTGTCAATGCTCCTCGAGAAGAGAGGGAGAGATGACACTGAATGAAAACACAGCTTTTTGCTGATAACTGTTATATTATTTAGTCTGAAATCAAGAGATTTTCCCAGGTTCTTTAAACTGCTCATCCGAATTCAACTTTACTTTCTTATGTGCCCTTTTTGGCTTGACCCTGGCATTGCTGCTTGCAGCTATATTTCTGACAGTGATTGTTATTGTATTTTGCCATAAGTCTTCACTGTGCCTATTCAAAGCTCGAGGGCAAACACAAAACTTCTAGATTTATGCAGCAATAAACTACATTAACATTTTATAATTAGTCATACTTCTGTTATTTTTATGAAAGTAACTCAAAAGTAACGTAACTCATTACAGTTCAGAGACAGTAATATTGTAATGTGACTAATAACTTTCAAATTACAGTAATTTGTAATATATAATGTATTACACTTTGTAAGTAATTTTCCCAACACTGTTAATCAGTATAATGTAGACATCTGTAGACATGTGGCAGCTTCAGCCATTTGCAGCTATGAAAAGTTTGGCGGCTGCAGCAGCCATTTAGGTTTCGGCTGAGCCGGCTAGCCAGCCAATAACTTCATCAGCCAGCCATTATTCTCAAAACAAATGGCTTCGGGGTCTAGTACAAAGTAGCCCAAAAAATACTTAAGTACAGTAACGAAGTACATTTACTCGAGTACTTTACACCTCTGGAAAAATGTGCTTACCCCATTGGCAGATTTTTTTGCTTGTTTTATGCACAAAATCCCTTAAATGTAATTTTTTGGTCTAAAAACTAGACTTATGTTCTTGGGTCGTTTTGCTCATCAAGAAAAAGCATCTTAATTTAACAATTTTAAGATATTTTTATTGAAAACAAGAAAAAAATACTAAGATATTTTTTTTCTTGAAAATCATTTTTTGCAATGCATAAGTTTAAATGTTGCGGTTAAAATGACTGCTGGTGGCCATTCTAGTGTTAAAAGTGCATGATAAGGGAACTCAATTTTCTCCCCATGTTAGGTCAAGAAAACGCTGGAAAAAATAACAATACACAGTTTTAGTTAAACATTCAAAAAATGACTTTCTTACTTAGTATTTTTGTCTTGTTTTCAGTAGAAATATCAAAAAATTCTTAAATTAAGATGCTTTTTCTTGATGAGCAAAATTACCTTAGTAAATGAGTCTAGTTTTAAGACAAATGTATATACAATTTAAGTGAAATTGTCCTTAAAACAAGCAAAATGATCTGCCAATGGGGTGAGAAAAAAATTGTGAAAAAGGATTTCTTTTTCTCAAACACTTAATTCAAGTAAAATTTTCTCACCTCATTGGTAGTCAAAATACCATAAAAGGGCATGATTTTATGTAAATTAATATGAAAAAAGTCTCAGCTGTGTAGGGGGCCCTGTCAAGATTCTTTTCATGGGGCCCAAAATCCTTAGCAGCGCCCCTGCCAACACCAATAGTTTAAGTGTGGTGCCAGATGTTTATTATCCTTCTCAAAAATCTAAATTTAATCAGTCTGTATTTTCAGTTAAAGAGATAGTTCACTTTAAAATGAAAATTCTGTCATTCTTTACTCATCCTCATGTTGTTCTAAACCTGCTTGAATGTAATTTTTCTGATGAACACAAAAGAAGATATTTTGAGAAATTATGGAAAACACAATATTTTCAATATTTTACTATGTTCTTACCTCAACTTAGACGAATGAATACATACCTATCTTTTTTAAATGCGTGCACTTTTAATCTTTGTACAGAAAACAAAACACAAAACATTGGCTTTGAAGCATTTTTAGTTTTTGTGTAGCATCAGTTTTGATTTTTTTTCTCCCTCATTTATTGTTAGTGGCTGTTTATGTCCCATTAACTTCCATTATAACCAAATTTTTTGATTGCAGAGCTATGACACCTTTTTATCATGCATTTTTAATGTTGGTGTTTTTCCTTTTGCTAAGAGGTCAAATTTGTCATTTTTACTTTTGATCACCATGTGGCACTATTAACCCTTTAGTAGCCCTGTGCAAAAACAAAGCTTCATTTCTGGCTTGTACTTTGTGTTTTATGAAGTATAACTCCATAATAAAAGCATATTTGTGTTTGTGTGTGTGTGTGTGTGTGTGTGTGTGTGTGTGTGTGTGTGTGCGTGTGTGTGTGCATGTTTATTGATGCTACACAAAAACTAAAAATGCTTCAAAGCCAATGTTTTTACCAATCAACCAAAACAATTTTTGTGAAGATTTGGTAGTTTTTTTCAGTACTGAGGTTGATTAACAGATTTATAAAAAAAAAGTGGAAACAAAGATTCATCTGATACATTTTTATAGCCGTTGAATGAAAACATCCACTAACAACGCGAAAGGGTAGTAAATTTGCCCATGGTATATCGTTAAGTTTTTGAAAATTTTCAAAGCATTTTCTTAAAATATATGTAAATATAAGATTTGTCACCAAAAATCATTCAATTTTCAAAAACAGAGAGAAAGTTGGGGCCAAAATAAAGAGTAAAAAAAAAATCCTCTAATGGATAAAAAAACATCCCCAACAACACATAAGGGTTAAAGTTGCTGGATACAGTGTAAAATATGTTAACAAGGCACGTTCAGTACCAGCAGCTGACTGCATTTATCTTGCTATAATAGTTGATTTACTTTGTAACTACATACAAATACATAAACATACATTATATAATTATTGTAAATCTTGACTTTTAAGTACGAAAATAAATCGCTGTTCTTTGCCTTTTACTTAATGTAGCTCATGAACTTGAACTTCTGAACTACATAAATCACGTGACGCTTAAGTATTTTCAACTTCCGTTGTCGCAACTCTCTCTCTCTCTCTCTCTCTCTCTCTCTCTCTCTCTCTCTCTCTCTCTCTCTCTCTCTCTCTCTCTCTCTCTCTGAGGATTGTGGATAGCGGGAAGAGTGTTGCTGGAGCACGCGTGTGAAACTTTGTTTCCTTTCTCTTTCAAACTTTCATTGTTTATACTGATTTAACGTAAAGACTGTTAAAGTATTAACACGCAGACTGCGCTTAGCGCAGGGTTGCGAGCAAGAATGGAGTCAAACGACGCATTTTCGCGTCTAACTCTCAAACACGGATTCAAGTGCATGCCAGAGGAGAACATGAACATTGAAGACGTACTAGTAGCCGTCAGTCAGAAGGTTGGTGGTTTAAATATTAAGTCAGCTGCTAGGATGAACAAAGCACTTGTTGTTTTTCTTACTGAGGTTGATATGGTTGATGAATTAATCGAGACAGGGCTTGAGGTAAACAATATGTTTTTACAACTACTGCCGTTGTCAAGTCCCTCCAAAAAAGTAGTTCTTTCTAATGTACCGCCATTCATAAAAGATGAAACCTTGAAAGGAATACTTGAACGTTACGGTAAAGTAACTGCGCCGATCAGGATGATCCCTTTAGGGCTCAAAAATCCCGACATAAAGCATATCATGTCTTTCCGACGATTCACGTATTTAATTCCGAACGCACAACATGACCTGCTTGACCTAGCGATAAAAATATCAATTGAAGGTAAAGATTATACAATCTTTATCAGCTCGGAACAAATGCGGTGTTTTGTGTGTGGTGAACATGGTCATGTTAGGCAGACGTGCCCAAGATCTGCTGCTAACAATGCAGAAGAGGGCAGCTCTAATACGCGCAGAGAGACAAACGCAGAACCACAAAACCGAGAGGAAAACGTAAACAACGATAAACAACCAGAACAGAGAGCTGACATTTCTGATGCAAGTCAATCAGAAAATGCACGTTCTCAGTCTAAAAGTAAGGAAAATACGTGCTTAGTGCAGAAAAACACAGATGAAAGTGATGTGACAAAGGAAAATGAAACTGAAGAAGAGAAATGTAGTCAGTGGTCAAGTGTAAGTACAGATGCTACTATTCAGTCAGAAAATGATTCAGAAAATGAATGTGAAAGTGAAGAGAGTTTTTTTGACATGGAAGACACTGATTCTCAAGCAGGATCTTTAGAAATGAGTGATACAAACTCCAGATTATATTCTGTAAAGCAAATAAGTGTTTTCCTTGACAAAACCAAAGGAACCAGAAATCCCCAGATTGAAATGTTTTTTCCAGACTTGAAAAGCTTTCTTGCCTCTTCTAAATATATAATGACAAATGCAACCCTGGAAGAATTCAATAGACAGAAACGATATCGTCTTAGGAAAATAATTACTAAAGTAAAAAAGATGACTCAACGTAGCAATAAAAAAGTTTAATGGGTTAGGATAAATGTATAAGGCTTGCAATATGTTACTCGGCAGCATTAAAATCTCCCTTTTAATAGTTATGGCATCCTTAAGCATTGGATCTCTAAATGTTAACGGATGCCGTAGTGCAGGGAAAAGGTTAGCTCTCTTTAATTTTTTAACTTTAAAGAAGACAGGTGTAACTTTTTTTGCAGGAAACGCACACCGATAACTATAACCAGATAGAATGGCTTAGTGAGTGGAAAGGCCAAGTTTTTCTCAGCCACGGTTCAAATGTTAGTGCCGGTGTAGCTATCCTGATATCTGCTAATCTACAAGGAAAGTTTTTAAATATGATAGATATTATACCTGGTAGAATGCAACAAGTAGATATTGTATTGCAAGGTTTATTTTTTTCATTCATTAATGTTTATGCCCCTAACGTTGGATCTGACAGAATTGAATACTTTAGTAAATTACAAGAAGTGATAAATGGAATTCCTCAAGATAGAGTAATAGTTGTAGCTGGTGATTTTAATTGTACTATAGACTACACAGTTGACAGGAATCATGATGAGCCTCATCCAAAATCATCAGAAGCGCTTAGAAATGTTCTAATATATCATGCACTTGTTGATGTGTGGAGAGAATCCTTTCCTAAAGAAAAACAATATTCATGGTTAAAGATGGGTTTAAAAATGACATCTGGAGCTAGGTTAGATAGAATTTATGTTCAAAAATCTAAAAAACAGCGTTTTCTTAATAGCAGTATTAGTCCCACTCCCCTATCTGACCATCACTATATATCTGTCACAGTCACAACATTAAATACGTATAATAAATCTTACTGGCATTTTAATAATAGACTGTTAAAAGATCACTCTTTTGAGCACTCTTTTACTATTTTCTGGAGAGCGTGGAGAGAGAGAATGTCACAGTTTAAATCCCTAAGCCAGTGGTGGGACATCGGAAAAACCCAGATTAAGACTTTCTGCCAACAGTATACAAACAATAATACAAATGAAACTAAAAAGAAGATACAACTTTTGGAAGAAGAAATTTTAAAGCTGAGTGGCTCCATAAGTGGGAAAGATGAAAAAAGTGAAGATTTACTTGAACATAATAAATTTCTCTTAAAAAATTTGTATGAAGAAAGAGACCAAGGAGCAATAGTTCGAGCAAGAATCACTCAACTTCATAATATGGACACTTCCACAGCATTCTTTTTTGCTTTGGAAAAGAAATTTCGAGAGAGAAAATCAATTGATCATCTTAAACTACCTGATGGGAGAGAAACAACAGATAAAAAGGAGATTATTTCACAAGCCTTGACATTTTATGAAAAGCTTTATAGCGCTCAGTTTTGTGATCCTAAAGCTGTGGAACACATTCTTAATGATGTTCCTAAATTAAATGATGATAAAAAGGAAAAACTAGAACTTTCGCTTTCGTTTGGAGAATTGAGCACAGCTTGTGAACAACAATCTGCTGGACGATCCCCAGGATTAGATGGTCTAACATCTGAATTTTACAAAGCTTTTTGGTCACTTATTGGACCAGATCTATATTCTGTATTTAATGAAAGTGAAAAATTGAAAGTTTTACCTCTTAGCTGCAGAAGAGCTGTAATAACTCTATTACCCAAAAAGGGCGATTTATCTTCTTTAAAGAACTGGCGCCCAGTTTCACTTTTAAATACAGACTACAAAATTCTCTCGAAGGCATTAACGAATCGCCTTAAAGAATGCTTGGCAACCATAGTCCATGAAGATCAATCATACTGTGTCCCAAAACGCTCCATCTTTGATAACCTTTCTCTAGTGCGTGATCTAATACAGTGGACTGAGATATACAAGCTTGATGTTGGACTTCTGTCACTTGACCAGGAAAAGGCATTCGATAGAGTCGACCATCACTACCTCTTTAAAACTTTGACTGCTTTTGGGTTTGGAGAGAAATTCATCTCTCAAATTCAGCTACTATATACTGATGTGTACAGTATGTTGAAGATTAATGGAGTTTTAACAAGAACTTTTCCAGTATGCAGAGGAGTTAGACAAGGCTGCAGTCTTTCTGGACTTTTGTATACATTGTCCATAGAACCCTTGTTGATATTCTTGAGGAGGAATTTACATGGCATTTCAGTTCTTAATCCTGATATCTCAGAAGTAACCAACGTAAGCCTTACAGCTTACGCAGATGATATCACAGTGATCATAAGATCACAAGAAGATATTGATCACTTGAACACGAGTTTGGATTTGTTTCAGAAAGCATCTTCTGCACAGGTTAACTGGAATAAAACTAATGCATTACTTCTCGGTCAATGGCAAGAAGAAAGTCCACCTCATCTTCCTCGAATGTGTCAGTGGAAAACAGATGGTTTTAAAATTCTTGGAGTTTTCTTTGGTACTGAGCAATATATGACAAAGAACTGGGATGGAATAGCAGAAAAGGTGTTGGGGAAACTTCAGAAATGGAAGTGGATTCAACCTCAACTGTCCTACAGAGGAAGGGTATTAGTAATAAATAATTTGGCCGCTTCTAAGTTGTGGCATCGTCTGTCCATTTTTGACCCTCCAACAGACCTTTTACAACTACTCCAGAAACACTTTGTGGATTTCTTTTGGGGAGGATATCACTGGCTGAATTCAGGAGTTTTAAGTTTGCCAGTATTTGAGGGCGGTCAAAGCCTTATCCATTTAATCTCAAAAGTTAAAGCAATGAGATTACAAATAGCTCAAAGACTGCTTTATGATCAAAACCCCCAGCCATGGATTATGTTCGCTTTAGCCATTTTACGGAATACTGGCGGAAGAGGACTTGATAGACAATTATTTCTGATGTCAAATGAAATGTTTAAAAATGCATCCTTTACTGGATTCTATAAGAATGTTTTAAGTGTCTGGAATCAATTTAAAACAGATCGAGAAGAACACTTTGGTCTTGACGAACCACTTTTTTATAATTCCTGGTTTTGCCAAAAAGATAATATGTCAGATACTGAAATTAAGAATTTTATTTCAGCAGGAATTTCAAAAGTGGAAGATTTAATTGATTTAGAAGAAAGAAAATGGATTTCAGTGCAAGGAATTTGTAGGCAAGTTGGAGGAAAATCAGAGAGAATTGTAGGGAAAATCTTGAATAGGCTGAAAGAATCCTTTCCAGTGTTGCTTAAACAGTTTATTGAAAGATTTTTCTCTATTGGGTTAAAACAATGCCTCTTTCCTGAGGTGTTTATCACTTTACAGAATTATCAAGAGGATAAAGATGAAAGACAGCTTCTTTCCCTTCGAGAGTTAGAACATGAATCATTTTTAGAAGTAAATAAACGACAATTGTATAATGCATGCGTTAAAATGATATTTTCTAAACAACTAATAGGGAAGAAAGACACAAAATGGAGAATGTTCTTATCTGTATCTAACGAACAGTCACCATCTTGGCGGTTGTTTTATAAAAGTCCATTACCTAAGCGGTCAGGAGACCTTCAGTGGCGTATTTTGCATTGTGCAATGCCAACAAAAACTTTTTTGTCTAAATGTAATCCTGATATATTGCCAGTTTGTGGGTATTGTAATGTACCAGAAACAGTGTTTCACACTTTTTGTGAATGTCAAAGACTGTGTGCTCTCTTCAGTTTCTTAGAGGATATTTTAACAAATCTTGGCTGGACTTTTTCAAAAACACTGTTTATTTTTGGGTGTAAATATTTACGTTCTCAAAGAGAACGTTGTACTCTCTCAAATTTTTTGATTGGTCAAGCAAAATTATCCATTTGGAAGGCATATAAAATTGAAAATGAAGGAAGAAGTGCAAATATATTAGCCTTGTTTAAAGCTTTGGTAAAATCTAGAATAAAATTAGAATATGAATATTATAAAATGAATGATGATATGTTAAGTTTTGAAATGAAGTGGTGCTTAAGCACAGTTTTGGTTTCTTTGGTGAGAGATGGAGAATTAATTTTTCCTTGGTAGTTATGGAAAAGATGTAGTTAATATTAAACACCTTTTTTGTTTAATGTTATAATGTCAAATAAAAAGGTGTTTTAAAAGTCAAAGTCTCTCTCTCTCTCTCTTCTCTCTCTCTCTCTCTCTCTCTCTCTCTCTCTCTCTCTCTCTGCTATTGCCGGGTGTTCCTTACTTTGTGGATTATTTCAAACAATCTTAACTGCCCTTGGATTTGCATCTCTGACTGTTCCTTGCTTCCCTACCACCAAAATTCAGTTACAATTGTCTTCCATTTTATTTGGTCATGTAAGTTTCTTGCATTCAAGACCCGGCAGCAAAAGCACATTTTGATGTTTGCATATGTTTGGCATTTGTTCCAGACAAGAAGATTTAGTTACATATGCCAATTCTTTTTTGCAATCCAAATAGCATGCCCTAAATCAGAGGTGGGTAGAGTACCCAAAATCTGTACTCAAGTAAAAGTACAAGTACTTATACAAAAATGTACTCAAGTAAAAGTAAAAGTATCAATCTAATTATTTACTTGAGTAAGAGTAAAAAAGTATTAGATGAAAAAACTACTCAAGTAGTTAGTTACTCGTTACTTCCGATCTGATAGAGTAGCGCAAAAGCACCGAATTTCAGACTACTTGGAGGGTTTTCACAAACCTCTCCTTAAAAGTCTCATTGTTCTGCTTATATACAGGTAAAGCAGCCTATCTCAGTCCTGCAATGGGTACATTAACATCACATAACGTGTCATTTGAGAAAAAATCTCAAACACACACGGATGTTTTTCTGACGGTTAACTCTGTATTTATTTTCATGTTCACAACACAAACTTGTCAGCATCTGCCTTTAAACATGCAAACAGTAAACAAAAAAGAACGTGTGTGTCTGTTTGTTATCATGTTTTTATATGAATAGGTTATTTTCATTGCCATTAAAGTGCAATTACTGAACATTAACAGGAGCTTAATAAAAATTATCATTTTAGAATTTCATATGGAACTTCTGTTTGGGCAAATCAACTATACATTAAGATTAATATATAATACATGTTTCTTTAAAATCAAACGTTATTCTTTTATTTTTATTCATTCATTCTTTAGGAAGTATTTAAATAAAATACAATCCCGATTTTATTTGAATGTATTTTCTACACATTAGTGAGGTGTCCGGATTTGTGTATAAATGCAAGATGTCCTTACATTTTGCTATTCAGTTGGTTTAGTTGTGGGGAAATTATACGGAAATGTGCAGATGAACGTGCTGTTTGTATGGTTTAACTTACATTAGGTTTTGTCATCGCTTGCACAAGAGTGCATATGGCAAAAAAACTCGGACAGTGTGTCACATAATAGTGTTCAAATAGACATTACTGACACTTACCAGGTTGGAGCTTAAATTCCTGTACGCTGAGATGTCAGCTCGTTTATTGAACACAGCATGCATCGCATTATGAAACTATTCTTTTTGACCTCTTGGAGTGAAAACATAGAGCGAACTTGAAGCCGCCATGCATGATCTGCCTCCGATATCTCGCCAACGCACACGCGCCCTCATCTGCTTCTCCTATCATCTGGGCGCGGTCGCGCGCGCGCTAAAGGGTGACCGCGCGGTCGCGCGCGCTAAAGGGTGACACAGCCTGTCTTGCGAAACTTTCGAACACTCCCTATAAACTTTTAAAAATATATATATTCATTAATTATTACCATTTGAAAGTAGCGCAGTAACGCCGCCGAATGTAGCGAAGTAAAAGTACCGTTTTTTCACTAGAAATGTACTTGAGTAAGAGTAAAAAGTACCCATCATTAAATTTACTCTAAAAGTACTAGTTACACAAAAAATGTACTCAAGTACATGTAACGAAGTAAATGTAATTCGTTACTACCCACCTCTGCCCTAAATACAGTAAATGGCAAGTCTAAAAGGTCCTAGATAATGCTGCCCTCCAAAGGCTAAGTGCAGTAACTCTGCAAACACTGAAACGGCGGAAAAAGCCCTTAAAGTTTTTACACCAGGCAGTCAAACATGTTACTGCAATTTTGGCACACATGTTTCTCTGAAATGGGACAAAATTGAACCAGGAGACTTTGTCACAAGACACAACAGATCACACAAAGCCCATTTCAAACCTTAACTCAATTTTGACCAAATACGTAGTTACTGGGCTTTGGCTTTGTAGGGCAGAATGTATTGGTGGTGTTAATTTGACATAATTGCATAAAATGCACATTTTAAAGCTCCGATATGCTTGTTTTGAGACACCTACCATCTTTTCCAATCTTTCCCCAACCTGTAGCCCAGCAGGTCGTGGCATTGTGAAAAACACTTGCATTGGATGCCAGACAGACTGGACGAATGTAGTTAGTGAAGAGCACAGGTTGATTCAGTTTCATCAGGCAGATGTCATTATCGTAAAGTGTGTTGTTGTATTTTGGATGGACAGTGATGGATTGAACACCCACACTCACTTCATTGACATTTGGGTTGGCAGTAGATGTGATCTGGGTTTCTCTTCCTAGGTACAGAGTCCATTGGTTGATGTCAGTGCTGGTGAAATGGGAAGGTAAAGGAAATGAGAACTTACTTTTTTGTTTCTACAAACAGTACCGCATGCAGAGGTGTAGTCACTTATCCAACAGCTATTCAGTATCTATGACCAGCCCAGTCTCACGATTCTTTTTTCGTGCTATCATCACGAAATTTCGTGTTTTTTCGTGATCGTATAATGAATTCCTGTTTTCGTGTGATTATCACGTATTGGTTACTCAACTGTTTTGTCCTATTTTCTTACCATTGTCGCTTCGGTTTATGGTTAGATTTACATAAAATGACATCCCTAACCAAACCCAACTCTAACCCTAACGCCAGGCGACATATAAAAAAATAAATCAGAAAAAATAGTATAAACCAATGTATAAAGTGACATTCTAATGCAAGCACCAAATCTAACCCTAAACCGAAGCGACAATGGTTTAAAAATAGGAAAAAGCAGTTGAGTAACCATTACGTGATAATCACACGAAAACACGAAATTTCGTGATAATAGCATGAAAAAAGAATAAAAAAATACGTGACTATATCACGAAACTTTGTGAGACTGGGTAGCTATGTCATAGCCTACTGCATTTGTACAAGATAAAGTACTGAATGTTTGTGTGATTGAATAGTACAGTAAATCTGATTATACTAACACCAATACTAATACTAATACTGATTATACTAATCTGAATTTGTTTTCTGATTATATAGCTGTTGCTTTGTTGTATTGTCTTGATTTGTTTTATGACCTTCATTTTTACTGTACGGTGTCCTTGAGTGTTTTGAAAGGTGCCTTTAAAAAAAATGAAAGGCGCCATTCTCATGAAACAGCATATTCTGAATTCCAAATAATAACAATAGACTTGGCACTGTATACCATATCATTAAAAAATCCCTTTGAGTAAAATAATAGAGGTCTCTTACGAAACAATGCAGTGAGCATCTGTCATCACCCATTGGCTGTGAATCAGAGTACCACTACAGGTTGGTCTGCCATTGAAATGTATGCTGACCTGCCAGGGCCAGCTGCCAGGTAAGGCATTTGTGCCTCCCACAACACGTGTGTTCAGAGGAGCTATTCCACAATCTGATAAATGAAATAAAACAAAATAAACACCACACTTCAGTAGGAGTCTATTATGGCGCTTTTCCATTGCAACGTACCCCACGGTTTAGTTTAGTTTGGGTCGGGTCAGCTTACTTTTGGGAGCTTTTCCATTGGGTGCAGTACGTAGTACCCGATACTTTTTTTCATACCACCTCGGTTGGGGTTCCAAGCGACCCGAGCTGATACAAAACGTGACGCGAAAACACTGTAGATCACTGATTGGTCTGAGAGAATCGTCACGTCATCGCTATGATGTAAATATTAGCTTTAGCTTACTGCTAGCTTGCGCTGTCTCAAGCAAACATGTTGTTATCTGTTTCCAAACACCCTTTTAGCGATGAAAAACATCCGCAGGTTGAGAATCCGGGAAACCATAACAGTTTTTTCCAGACTTGCAGTTTGTGGAGGCACATTCGCGACGTGCACGTCCGCATTATATATGCTTAAATGCAACTTGAATGAGGCTCAGCGGAGCGCCGTCGACTGACGCCACAGGTCAGGTGTTTGAATAGAAACTGTCATGTGAGACAGTGGTAGTTATAAACGCGATGTGCAAACATCTATTTGTGGTGGCCAATTTTAATTTTGTGGCAGACTGAGAAATAAATGAATGTATGGGAATGTACAACAATGCTCTCACGTGTATGATGTCACAGCAGTAGGCAGCGTAAAGATAACAACACGCCTATAATCCCTCCCACTCCGAAGTGATACTAAACTCAATGGAAAAGCTAACCACGCCAAAGTGAGGTGAGCTGACCCGACCCAAACTAAACTAAACCGTGGGGTACTATGCAATGGAAAAGCGCCATTAGTGTGTTTGCTGCTCTTACTATGTAATCTATGTGCATTCAAGTCTGCTGAGAAAGATCAGAGCATTTAAAAAAAATTGTAGCACTTTAATTTTAAAGTCCATGGCTCGTATTCACCAAACATTTAACCCCCCAAGAGTTTTCCTCCTAAAACCTATTCACAAAGCTCCTCAGACCAACTTTTAATAAGGAATGGGTAGAAATCCTAAGCTAAGAGGAAGGGCAGGGTTGATCTTCTTGTTATTATTTTTAAATAAAGATTGTAAAATGTAGGCTAAGTATTAATAATTGCACAAGTAGATGTTGATCTAATTTACAGCCTTGTCTGCATTTCATAAACAATTATTGAATATTAAACTCTTAAACTCATTTTTGGTTCCCCAAAGAACCATTCAGTCAAATGTTCTTAAAAGAACAATTTCTTAATTACCTTGTTATACTAAAAAAAATAATGGTTTTTATTTATACATTTTATTTATTTTTATGAAACTGAAAGGTTCTTCAGATGTTAAATGAAACCATACAGCCAAAAAGTGTTCATTTTAGGGCATTGTGTAGCACCTTTATGTCTAAGAGATAATAAGCAGCTTTTAATAAACAGACTATGGAATAATCATGAATGATAGTATACATGCAAACATTAAAGAAAACCAAACTGGAACACCCGTCACCTAACTTGTCCATGAAAAGTAGGCAGCAGCCATTTTTTATTGTTTATGGTCTTGGGCGGTTTCCCAGGATTAGACTAGTCCTAGACTAAAATAAACAATAGACAATTGTTTTGCCTGAAAATGCAAAGAAGTAATGTTTTTAGTAAGGCATGTAGGCCTAGTTCCACATGTATACTACATACTTGTTGTGTAACTTTGTAATTACTAAGTTCCAGCCCTGAACCTAACCCTAACCCATGTATTTACCAAGTAAAAAAATATGTAAGCAGTACACACTGTAAAATAAAGTGCAACCCAAACTTAGAAGCCATTTTAACAGTTCCTTGTATTAACTTTTTCCCTTTAATAATTTAGAGCCTCCAAATTGTCCCTCCCCTAACTTGTGTATAGATTAACTGGTTCTCGCCATGAATATGTTTTGATGTGTTGGAGGAACCCAAAAGCAGACAGCAGTATCTCAACAAAAGACTTTTATTATATTACAAAACTGAAAACAAAACCCACGAGGGGGCAAAACAACATAAACAGGATGCTTAAACAAAAGGAGAGAACACTAAACAGGACGAGCTCTAAACTACATTAAAACACTAAACAGGATTACACTTAACAATGAACTTGACAAAACACAAAATATCTAATAGACGAGACGAGATGAGACGAGCGTACTCACATGATGTAGGAACAATGAACAAGCACAAAGCAACAAACACAAGGACTTTAAATAGGGGAGAACTAATGAGGACAATAAGGATGATGATGACAAGGGAGCGGGGTAAAAGTGACAAGACACCGGGAACACGTGGTCTAGTGAAACCAATACTGAGACAACGTGATCCCACACAAAACATGGGTCTGTCATGATCCTGCCACAAGACTAGATTAAACAAAGGACAAGATGGCAGAATCATGACAGAATATAGCCGTACATGCTGGAATGACGTAAAGAAATAAAGGAAAAGAAGAATTTAGAGCCTTAGGTAGGAGTGTCTATGTTTTAAAATCTTTTGTTTTACAGTACAGTGATAAACCCTTTGAAATGACTGCATTTTAGTGTAACATTTATCTTGAAATCTGTCTTGATGTTGATTTAAGTTACATTAACTCTTTCGCCGCCAGCATTTTTCATGATTTTCACAAAAGTTGAATGTCTTCCAGAAAATGCTCCTTTTTAAATATATATACATACAATATATGAAATAAAAGAACAGACCCTCTGCTTTCAAACTAAAAATCTGTTTCATCGTACCTTCATGTGTTCTATTTTTATCACCTCTCAAATATGTATAGGCTTCATCAAAAACACCAAATTTTGAGCAAAAAGCTGAGATAATTAAAGGAGACATATCATGCTAAATCCACTTTCTTAGCTCTTAAATGCATTTTGTTGTATATTTGTAGTGTTTAGAAGTACATAAAAGTTGAAAATAGTCTCTTCAGGTGCTTTGTTGATATCTTTATATTCTGTTTTGGTCATATTTTCCAACCTGTTCTGATTTTTCTATGATCTATTACGTTTTTTGAACAATTACGTCACAGTATTTGCAGCGGAACTGCCAAAAAAGGACATCGACTCCCAGCCCAACACTACGAGCAATCCGCCATTCTCTCTGCGATATTGTAGTCCAAGCTCAAGGATGCAGAAGTTACGAGAGAGTAAATCAAAATGTTCGGTTGTTGAACCTGTGCCTGGTTGAGTTTTATTTTTCACATAAATTTCATTTTTTAGTGCGCGAAGCACTTCAAGGATAAATATAGCTGCAAGCAGCGATGCCGGGGTCAAGCCAAAAAGGGCACAGAATGAAGTATTGGTTGATGACCGTCATGATTTAAGATTTAAGAAGTTTTCAGTAGATTTAGGCAAATATAGCCATTTTTCAAATCTTGAGTGCTGTGTAGAAACAATGGGTTTTGCCTCAGGTCATGTTTGTGATGACACCCACCAAATTTAATATACATATGCAATTGTATAGCCTCAAATGACTTGACCACTAGGGGGCACTGCACTAAAACAATAGATGGTGCCTCAGGTCACGATTGTGAAGACACCCACCAAATTTGGTGTACATACGATTAAGCAATGTGGAGATATAGCCTCAAATGACTTGACCACAAGGGGGCACTGCATCGAAACAATAGATGGTTCCTCAGGTCATGATTGTGATGACATCCACCAAATTTGATATACATACGATTAAGCAATGTTGAGATATAGCCTCAAATGACTTGACCATGAGGGGGCACTGCCCCGAAACAACAGATGGTGCCTCAGGTCATGATTGTGATGACACCCACCAAATTTGATATACATACAATTAAGCAATGTTGATATATAGCCTCAAATGACTTGACCACTAGGAGGCACTGCACCGATACAATAGATGGTGCATCAGGTCATGATTGTGATGACACCCACCAAATTTGGTGTACACATGATTAAGCAATGTGGAGATATGGCCTCAAATGACTTGACCACTAGGTGGCACTGCACCGAAACAATAGATGATGCCTTGGGTCATGATTGGGATGACACCCACAAAATTTGATATACATATGATTAAGCAATGTTGAAATATATCCTCAAATGACTTGACCACTGGGGGCACTGCACCGAAACAATATGGTGCCTCAGGTCATGATTCTGATGAAAAATCCAAATTTGGTGTACATACGATAAAGTGATCTGGAGATAAAGCCTCAAAACTCTTAACCAGTAGGGGCACTGAAAAGTTTACAAGGGCTTTCAAAAAATGTCACTGATGAACTAGGTGGTGCTGTAACAAAACATTCCATACACCCTCAGTTCATGACATTTACAAGTTGTGAAACATTTACCTATTCATACAGTGTCAGCCACACAAGAGCCATCCAGCTCATCGGGAACATTTGGGCTTAGATGTCTCACTCATGGACACCTCATCACTTGGTCAGGTGGAGCTGGGGTTTGAACCACCAACCTTCCGATTTGTGGACAACCTACACTAACCACTGAACCACTGCCAATACACACATCAATGTGCAAAACCTTTGCAAAGATATAGCCTCAAATCCATTTTCGTGCTCGCCATTATATTTGTTGATGTGCTATACAACAACTGACAAAAACTTTTTCTCTAGAGTCTAGATTGTGTGTACCAAATCCAAGCCAATCAAACGAACGCTGTAGGAGGAGTTTTGAAAAAGTTGGTATGCTTTGTTATCGAAAATGGCAGACAGAAAACGTTTTGATATAATTTGACTCGGCATGCCTCAAGGAATCTAACAATAGCACTTTCATGAATTTAGACTCAATTTTGCAGTAGTTATAAGCAAAAAAAATCACTTTTCAATGACTGTTATGAGATATAACTCATGGACATTTTGACACTTGGTCAGGTGGAGCTGGGGTTTGAACCACCAACCGTCTGATTTGTAGACAACCACCACTAACCCGTGAACCACTGAACCACTGCCAATGTGCAAAACTTTTGCGAAGATATAGCCGCAAATCCATTGCGTCATGCTCATCAACATGCTCAAACTAGGTGGCGCTGTACCGAAACTGTGCACGCACCCTCAGGTCATGACTGCCATCAAAACTACCAAATCTCATGTGAATATGTTTAACTTTGGCGAAGATACTGCCTCAAATCCGTTTGTTCCCACTCTGGGTAAAATTTGTTGACGCGGTGTACGGAAACGGATTGGCGAATCGACACGAATTCCATAACTTTTTGCCATGAGTGTCTCTAGATGCTACACACCCATTCTTTACGCAAATTGGACAAAAGCTCTATGACGAGTTCGAAAAAGTAGGTTTTACAAACAATTCAAAATATCGAAATAATTAGCATGACGGAAATGATGTCATATGGTGCAATCGAATTGGCATGAGCCAAGGAATCAGAAGAAACAAGAATTGCGTTTCTATGACGTACGGGTCAGCAGTTATAACAAAAAATGTAAGTGACAATTTGGACTGTTGGTGGCGCTATCGGGTTTGACATAGACACTCCAAATTTGGTGTGGGGACTATTTGGAATGTCCTCTTTGAGTGTGCCAAATTTCATAACTTTCCTACAAAAAAAGTTAAAATTCAAAATGGCCGACCCCCAAAAAGGCCGACCGAAAACCTTTTGGTATCGTTTGACTCGGCATGCCTCAAGGAATCTAACAATAGCACTTTTATAATTTTAGACTCAAGTTTGCAGTAGTTATAAGCAAAAATAGCCATTTTTCAAATCTCGTGAACACTAGGTGGCGCTGTGACGAAACTGGGCATGGACCCTCAGGTCGTGACTGCCATCAAAACTACCAAGTTTCGTATGAATACGCTTAACTTTGGTAAAGATACAGCCTCAAATCCGTTTTTTCGCGCTCTACGTAAAATTCATTGACGCGTTATACGGTAACGGATTGGTGAATCAACACGAATTCCATAACTTTTTGCCATGAGTGTCTCTAGATGCTACACACCCATTCTTTACGCAAATTGGACAAAAGCTCTAGGACGAGTTCGAAAAAGTAGGTTTTACAAACAATTCAAAATATCGAAATAATTAGCATAACGGAAATGACGTCATATGGTGCCACCGAATCGCCATGAGCCAAGGAATCAGAAGAAACAAGAATTGCGTTTCTATGACGTACGGGTCAGCAGTTATAACCAAAAATGTAAGTGAAAATTTGGACTGTTGGTGGCGCTATTGGGTTTGACATAGACACTCCAAATTTGGTGTGGTGACTATTTGGAATGTCCTCTATGAGTGTGCCAAATTTCATAACTTTCCTACGTACGGTTCTATGGGCTGCCATAGACGCAATGGCGGAAGAAGAAGAATAATAGATAAATATAGCTGCAAGCAGCGATACCGGGGTCAAGCCGAAAAGGGCACAGAAGGGTGTAAAGTTGAGTTTGGATAAGCAGACCAAAGAACCTAGGTAAACCTCATGATTTCAGATGAAAAAACGCAAAAGTAATCAACAAAAATAATCTATGTTCTAATCCACTGCAATCGTCCTTCTGTTATTGACAGTCATGGAACATTAGAGCACAGAAGAATATGTGAGTGATGTTTGCAGTGGCATAACATGGGTCACAACATGTTACAACAAGTTAAATCAGTCAAAAGAGACCATCCCCATGTCTCTACGATGTTCTGATGCAGAGAAAAAGCTCTTTCAAAAACGGTTGATAAGGTATTCTCATTGGTTGCTAGAGAGTAAATTAACATCCACCAGTAATTATAGACCAAGCCATATGAAATGAAGAATCCATGATGACTCATGGTTTTAGATGTGTTGTTGCAGTAGTTTTAGGCAGATATAGCTATTTTCTATCTCCAAACCACTAGGTCGCGCTATGACAGAATCGTGCATGGAACCTCGGGTCATATCTGCCTTACATCTAGTTAGTTTCATGACTTTACACTTTAGTTCAGCAAAGAAATAGTTGTATGACCATAGGGCTTGCTTGATATGAAAGATTTTGTTCAATTATAGGGCCACCTAGTGGTTCAGGCATACCAATTTTTTTATGTGGCCTCAGACTCTGCTCATACATCAGCGTATCAAATCTGGTGAAAAAATCTCTTTTCGTTACGAAGTTATAACCATTTATGTGTAAAAAACACAAAATGTAAAGGTAATTTTTCGTTTTTTGCAATTTTCGGCCATTTCTGATGAAAATTTTAATATAACGCCAATAAAGTTTTTTGTTAAGAAGGTAATGCAATGTTCTTCCTATGGCATTTTCGAGTCGATCGGAATAACGCTCGCGGAGATATTCGCGCATGTTTTTTAAGTGCTATTTTGCCGCGCAGGGTTAACCGTAAGGCCAATTCTGGCATGTTTGGTATCGTTGGACTCGGCAACTATTCAGAACTCCAAAGAAACAAGTCCCGTGAAAATACGTCAATCGGAGCCAAAGTTATAGGCGTGTAAAGCATAAGTCTGACCACTAGGTGGCACTGTGACGAAACTCTGCATGCACTCGTAGTTCCTGACTGGCATCACAAGTACCAAGTATCGTGTCAATAGGCTTAAGTTTGCCGAAGATACAGCCTCAAATCCGTTTTTTTTGCGCTATACGTAAAATTTGTTGACGCGGTTTACGAAAACAAATTGACGAATTGACATGAATTCCATAACTTTTTGCCGTGAGGGTCTGTAGATGCTACATACCGATTTTCGTGGAAATCGGGCAAAAGCTCTAGGACGAGTTCGCAAAAGTAGGTTTTACGAATAATTCAAAATGGCGGAAAAATTTTCATGACGGAAAATGACGTCATAGGGTCCAATCGAATCGTCTTGAGCCAAGGAATCAGAGGAAGCAAGATTTTTGTTTCTAAGACTTACGGATCAGAAGTTATAAGCAAAAACATAAGTGCATCTTTGGACTGTTGGTGGCGCTAGCGGGTTAGAGATATAGACTCCGAATTTGCTATGGGGACACATTGGACTGTCCTTTATCAGTGTGCCAAATTTCATAACTTTCCTACGTACGGTTCTATGGGCTGCCATAGACCGCAATGGCGGAAGAAGAAACGGAAGAAGAAATATAGCTGCAAGCAGCAATGCCGGGGTCAAGCCGAAAAGGGCACAGAAGGATGTAAAGTTGCGTTTGGATAAGCAGACTGAAGATCCTAGGTAAACCTAATGATTTCAGATGAAAAAATGCAAAGGTAATCAACAAAAATAATCTATATTCTTGTCTACTGCAACTGTCCTTCGGTTATTGACAATCATGGAACATTAGAGCACTGAAGGACATGTATGTGATGCTTACAGTGGGCAAACATGGGTCACAGCATGTTACAACAAGTTAAAAGAGTCAAAAGAGACCATCCCCATGTCTCTGTGATGTTCTGATACAGAGAAAAAGCTCTTGCAAAAACAGTTGATAACGTATTCTCATTGGTTGCTAGAGAGTAAATGGACATTCTCTAGTGATTATAGTCAAAGCCATGAAAGGAATAATCCATGATGACTCATGGTTTTAGATGTGTTGTTGCAGTAGTTTTAGGCAAAAAATGCCATATTCTATCTCAAAACCAGTAGGTGGCGCAATGACAAAATTCGTGCATGCAACCTCAGGTCATAAATGTGTTACATTTAGCTAGTTTTATGACTATACACTTTAGTTTAGTGAAGAAACAGTTGTATGACCATAGGGTGGCTTGATTTCAAAGGTTTTGTTCAATTATAAGGCCAACTAGTGGTGCAACCATACAATTTTTTTTGTGTAGCCTCAGACTGTGGTCGTACATCAGCGTATCAAATATGGTGAAAAAATCTCTTTGCGTTACGAAGTTATAACCATTTATGTGTAAAAACACAAAATTTAAAGGTAATTTTTCGTTTTTTGCAATTTTCGGCCATTTCTGATGAAAATTTTAATATAGTGCCAATAGAACTTTTTGTTCAGAAGGTAATGCAATATTCTTCCTATGATGTTTTCGAGTCGATCAGAATTACGCTCGCGGAGATATTCGCGCATGTTTTTTAAGTGCTGTTTTGCTGCGCAGGGCTAACCGTAAGGCGAAAACTGGCATGTTTGGCATCGTTGGACTCGGCGACTATTCAGGACTCCTAAAAATCAAGTCCCGTCAAAATACGTTGATCACAGCCAAAGTTATAGGTGTAAAAAACATCTGTCTGGCCACTAGGTGGCGCTGCGACGAAACAGTGCATGCACACTCAGTTCCTGACTGGCATCACAAGTACCAAGTGTCGTGTCAATAGGCCTAAGTTTGACGAAGATACAGCTTAAAATCTGTTTTTTTGCGCTCTACGAAAATTTTGTTGACGCGCTATACGACAACGGATTGGTTTATCGAAATTCTTTTGATAAATTTTTGCCGTGAGGGTCTCTAGATGCTACATACCAATTTTCGCGGCAATCGGGTAAAAACTCTAGGACGAGTTCGCAAAAGTAGGTTTTACGAATAATTCAAAATGGCGGAAAAAATTTCATGACGGAAAATGACGTCATAGGGTCCAATCGAATCGTCTTGAGCCAAGGAATCAGAGGAAACAAGAATTTCATTTCTAGGACTTACGGATCAGAAGTTATAAGCAAAAACATAAGTTCAACTTTGGACTGTTGGTGGCGCTAGCGGGTTAGAGATAGAGACTCCAAATTTGCTGTGGGGACACATTGGACTGTCCTTTATCAGTGTGCCAAATTTCATAACTTTCCTACGTACGGTTCTATGGGCTGCCATAGACCGCAATGGCGGAAGAAGAATAACTAATAATAATAATAATAATAATAATAATAATAAAAAGAAAACTAACGGATACAATAGGGGTCTTCGCCCCTTCGGGGCTTGACCCCTAATAACTAATAATAATAATAAGAAAACTAACAAATACAATAGGGGTCTTCGCCCCTTCGGGGCTTGACCCCTAAATATAGCTGCAAGCAGCAATACCGGGGTCAAGCCGAGAAGGGCCCAAAAGGATGTAAAATTGAGATTGGATAAGCAGACTGAAGAACCTAGTTAAACCAAGTTTAATTAGTGAAAAGAGCCCACCCCCGTGTCTCTACGGTGTTCCGATGCAGAGATATAGCTTTTGCAAAAACGGTTGATAAGGTATTCTCATTGGTTGCTAGGGAGTGAATTGACAACCATCAGTGATTATAGTCAAAGCCATGAAAGGAATAATCCATGATGACTCATGGTTTTAGAAGTGTTGTTGCAGTAGTTTTAGGCAAAAAATGCGTTATTCTATCTCAAAACCAGTAGGTGGCGCAATGACAAAATTGTGCATGCAACCTCAGGTCATAACTGTGTTACATCTAGCTAGTTTTATGACTATACACTTTAGTTTAGTGAAGAAACAGTTGTATGACCATAGGGCTGGCTTGATATCAAAGGTTTTGTTCAATTATAGGGCCACCTAGTGTTGCAAGCATACAATTTTTTTTGTGTGGCCTCAAAATATGCTCATACATCAGGGTATCAAATATGGTAAAAAAATCTCTTTGCGTTACGAAGTTATAGCCATTTATGTGTAAAAACACAAAATTTAAAGGTAATTTTTCGTTTTTTGCAATTTTCAGCCATTTCTGATGAAAATTTTAATACAATGCCAATAGAACTTTTTGTTCAGAAGGTAATGCAATATTCTTCCTATGATGTTTTCGAGTCGATCAGAATTACGCTCGCGGAGATATTCGCGCGTGTTTTTTAAGTGCTATTTTGCCGCGCAGGGTTAACCGTAAGTCCAATTCTGGCATGTTTGGTATCGTTGGACTCGGCAACTATTCAGGACTCCAAGGAAACAAGTCCCATGAAAATACGTCGATCACAGCCAAAGTTATAGGTGTGTAAAACATTCGTCTTACCACTAGGTGGCGCTGCGACGAAACTGGGCATGCGCTCTCAGTTCCTGACTGGCATCACAAGTACCAAGTGTCGTTTCAATAGGCTTAAGTTTGGCGAAGATACAGCCTCAAATCCGTTTTTTTGCACTCTATGTAAAATTTGTTGACACGGTTTACGCAAACAGATTGGCGAATCGACATGAATTCCATAACTTTTTGCCGTGAGGGTCTGTAGATGCTACATACCGATTTTCGTGGAAATCGGGCAAAAGCTCTAGGACGAGTTCGCAAAAGTAGGTTTAACGAATAATTCAAAATGGCGGAAAAATTTTCATGACGGAAAATGACGTCATAGGGTCCAGTCGAATCGTCTTGAGCCAAGGAATCAGAGGAAACAAGAATTTCGTTTCTAGGACGTACGGGTCAGAAGTTATAAACAAAAACGTAAGTGCAACTTTAGACTGTTGGTGGCGCTAGAGGGTTGGAGTTAGAGACTCCAAATTTGCTGTGGGGACACATTGGACTGTCCTTTATCAGTGTGCCAAATTTCATAACTTTCCTACGTACGGTTCTATGGGCTGCCATAGACCGCAATGGCGGAAGAAGAAGAAGAAGAAGAAGAAATATAGCTGCAAGCAGCGATACCGGGGTCAAGCCAAACATGGCAAAAAATTATTCATACGTGATGACTGTCACGATTTAAGATCTAAGTTTGCATTAGTTTTATGAAAAAAAGCAATTTTTTCGTATCTTGAGACCACTAGGTGGCACTGTGCCGAAACAATAGATGGTGCCTCAGGTCATGACTGTGATGACACATACCAAATTTAGTGTAAATACAATAAAGCGATACGGAGATATAGCCTTAAATGACTTGACCACTAGGGGGCACTGACCAAACAATAAATTGTGACTCAGGTCTTGATTGTGATGACACCCACCAAATTTGGTGTAAATATGACAAAGAGATGCAGAGATATAGCTTCAAAACTCTTGACCACTAGGGGGCGCCGAAAAGTTTACATGTCCTCTCAGAACATGTTGCTGATGAACCATACCAAGTTTCATAACAATACGCAATTGCGTTTCTGAAATACTTGAACTTAAAGAAAAAATTCAAAATGGCCGACACACAAAATGGACGACCAAAAACCATTTGGTATCGTTTGACTCGGCATGCCTCACGAAATCTAACAAGACCAGTCTCATAATTTTACATTTAAGTTTGCAGTAGTTATAAGCAAAAATAAAAAAAATTTATATCTCGTGACCAGTAGGGGGCAGTGTGACAAAACGGTGCATGCACCCTTACGTCATCACTGTTATGACATATACCAAGTCTCATATCAATACGCAAAAGTTTTGCGAAGATACAGGCTTAAAACACATTTTGGCGTGCTCGCCCTCGCATTCTTTGATGCTTTATACGACAACGAATAGGTCTACAGAAAAGCTTTTGATAACTTTTTGTCTAGAGTGTCTCTAGATGATGCCTACCAAAATTCAAGCCAATCAAACAAGCGCTCTAGGAGGAGTTCGAAAAAGTAGGTCTTCAATATAATTCAAAATGGCCGACAGGAAGTAGGTTTGACTCAGACATACTTGGTACAGTCGGACTCAGCATGAGCCAAGGAATCAATAGAGTGAAGTCTTATGTCATAGTGGCAATTTATTCAAATGATATAAAGATTTTAAACTATTTATTTACATATCCTGACCACTAGGTGGCGCTGTCCTAAAGATTTATAGGTGCGCTCAGAACATGTCACTGATGAACCATGCCAAATTTCGTAGCGATACGCCATTCTGTTTGTGAAATACTGAACTTAATGAGAAAATTCAAAATGGCCGACACCCAAAATGGCCGACCGAAAACCGTTTGGTATCGTTTGACTCGGCATGCCTCAAGGAATCTAACAAGACCAACTTCATGATTTTAGACTCAAGTTTGAAGTAGTTATAAGCGAAAATAGGCATTTTTCGAATCTCGTGACCACTAGGTGGCGCTGTGACGAAACGTTGCAGGCACCCTCAGGTCATGACTGTAATGACAAATACCAAGTTTCGTGTCGATACAATAAAGTTTTGCGAAGATACGGCCTCACGTCCGTTTTGGCGTGCTCGCCGCCATATATGTTGTCAATTTATACGAGAACGCATTGGTCTATCAAAAAGCTTTTGATAACTTTTTGTCTGGGGTGTCTCTAGATGCTACATACCAAAGGACATGCAAATCGGACGAACGCTCTAGGAGGAGTTCGAAAAAGTAGGTTTTACAGAAAATTCAAAATGGCGGAAAGATTTGCATGACACAAATGACATCAATGTGTGCAATTGAATCATCATGAGCAAAGGATTCAGAGGAACCAAGAATTTAGTTTCTAGGACTCACGGGTCAGAAGTTATGAGCATGAACATAAGTGGACTTTTGGACTGTTGGTGGCGCTAGAGGGTTTGAGTTAGACACACCTATGTTGCTATAGTAACTTCTAAGACTGTCCTCTACATGTGTGCCAAATTGCATAACTTTCCTACGTACGGTTCTATGGGCTACCATTGACTTCAATGGCGGAAGAGGAAACATAATAATAATAATAATAATAATAATAAGAAAACTAACAATAACAATAGGTGTCTACGCCACTTCGTGGCTTGACCCCTAATAATAATAATAATAATAAGAAAACTAACAAATACAATAGGGGTCTTCGCCCCTTCGGGGCTTGACCCCTAAATATAGCTGCAAGCAGCAATGCCGGGGTCAAGCCAAAAAGGGCACATAAGAAAGTAAAGTTGAATTCGGATGAGCAGTTTAAAGAACCTGGAAAAATCTCTTGATTTCAGACTAAATAATATAACAGTTATCAGCAAAAATGCTGTGTTTTCATTCAGTGTCATCACTCCCTCTCTTCTCGAGGAGCATTGACAACTAGAACACTGAAGAAAATGTGAGTGGTGCTTGCAGTGGCAATTCTCAGCTCACAAAATGTAACAGTGGTGTTAATGAGTCAAAAGAGACCACCCCCATGTCTCTACAATGTTCTGATGCAGAGATATAGCTCTTGTAAAAAGGATTGATAAGGTATCCTAATTGGTTGCTAAGGAATTAATTGGCATGCACCAATGATCTCCAAACCATGAAAAGAATAATACATGATGACCCAAGATTTTAGATGTACTGTTGCAGTAGTTTTAGGCAAAAATACCATATTTCTATCTCAAAACCACTAGGTGGCGCAATGACAAAGTTGTGCATGCAACCTCAGTTCATAACTGTGTTACATCTAGCTAGTTTTATAACTATACACTTTAGTTTAGTGAAGAAATAGTTGTATGACCATAGGGCTTGCTTGATATGAAAGATTATGTTCAATTATAGGGCCACCTAGTGTTTCAGGCATACCAATTTTTTTGTGTGGCCTCAGACTCTGCTCATACATCAGCGTATTAAATATGGTGAAAAAATCTCTTTGCTTTACGAAGTTATAACCATTTATGTGTAAAAAACACAAAATGTAAAGGTAATTTTTCGTTTTTTGCAATTTTCTGCCATTTCTGATGAAAATTTTAATATAACGCCAATAGAACTTTTTGTTCAGAAGGTAATGCAATGTTCTTCCTATAGTGTTTTCGAGTCGATCGGAATAACGCTCGCGGAGATATTCGCGCATGTTTTTTAAGTGCTGTTTTGCTGCGCAGGGCTAACCGTAAGGCGAAATCTGGCATGTTTGGTATCGTTGGACTCGGCAACTATTCAGGACTTCAAAGAAACAAGACTCGTAAAAATACGTTGATCACAGCCAAAGTTATAGGCATGTAAAGCATATGGCTGACCACTAGGTGGTGCTACAACGAAACTGTGCATGCACCCTCATATCCTGACTGGCATCTCAATTACCAAGTGCCGTGTCAATAGGCCTAAGTTTGGCGAAGATACAGCCTAAAATCTGTTTTTTGCGCTCTACGTAAAATTTGTTGACACGCTATACGACAACGGATTGGTTAATCGAAATTCTTTTAATAACTTTTTGCCGTGAGTGTCTCTAGATGCTGCACACCGATTTTCGTGGCAATCGGGTAAAAACTCTAGGACGAGTTCGCAAAAGTAGGTTTAACAAATTATTCAAAATGGCGGAAAAATTTTCATGACGGAAAATGGCGTCATAGGGTCCAATCGAATTGTCTTGAGCCAAGGAATCAGAGGAAACAAGAATTTCGTTTCTAGGACATACGGATCAGAAGTTATAAGCAAAAACGTAAGTGCAACTTTGGACTGTTGGTGGCGCTAGCGGGTTTGAGATAGAGACTCCAAATTTGCTGTGGATATTATTTGGACTGTCCTCTGTGAGTGTGCCAAATTTCATAACTTTCCTACGTACGGTTCTATGGGCTGCCATAGACCGCAATGGCGGAAGAAAAAAAATGTATTAACAGAAACAATTACCAAAAAAGAAAAAGAAAAAGAAAAAGAAAACTAACAGAAACAATAGGGGTCTTCGCCCATTCTGGGCTTGACCCCTAAATATAGCTGCAAGCAGCAATCACCGGGGTCAAGCCGAAAAGGGCACAGAAGGATATAAAGTTGCGTTTGGATAAGCAGACTGAAGAACTTAGGTAAACCTAATGATTTCAGATGAAAAAATGCAAAGTAATCAACAAAAATAATCTATGTTCTTGTCTACTGCAACTGTCCTTCGGTTATTGACAATCATGGGACATTAGAGCACTGAAGGACATGTATGTGATGCTTACAGTGGGCAAACATGGGTCACAACATGTTACAACAAGTTAAAAGAGTCAAAAGAGACCATCCCCATGTCTCTGCGATGTTCTGATGCAGAGAAAAAACTCTTGCAAAAACAGTTGATAAGGTATTCTCATTGGTTGCTAGAGAGTAAATGGACATCCACTAGTGATTATAGTCAAAGCCATGAAAGGAATAATCCATGATGACTCATGGTTTTAGATGTGTTGTTGCAGTAGTTTTAGGCCAAAAAAATGCCATATTCTGTCTCAAAACCAGTAGGTGGCGCAATGACAAAATTCGTGCATGCAACCTCAGGTCATAACTGTGTTACATCTTGCTAGTTTTATGACTATACACTTTAGTTTAGTGAAGAAACAGTTGTATGACCATAGGGTGGCTTGATTTCAAAGGTTTTATTCAATTATAAGGCCAACTAGTGGTGCAAGCATACAATTTTTTTTGTGTAGCCTCAGACTGTGGTCGTACATCAGCGTATCAAATATGGTGAAAAAATCTCTTTGCGTTACGAAGTTATAACCATTTATGTGTAAAAACAGAAAATTTAAAGGTAATTTTTCGTTTTTTGCAATTTTCGGCCATTTCTGATGAAAATTTTAATACAACGCCAATAGAACTTTTTGTTCAGAAGGTAATGCAATATTCTTCCTATGATGTTTTCGAGTCGATCAGAATTACGCTCGCGGAGATATTCGCGCGTGTTTTTTAAGTGCTGTTTTGCTGCGCAGGGCTAACCGTAAGGCGAAATCTGGCATGTTTGGTAAGGTTGGACTCGGCAACTATTCTGGACTTCAGCGAAACAAGTCCCGTGAAAAAACACAGATCAGAGCCAAAGTTATAAGCATGCACAACATTCGTATGACCACTAGGTGGTGCTGTGACGAAACTCTGCATGCCCCCTCAGATCCTCACTGGCATCACAACTACCAAGTGTGGCGTCAATAGACATAAGATTGGCGAAGATACACACTAAAACCTGTTTTTTGGGCTCTACGTAAAATTTGTTGACGCGCTATACGAAAACGGAATGGTTTATCAAAATTCTTTTAATAACTTTTTGCCCTGAGTGTCTCTAGATGCTACATACCATTTTTCGTGGCAATTGGGCAAAAGCTCTAGGACAAGTTCGCAAAAGTAGGTTTTATGAATAAATCAAAATGGCGGAAAATTTTTCATGACGGAAAATGACGTCATAGGGTCCAATCGAATCGTCTTGAGCCAAGGAATCAGAGGATACAAGAATTTAGTTTCTAGGACTTACGGGTCAGAAGTTATAGGCAAATACATAAGTGCAAATTTGGACTGTTGGTGGCGCTAGCGGGTTAGAGATACAGACTTCAAATTTGCTGTGGAGACTTTTTGGACAGTCCTCTATCAGTGTGCCAAATTTCATAACTTTCCTACGTACGGTTCTATAGGCTGCCATAGACCGCAATGGCGGAGGAAGAAAAAGAAAAAGAAAAAGAAAAAGAAAAAGAAAACTAACAGAAACAATAGGGGTCTTCGCCCATTCTGGGCTTGACCCCTAAATATAGCTGCAAGCAGCGATACCGGGGTCAAGCCGAAAAGGGCACAGAAGGGTGTAAAGTTGAGTTTGGATAAGCAGACCAAAGAACCTAAGTAAACCTAATGATTTCAGATGAAAAAACGCAAAAGTAATCAACAAAAATAATCTATGTTCTAATCCACTGCAATAATCCTTCTGTTATTGACAGTCATGGAACATTAGAGCACAGAAGGATATGTGAGTGATGTTTGCAGTGGCATAACATGGGTCACAACATGTTACAACAAGTTAAATCAGTCAAAAGAGACCATCCCCATGTCTCTACGATGTTCTGATGCAGAGAAAAAGCTCTTTCAAAACGGTTCATAAGGTATTCTCATTGGTTGCTAGAGAGTAAATTCACATCCACCAGTGATTATAGACCAAGCCATATGAAATGAAGAATCCATGATGACTCATGGTTTTAGATGTGTTGTTGCAGTAGTTTTAGGCAAATATAGCTATTTTCTATCTCCAAACCACTAGGTGGCGCTATGACAGAATCGTGAATGCAACCTCGGGTCATATCTGCGTTACATCTAGCTAGTTTCATGACTAAACACTTTAGTTCAGCAAAGAAATAGTTGTATGACCATAGGGCTTGCTTGATATGAAAGATTTTGTTCAATTATAGGGCCACCTAGTGGTTCAGGCATACCAATTTTTTTGTGTGGCCTCAGACTCTGCTTATACATCAGCGTATCAAATCTGGTGAAAAAATCTCTTTTCGTTGCGAAGTTATAACCATTTATGTGTAAAAAACACAAAATGTAAAGGTAATTTTTCGTTTTTTGCAATTTTCGGCCATTTCTGATGAAAATTTTAATATAACGCCAATAGAGTTTTTTGTTTAGAAGGTAATGCAATGTTCTTCCTATGGCATTTTCGAGTCGATCGGAATAACGCTCGCGGAGATATTTGCGCATGTTTTTTAAGTGCTATTTTGCTGCGCAGGGTTAACCGTAAGGCGAATTCTGGCATGTTTGGTATCGTTGGACTCGGCAACTATTCAGAACTCCAAAGAAACAAGTCCCGTGAAAATATGTCAATCGGAGCCAAAGTTATAGGCGTTTAAAGCATAAGTCTGACCACTAGGTGGCGCTGTGACGAAACTCTGCATGCACCCTAAGTTCCTGACTCGCATCACAAGTACCAAGTATCGTGTCAATAGGCTTAAGTTTGCCGAAGATACAGCCTCAAATCCGTTTTTTTGCGCTCTACGTAAAATTCGTTGACGCGGTTTACGAAAACAGATTGACGAATTGACATGAATTCCATAACTTTTTGCCGTGAGGGTCTGTAGATGCTACATACCGATTTTTGTTGAAATCGGGCAAAAGCTCTAGGACGAGTTCGCAAAAGTAGGTTTTACGAATAATTCAAAATGGCGGAAAAAATTTCATGACGGAAAATGACGTCATAGGGTCCAATCGAATCGTCTTGAGCCAAGGAATCAGAGGAAGCAAGAATTTTGTTTCTAGGACTTACGGATCAGAAGTTATAAGCAAAAACATAAGTGCAACTTTGGACTGTTGGTGGCGCTAGCGGGTTAGAGATAGAGACTCCAAATTTGCTATGGGGACACATTGGACTGTCCTTTATCAGTGTGCCAAATTTCATAACTTTCCTACGTACGGTTCTATGGGCTGCCATAGACCGCAATGGCGGAAGAAGAAACGGAAGAAGAATAACTAATAATAATAATAAGAAAACTAACAAATACAATAGGGGTCTTCGCCCCTTCGGGGCTTGACCCCTAAATATAGCTGCAAGCAGCAATGCCGGGGTCAAGCCAAAAAGGGCACATAAGAAAGTAAAGTTGAATTCGGATGAGCAGTTTAAAGAACCTGGGAAAATCTCTTGATTTTAGACTAAATAATATAACAGTTATCAGCTAAAAAAGCTGTGTTTTCATTCAGTGTCATCTCTCCCTCTCTTCTCGAGGAGCATTGACAACTAGAACACTGAAGAAAATGTGAGTGGTGCTTGCAGTGGCAATTCTCAGCTCACAAAATGTTACAGTGGTGTTAATGATTCAAAATAGAACCACCCCCATGTCTCTACGATGTTCTGATGCAGAGATATGGCTCTTGTAAAAAGGATTGATAAGGTATCCTAATTGGTTGCTAAGGAGTTAATTGGCATGCACCAATGATCTCCAAGCCATGAAAGGAATAATACATGATGACCCAAGATTTTAGATGTACTGTTGGAGTAGTTTTAGGTAAAAATACCATATTTCTATCTCAAAACCACTAGGTGGCGCAATGACAAAGTTGTGCATTAGGGATGTAACGGTATCAAAAATTCACAGTACGGTAGTATTTCGGTAGGATGCCCACGGTACGGTAATTATTGAAACATTTACAGGAAGGAAAAAACATATGAAGACTTGGAAAAACTGCCATAAGTGTTTATTAAACAAGACTGAACATTACAATGTACAAAGTGTAGCGTAGTGTAGTGTTTACAATTTTCATAAAAAGGACAAAAATAATTAAAAATAAAGTTTCAGTTTAGTTTGTCAACTTTAAACAACTCCCAATCAGTCAGGTTTTATTAATGCTAATGCTTGATACTCCTATGAAAGCAACAGTTGTGATTGTAGAATCAAGAAAAGATGATGGGTTTTAAGCGGGTCAATTCATGAAAACAAAAACAACCCAGTAAAAATGAAAATAGCAGCTTACTTATTGTAGCTGGACCTAGAGCTTAGGTCAGCTCACTCAATGCAGGGGCGCGTTTCCCAATCGGAAGTCTGAAGCCTCCATAGGTTGCATTTGCAGGCTGCATACGTCATGAAGACCGTCTTATTTCAGAAGATTAACATTTTTCAAGTTGACAATTATTCTTATTTAATCGTATATTGTTGTAACACGCTTATGACTTGCGAATGTAATACTCAGTTAACTTAAATACACCAGGCATGTAATGACGGATGCAGCCTGCATATGCGACCTAAGGAGGCTGCTTTCTAATTGAGAAACGGCATACACGCTCTCATTCACGGATTTACTCACATTCGTTTTTTGTATGTCCATCACATTTTGTCCTTTCTCGTTTCTTGTCACAGCGAACGCGAACTTTTCCACACATCAGATTTAAAATCCGCGTTTCTTTTGCTTCCGCCATTGTCGCTCCACTTGTAGAGAGGCATCAGAGAGGCACGCATGGGATTATGGGAATTGTAGTTCCCGCGTCCCTCCACTCGCTGCACTTGGCCGGAAAAAAAACTACACGTGTTGCTCGGAAGACCTTATGTTTTACCGAATCACGTGACCACGGTTGTACCAGCAAAATTTTATACCGCAATACCACGAAATTTATAATACCGTTACATCCCTATTGTGCATGCAACCTCAGTTCATAACTGTGTTACATCTAGCTAGTTTTATGACTATACACTTTAGTTTAGTGAAGAAATAGTTGTATGACCATAGGGCTTGCTTGATATGAAAGATTTTGTTCAATTATAGGGCCACCTAGTGGTTCAGGCATACCAATTTTTTTGTGTGGCCTCAGACTCTGCTCATACATCAGTGTATCAAATCTGGTGAAAAAATTTCTTTTCGTTGCGAAGTTATAACAATTTATGTATAAAAACACAAATTGTAAAAGGTAATTTTTCGTTTTTTGCAATTTTCGGCCATTTCTGATGAAAATTTTAATATAACGCCAATAGAACTTTTTGTTCAGAAGGTAATGCAATGTTCTTCCTATGGTGTTTTCGAGTCGATCGGAATAACGCTCGCGGAGATATTCGCGCATGTTTTTTAAGTGCTGTTTTGCTGCGCAGGGCTAACCGTAAGGCGAAATCTGGCATGTTTGGTATTGTTGGACTCGGCGACTATTCAGAACTCCTAAAAATCAAGTCTCGTAAAAATACGTTGATCACAGCCAAAGTTATAGGTGTAAGAAACATCTGTCTGGCCACTAGGTGGCGCTGCGACGAAACTGTGCATGCACACTCAGTTCCTGACTGGCATCACAAGTATCAAGTGTCGTGTCAATAGGCCTAAGTTTGACGAAGATACAGCCTAAAATCTGTTTTTTCGCGCTCTACGTAAAATTTGTTGACGCGCTATACAACAACGGATTGGTTTATCGAAATTCTTTTGATAACTTTTTGCCGTGAGGGTCTCTAGATGCTACATACCAATTTTCGCGGCAATCGGGTAAAAACTCTAGGACGAGTTCGCAAAAGTAGGTTTTACGAATAATTCAAAATGGCGGAAACATTTTCATGACGGAAAATGACGTCATAGGGTCCAATCGAATCGTCTTGAGCCAAGGAATCAGAGGAAACAAGAATTTCGTTTCTAGGACCTAAGGTTCAGAAGTTATAAGCAAAAACATAAGTTCAACTTTGGACTGTTGGTGGCGCTAGCGGGTTAGAGATAGAGACTCCAAATTTGCTGTGGGGACACATTGGACTGTCCTTTATCAGTGTGCCAAATTTCATAACTTTCCTACGTACGGTTCTATGGGCTGCCATAGACCGCAATGGCGGAAGAAGAATAATAATAATAAATATAGCTGCAAGCAGCAATGCCGGGGTCAAGCCGAAAAGGGCACAGAAGGGTGTAAAATTGGGTTTGGATAAGAATACCGAAGAACCTAGGTAAACCTCATGATTTCAAAAGAAAAAAAGGCAAAAGTAATCAACAAAAATAATCTATGTTCTTGTCTCCTGCAATCGTCCTTCTGTTATTGACAATCATGGAACATTAGACCACTGAAGGACATGTGAGTGATGTTTGCAGTGGCATAACATGGGTCACAACATGTTACAACAAGTTAAATCAGTCAAAAGAGACCATCCCCATGTCTCTACGATGTTCTGATGCAGAGAAAAAGCTCTTTCAAAAACAGTTGATTAGGTATTCTCATTGGTTGCTAGAGAGTAGATTCACATCCACCAGTGATTATAGTCCAAGCCATGAAATGAAGAATCCATGATGACTTATGATTTTAGTTGTGTTGTTGCAGTAGTTTTAGGCAAAAATTGCTATTTTCTATCTCCAAGCCACTAGGTGGCATTATGACAAAAGTGTGCATGCAACCTCAGGGCATGACTGCGTTACATTTAGCTAGTTTCCTGACTATACACTTTAGTTCAGCAAAGAAATAGTTGTATGACCATAGGGCTTGCTTGATATGAAAGCTTTTGTCCAATTATAAGGCCAACTAGTGGTGAAGGCATACCAATTTTTTCGTGTGGCCTCAGACTCTGCTCGTACATCAGCGTATCAAATCTGGTGAAAAAATCTCTTTTCGTTGCGAAGTTATAACCATTTATGTGTAAAAAACACAAAATTCAAAGGTAATTTTTCGTTTTTTGCAATTTTCGGCCATTTCTGATGAAAATTTTAATATAACGCCAATAGAACTTTTTGTTCAGAAGGTAATGCAATGTTCTTCCTATGGTGTTTTCAAGTCGATCAGAATAACGCTCGCGAAGATATTCACACGTGTTTTTTAAGTGCTGTTTTGCTGCTCAGGGCTAACCGTAAGGCAAAATCTGGCATGTTTGGAATCGTTGGACTCGGCGACTACTCAGGACTCCTAAAAATCAAGTCCCGTCAAAATTCGTTTATCGCAGCCAAAGTTATAGGTGTATAAATCATTTGTCTGGCCACTAGGTGGCGCTGCAACGAAACTGTGCATGCACCCTCAGTTCCTGACTGGCATCACAAGTACCAAGTGTTGTTTCAATAGGCCTAAGTTTGACGAAGATACAGCCTAAAATCTGTTTTTTTGCGCTCTACATAACATTTGTCAAGGCGGTATACGACAACTGATTGGTGTATCAAAATTCTTTTGATAACTTTTTGCCATGAGTGTCTCTAGATGATACATACCAATTTTCGTGGCAATCGGACAAAAGCTCTAGGACGAGTTCGAAAAAGTAGGTTTTTTGAATAATTCAAATTGGCGGGAAATTTTTCATGACGGAAAATGACTTCATAGGGTCCAGTCGAATCGTCTTGAGCCAAGGAATCAGAGGAAACAAGAATTTTGTTTCTAGGACTTACGGATCAGAAGTTATAACCAAAAACATAAGTGCAACTTTGGACTGTTGGTGGCGCTAGCGGGTTAGACATAGAGACTCCAAATTTGCTGTGGGGACACATTGGACTGTCCTTTATCAGTGTGCCAAATTTCATAACTTTCCTACGTACGGTTCTATGGGCTGCCATAGACCGCAATGGCGGAAGAAGAATAACTAATAATAATAAAAAGAAAACTAACGGATACAATAGGGGTCTTCGCCCCTTCGGGGCTTGACCCCTAAATATAGCTGCAAGCAGCAATACCGGGGTCAAGCCGAAAAGGGCACAGAAGGATGTAAAGTTGCGTTTGGATAAGCAGACTGAAGAACCTAGGTAAACCTAATGATTTCAGATGAAAAAATGCAAAGGTAATCAACAAAAATAATCTATATTCTTGTCTACTGCAACTGTCCTTCGGTTATTGACAATCATGGAACATTAGAGCACTGAAGGACATGTATGTGATGCTTACAGTGGGCAAACATGGGTCACAACATGTTACAACAAGTTAAAAGAGTCAAAAGAGACCATCCCCATGTCTCTGTGATGTTCTGATACAGAGAAAAAGCTCTTGCAAAAACAGTTGATAACGTATTCTCATTGGTTGCTAGAGAGTAAATGGACATCCTCTAGTGATTATAGTCAAAGCCATGAAAGGAATAATCCATGATGACTCATGGTTTTAGATGTGTTGTTGCAGTAGTTTTAGGCAAAAAATGCCATATTCTATCTCAAAACCAGTAGGTGGCGCAATGACAAAATTCGTGCATGCAACCTCAGGTCATAAATGTGTTACATCTAGCTAGTTTTATGAATATACACTTTAGTTTAGTGAAGAAACAGTTGTATGACCATAGGGTGGCTTGATTTCAAAGGTTTTGTTCAATTATAAGGCCAACTAGTGGTGCAACCATACAATTTTTTTTGTGTAGCCTCAGACTGTGGTCGTACATCAGCGTATCAAATATGGTGAAAAAATCTCTTTTTGTTGCGAAGTTATAACTATTTATGTGTAAAAAATGCAAAATTTAAAGGTAATTTTTCGTTTTTTGCATTTTTCGGCCATTTCTTATGAAAAATTTAATATAACGCCAATAGAACTTTTTGTTCAGAAGGTAATGCATTGTTCTTCCTATGGTGTTTTCGAGTCGATCGGAATAACGCTCGCAGAGATATTCGCGCATGTTTTTTAAGTGCTATTTTGCTGCACAGGGCTAACCGTATGACGAAACCTGGCATGTTTGGTATCGTTGGACTCGACGACTACTCAGGACTCCAAAAAATCAAGTCCCGTGAAAATACTTTTATCGCAGCCAAAGTTATAGGCGTATAGAACATTCGTCTGGCCACTAGGTGGCGCTGCAACGAAACTGTGCATGCACCCTCAGTTCCTGACTGGCATCTCAAGAACCAAGTGTCGTGTCAATAGGCCTTAGTTTGGTGACGATACAGCCTAAAATCTGTTATTGTGCGCTCTACCTAAAATTCGTTGACGCGCTATACGACAACGGATTGGTTTATCGAAACTCTTTTAATAACTTTTTGCCTTGAGTGTCTCTAGATGCTGCATACCGATTTTTGAGGCAAACGAGAAAAAACTCTAGGACGAGTTCGCAAAAGTAGGTTTAACGAATAATTCAAAATGGCGGAAAAATTTTCATGACGGAAAATGACGTCATAGGGTCCTATCGAATCGTCTTGAGCCAAGGAATCAGAAGAAACAAGAATTTCATTTCTGGGACTTACGGTTCAGAAGTTATAAGACAAAACGTAAGTGCAACTTTGGACTGTTGGTGGCGCTAGTGGGCTTGAGATAGAGACTCCAAATTTGCTGTGGATATTATTTGGACTGTCCTCTATCAGTGTGCCAAATTTCATAACTTTCCTACGTACGGTTCTATGGGCTGCCATAGACCGCAATGGCGGAAGAAAAATTTACTAACAGAAACAATTGCCAATATAGCTGCAAGCAGCAATGCCGGGGTCAAGCCAAAAAGGGCACATAAGAAAGTAAAGTTGAATTCGGATGAGCAGTTTAAAGAACCTGGGAAAATCTCTTGATTTCAGTAAATAATATAACAGTTATCAGCTAAAAAGCTGTGTTTTCATTCAGTGTCATCTCTCCCTCTCTTTCGTCGAGCATTGATAACTAGAACACTGACGTAAAAATGAGTGGTGCTTCTAGTGGCAATACTCAGCTCACAAAATGTTACAGTGGTGTTAATGAGTCAAAAGAGCCCACCCCCATGTCTCTGCGATGTTCTGATGCAGAGAAAAAGCTCTTGCAAAAACAGTTGATAACGTATTCTCATTGGTTGCTAGAGAGTAAATGGACATCCACTAGTGATTATAGTCAAAGCCATGAAAGGAATAATCCATGATGACTCATGGTTTTAGATGTGTTGTTGCAGTAGTTTTAGGCAAAAAATGCGTTATTCTATCTCAAAACCAGTAGGTGGCGCAATGACAAAATTGTGCATGCAACCTCAGGTCATAACTGTGTTACATCTAGCTAGTTTTATGACTATACACTTTAGTTTAGTGAAGAAACAGTTGTATGACCATAGGGTGGCTTGATTTCAAAGGTTTTGTTAAATTATAAGGCCAACTAGTGGTGCAACCATACAAATTTTTTTGTGTAGCCTCAGACTGTGGTCGTACATCAGCGTATCAAATATGGTGAAAAAATCTCTTTGCGTTACGAAGTTATAACCATTTATGTGTAAAAACAGAAAATTTAAAGGTAATTTTTCGTTTTTTGCAATTTTCGGCCATTTCTGATGAAAATTTTAATACAACGCCAATAGAACTTTTTGTTCAGAAGGTAATGCAATATTCTTCCTATGATGTTTTCGAGTCGATCAGAATTACGCTCGCGGAGATATTCGCGCGTGTTTTTTAAGTGCTGTTTTGTTGCGCAGGGCTAACCGTAAGGCGAAATCTGGCATGTTTGGTAAGGTTGGACTCGGCAACTATTCTGGACTTCAGCGAAACAAGTCCCGTGAAAAAACACAGATCAGAGCCAAAGTTATAAGCATGTACAACATTCGTATGACCACTAGGTGGTGCTGTGACGAAACTCTGCATGCCCCCTCAGATCCTCACTGGCATCACAACTACCAAGTGTGGCGTCAATAGACATAAGATTGGCGAAGATACACACTAAAACCTGTTTTTTGGGCTCTACGTAAAATTTGTTGACGCGCTATACGAAAACGGAATGGTTTATCAAAATTCTTTTAATAACTTTTTGCCCTGAGTGTCTCTAGATGCTACATACCATTTTTCGTGGCAATTGGGCAAAAGCTCTAGGACAAGTTCGCAAAAGTAGGTTTTATGAATAAATCAAAATGGCGGAAAATTTTTCATGACGGAAAATGACGTCATAGGGTCCAATCGAATCGACTTGAGCCAAGGAATCAGAGGATACAAGAATTTAGTGTCTAGGACTTACGGGTCAGAAGTTATAGGCAAATACATAAGTGCAAATTTGGACTGTTGGTGGCGCTAGCGGGTTAGAGATACAGACTTCAAATTTGCTGTGGAGACTTTTTGGAGAGTCCTCTATCAGTGTGCCAAATTTCATAACTTTCCTACGTACAGTTCTATAGGCTGCCATAGACCGCAATGGCGGAGGAAGAAAAAGAAAAAGAAAAAGAAAAAGAAAAAGAAAAAGAAAAAGAAAACTAACAGAAACAATAGGGGTCTTCGCCCATTCTGGGCTTGACCCCTAAAAAGAAAACTAACGGATACAATAGGGGTCTTCGCCCCTTCGGGGCTTGACCCCTAATAAATATAGCTGCAAGCAGCAATGCCGGGGTCAAGCCGAAAAGGGCACAGAAGGGTGTAAAATTGGGTTTGGATAAGAATACTAAAGAACCTAGGTAAACCTCATGATTTCAAAAGAAAAAAACGCAAAAGTAATCAACAAAAATAATCTATGTTCTTGTCTCCTGCAATCGTCCTTCTGTTATTGACAATAATGGAACATTAAAGCACAGAAGGACATGTGAGTGATGTTTGCAGTGGCATAATATGGGTCATAACATGTTACAACACGTTGAATCAGTCAAAAGAGACCATCCCCATGTCTCTACGATGTTCTGATGCAGAGATATAGCTCTGGTAAAAAGGATTGATAAGGTATCCTAATTGGTCGCTAAGGAGTTAATTGGCATGCACCAATGATCTCCAAGCCATGAAAGGAATAATACATGATGACCCAAGATTTTAGATGTACTGTTGGAGTAGTTTTAGGCAAAAATACCATATTTCTATCGCAAAACCACTAGGTGGCGCAATGACAAAGTTGTGCATGCAACCTCAGTTCATAACTGTTACATCTAGCTAGTTTTATGACTATACACTTTTAGTGAAGAAATAGTTGTATGACCATAGGGCTTGCTTGATATGAAAGATTTTGTTCAATTATAGGGCCACCTAGTGGTTCAGGCATACCAATTTTTTTGTGTGGCCTCAGACTCTGCTCATACATCAGCGTATCAAATCTGGTGAAAAAAGTTCTTTTCGTTGCGAAGTTATAACCATTTATGTATAAAAACACAAATTGTAAAAGGTAATTTTTCGTTTTTTGCAATTTTCGGCCATTTCTGATGAAAATTTTAATATAACGCCAATAGAACTTTTTGTTCAGAAGGTAATGCAATGTTCTTCCTATGGTGTTTTCGAGTCGATCGGAATAACGCTCGCGGAGATATTCGCGCATGTTTTTTAAGTGCTGTTTTGCTGCGCAGGGCTAACCGTAAGGCGAAATCTGGCATGTTTGGTATCGTTGGACTCGGCGACTATTCAGGACTCCTACAAATCAAGTCCCGTCAAAATACATTGATCACAGCCAAAGTTATAGGTGTAAAAATCATCTGTCTGGCCACTAGGTGGCGCTGCGACGAAACTGTGCATGCACACTCAGTTCCAGACTGGCATCACAAGTACCAAGTGTCGTGTCAATAGGCCTAAGTTTGACGAAGATACAGCCTAAAATCTGTTTTTTTGCGCTCTACGTAAAATTTGTTGACGCGCTATACGACAACGGATTGGTTTATCGAAATTCTTTTGATAACTTTTTGCCGTGAGGGTCTCTAGATGCTACATACCAATTTTCGTGGCAATCGGACAAAAGCTCTAGGACAAGTTCGAAAAAGTAGGTTTTCCGAATAATTCAAAATGGCGGAAAATTTTCATGACGGAAAATGACGTCATAGGGTCCAATCGAATCGTCTTGAGCCAAGGAATCAGAGGAAACAAGAATTTCGTTTCTAGGACCTACGGATCAGAAGTTATAAGCAAAAACATAAGTGCAACTTTGGACTGTTGGTGGCGCTAGTGGGTTAGAGATAGAGACTCCAAATTTGCTGTGGGGACACATTGGACTGTCCTTTATCAGTGTGCCAAATTTCATAACTTTCCTACGTACGGTTCTATGGGCTGCCATAGACCGCAATGGCGGAAGAAGAAGAAGAATAACTAATAATAATAAGAAAACTAACAAATACAATAGGGGTCTTCGCCCCTTCGGGGGCTTGACCCCTAAATATAGCTGCAAGCAGCGATTACCGGGGTTCAAGCGATTTGGGACATTAAGACCTTTAGGGCATGGCTGTGTAGATTTGCTGCATTGTACAAAATAAATGATGAAAAATAAGATACCAGACACACATGTTCTAAGTATCAACAAAAAAGTGCTATCAATCAGTGAAATGTCTCCCTCTCTTCTCACGGAACATTGACAAATGGAACAATGAAGGAAATATTTGTGGTGCTTGCATTGGCAAAACTAGGGTCACAAAATGTTAAAATAGTGTTAATGAGTCAAAAGAGCTGAACCCCATGTCTCTACGATGTTCTGATACAGAGATACAGCTCTCGCTAAATGGTTGCTAGGGTATTCACATTGGTTGCTAGGGAGTGACTTGTAATCCACCAATGATTATACTCAAAGTCATGAAAGGAATAATCCATGATGACTCATGATTTTAAATGTAGGGTAACAGTATTTTTAAGTGAAAATAACAAATTACCACTAGGTGGCGCTATGACAAACTTGTGCATGGAATCTCAGGTCATGACTGTGTTACATCTAGCTAGTATCATGACTATACACTTTAGTTTAGTGAAAAAACAGTTGTATGACCATTGGGCTTGCTCAATGTCAAAGGTTTTGTTCAATTATGAGGCCAACTAGTGGTGCAGGCATACAATTTTTTTTGTATTGCCTCAAACTGTGCTCAGACATCAGCGTATCAAATCTGGTGAAAAAATGTCATTTCGTTGCAGAGTTATAACCATTTATGTGTAAAAAACACAAAATTTTGAGGTAATTTTTCGTTTTTGCAATTTTCGGCCATTTCTGATGGAAATTTTAACATAATGCCAATAGAACTTTTTGTTCAGAAGGTAATACAATGTTCTTCCTATGGTCGTTTCGAGTCGATCGGAATATCCCTCGCGGAGTTATTCGCGCGTGTTTTTTAAGCGTTATTTTCCTGTGCAGAGCCAACCGTAAAGCAAAACCTGCCATGCTTGGTATCGTTGGACTCGGCAACAATTCAGGACTCCAAGGAAAAAAGTCGCATGAAAATACGTTGAACTCAGCCTAAGTTATAAGCATTATTCGATTCGTCTGACCACTAGGTGGCGCTGTGACGAAACGAAGCATGCCACCTCAGACCATGACTCTCATCACAAGTACCAATTGTCGTGTTGATACTCCATTCCTGTCCCCAGTTATAGCCTATAATGTTTTAGTGCCTGCCCACAATTTAGATGTTTGGGCGTGGCATGTTGACCGTGAGTCGAAAGTTCAACTTTTTTTTAATAATTATTGATATTCAAACTCCAAGGAACATTTTAGCACTGGAATGATTCCGATCGGGCGAAAAACCTAGGACTAGTTCGTTTTTATTTTTTTCAACAAAATTGAAAATAGCGGAAATTTTTTCATGACGGAAATAAAATCGGAGATATACATTTTGTTCGTCTTGATGCAAGGAATCCAGGGATATGAGACACTTGACATTTGGAAAAGAATTGTGGGAGTTATGAGCCTAAACGTGTTTGCCATCGCTGTAGCGCCCCCCATAGGCCGATTGGGTTCATACTCTGTCAAGTTTGCGCACGAATGAGACCTATCATTTGGCCAAGTCTCAAGTCTCTAGGCCTTACGGTTTGGTCTGCATGATCCGTTTTATGGCAGAAAAATAATAAATATCCTAACAAAAACAAACGGTAATATAGCTGCAAGCAGCGATTACCGGGGTTCAAGCGATTTGGGACATTAAGACCATTAAGGGCATGGCTGTGTAGATTTGCTGCATTGTACAAAATAAATGATGAAAAATAAGATACCAGACACACGTGTTCAAAGTTATTAGCAAAAATTGCTATCGTTCAGTGAAATGTCTCCCTCTCTTCTCACGGAACATTGACAAATAGAACACTGAAGGAAATGTTTGTGGTGCTTGCATTGGCAAAACTCGGGTCACAAAATGTTAAAATAGGGTTAATGAGTCAAAAGAGCCGAACCCCACGTCTCTACGATGTTCTGATACAGAGATACAGCTTGCTAAATGGTTGCTAGGGTATTCTCATTGGTTGCTAGGGAGTGACTTGCAATCCATCAATGATTATACTCAAAGCCATGAAAGGAATAATCCATGATGACTCATGATTTTAAATGTAAGGTTACAGTATTTTTAAGTGAAAATAACAAATTACCACTAGGTGGCGCTATGACAAACTCGTGCATGGAATCTCAGGTCATGACTGTGTTACATCTAGCTAGTATCATGGCTGTACACTTTAGTTTATTGAAAAAACAGTTGTTTGACCATAGGGTTTGCTCAATGTCATAGGTTTTGTTAAATTATGAGGCCAACTAGTGGTGCAGGCATACCATTTTTTTTGTATTGCCTCAGACTGTGCTCAGACATCAGCGTATCAAATCTGGTGAAAAAATATCATTTCGTTGCGGAGTTATAACCATTTATGTGTAAAAACACAAAATTTTGAGGTAATTTTTCGTTTTTTGCAATTTTCGGCCATTTCTGATGAAAATTTTAACATAACGCCAATAGAACTTTTTGTTCAGAAGGTAATACAATGTTCTTCCTATGGTCGTTTCGAGTCGATCGGAATAACCCTCGCGGAGTTATTCGCGCGTGTTTTTTAAGCGCTATTTTCCTGTGCAGAACCAACCGTAAAGCAAAACCTGGCATGCTTCGTATCGTTGGACTCGGCAACAATTCAGGACTCCAAAGAAAAAAGTTGCATGAAAATATGTTAAACTCAGCCTAAGTTATAAGCGTTTAAATGATTCGTCTGACCACTAGGTGGCGCTGTGACGAAACGACGCATGCCACCTCAGGCCATGACTGTCATCACAAGTACCAAGTGTTGTGTTAATACTTCATTCCTGTCCGCAGTTATATCCAATAAATCCCTAGTGGCTGCGCACACTTCAGACGTTTGGGCGTGGCATGTCGACCGTGAGTCGAAAGTTCAACTTTTTTTCAATAATTATTGATATTCGAACTCCAAGGAACATTTTAGCACCGAAACGATTCCGATCGAGCGAAAAACCTAGGACTAGTTCGTTTTTATTTTTTTCGACAAAATCAAAAATAGCGGAAAATTTTTAATGACGGAAATGAAATCGGAGATATACATTTTGTTCGTCTTGACGCAAGGAATCCAGGAATATAAGACACTTGACATTTGGACAAGAATTGTCGAAGTTATGAGCATCAACGCGTTTGCCATCGCTGTAGCGCCCCCCATAGGCCGATTGGGATGACACTCTGTCATCTTCGCGCACGAATGAGACCTACCATTTGGCCAAGTCTCAAGTCTCTAGGCCTTACGGTTTGGTCTGCACGATCCGTTTTACGGCAGAAGAAAAATAATAAAAAATATAGCTGCTAGCAGCGATTATCGGGGTTCAAGCCATTTAGATCACAAGACGTTTAAGGACATGGCCATATAGATATTCTGCATTGTATATTGTACACACACACGTTTACCTGAGAAAGGAGAAACAAGACTGTTAAAGAACAAGACTTAATATTGACATGGTTATACACTCATTTGGTATGTAGTTTTTTTTTATAAAAAACAAAAAATATATAATTCTTACTGCAAATGTCGTGTAAGTGCCTCCAAAATTATGTTCACGTTTCACAGCTATCATAAAATGACATGAGTGTTAAAACTGATAACTCAGAACAATTGAAGTGGTAGTCTTTCACTAAATGTGATTTTAATATTATAACAGTAAAATCATGAAGTTAAAGGTGCAGTGTGTACATTTTAGCGGCACCTAGTGGTGAGGTCACGAATTGCAACCAATGGCTTAGTCCACTGCTCACCCCTCGCTTTTGAAACACATAGAGAAGCTACAGTAGCCGCCACCAGACAAACATGTCATCGTCGGAAACAACTTAGTAAAAAAATTTGTCCGTTAAGGGCTTCTGTAGAAAAATGGCGGCACAAAATGGTGACTTCTATGTAAGGGGACCCTCAGTGTATGTAGATAAAAAGGTCTCGTTCTAAGGTAATAAACACATACCGGTTCATTATGAAAGGTCTTTATACACCCCTGATAATATAGTTTTGTATATAATTTTGCATTTTCGTCAAGAGATCCTTCTAAAAATTACACACTGCACCTTTAAATGTGTACAGAGTTCTATTAATAGTAGACTTAGTTAAAGAGTAATCATCTTCTGGGTTTTCTGTGAGTGCAAATGTCAGCCAGTGATTGATCCTCTACAGCCATCTAGTGGACATAACGGAAAATTGCACCTAAAAACCACAATAAGGAATTTGAGTATATTGCCAGATCTCAATAATACTTGTATGCTTTGTCATAAGCTTTAGGGGCCGTTCGTCAGGGCCGTTTTCAAAATGACTGTGTGATAGCTATACTTCTGCAAAGTTGTTTTTGTATTTGTATTATACAGTGTAGAGAAAATTGTACTGCACTGGCTTTACTGTTGTTGAGTGTAAGAACTGAAACAATTTAATAAAACAAAACCAGATACGTTATCTGAATGGTGGATGGTGTTATTAAATCGTGTCAATAACAAATATCATTTCATTTAGCAGATTCATGTTCATGTCCTTTAATCGAGTACCATGAAGGCTTTCTGTTTTCATTAGGTAAATAAAGTGAGGTATGCAAGTTATTAAACCGAATATATCTTTATGGACAAAAGGAACATATACACAAACATGCTCTGCACATTTTGTATGTTTCTCTCATCTGAAACAGTCATTTTAATTCATAGAGATCTAGGTCTTACTAAATGGTTGCTTGTTTAAATCTTTTAGACTATTTTTTTAAACAAAAGTAATTGTTCTTATAGAACATATATATTCTTTGACATAGATATTATGTGTAAACATACAAGTATTTCAGATGACAGCCTCTGTCATATTATAGTAGGCCTAAAAATAGTACTAAAGCTGTACATTTTTTATATTTAACAACTGGCTATGTCCATACATAACTGATCCAGATGTGTTGTTTATATCAAATGGAGTTAATAACAAATATGATGTCATTAAGCAAATGTCAGTCAGATTTGCTATTAAGCACTTATTTGTAAATAGAAAATAGAAAATAGATTAGAATACTAACTTTTAAATCTAGATTAAAAACACATCTGTTTAACTCTGCATTTACTGAATGAGCACTGTGCTGCTTTACACTGACTGCACCTTTAACTCAAGCCACTATTACTCCTGTTTTATTCTGTTTAACATTTTAAACTGTTTTTATTAAAATCACATTCATTTTCTTTAATTGTTATTCAAAATTCTCATGTATCTTTTTTTATTGTGATTTTATTGTGTATCTATTATTTTTAAATTTTCTTTTTTCTCTTTTATATATTGTTTTCTCATTTCTATGTAAAGCACTTTGAATGACCTCTGTGTATGAAATGTGCTATACAAATAAACTTGCCTTGCCTGGCCTTGCCTTGTGTTCACACACGTGCTGTGCTAGAGTAAGTTTTCAGTAAACATTTATATTTAAAATAACCAAGTGTATCATAACATTACAATTTCATTGCAATAATTCTATAAACAATTATTGAAAACTTTATAAGACACAGCATGACGTGTTTATGTTATGGAAAATAGATTAGAATACTAAAGCTACTGATAACCAAATATTTATTCTCTTTATGTGTGATTATTAGTTATTATTTCTAATGTTGGCCTATTATTGTTCTTTAAGGATCCACATATTTACAGCAATCTTTTTCATACCTTTAAGGCCAGTTCACACTGGTCAGACAACTACCAACTCCAACAGACACCAACAGACAACCACATTCTAAAGTCTCATTTACTTTGATCCAACAACTTCCAACAGGGGTTTCACACTGGTCAGACAGACTCCAACAGACGCGTCTGTTGGAGTCTGTCTGACCAGTGTGAAGTGACCTTTAGGATTTGAAGAATTCTAAGACAACATTTGAAGCTTTATAACTTCATAGGGTTGTTTCCCACAGGTTTAAATTGATGCATGACTAGCCATTAGTTATGTAAAAACATTTAGGTACTTTTTACAAACAAACCTTATAAAAAACATTACTGGTGTACATCTTAAGACAAAACTATGGCCCAGATATATTTAAAGGTAGGCCAGTGTAAGCTATTTTCAAGTAAGATAACTAAAACTAAAGCCTTAATTTTAGTCTGTAACTACACATAAACCAATGGTCAGTAACATGAATCTCTAAGACTAGTATTCAAAGTTAGTCATACATTTTTGTCTTCATGATTAAACATAACTGCTTTAAGTATCATATGAAAAAAATATTTAAATTATTTAAATTATATTTAAATCCAAATAGTAAGACTGATTAGCCCTAACTAACTACTAGTTCTTCAGACTAGTCCTTAAAACACAGTCTTTACTTAATGGCTACTGTATGTTTATTCAACCAGCCCTAGTCTTGGAAAGACATATATTGTCTGATCTTAATAAAACTGTTAATATTTTGTCATAAGCTTCACATTACTAGTTAATTAGTTAGATATACTTAGTCTGGCCCATTTTGAAAATGTCACATTTCAAAATGCTTGAATTGATTACCTCAAGTCTTTTAGTTTTAATGAGGTAAATGACTGCAAATCATTAAATCTTATAATAATTTTCATGCAGATGCAAACCCATGGACAAAAGGAACATAACAGCAGCTACAAATGAAATAAAGAATACAGGTTACAAATGGTGCCCACCTCACTATGTGACATCACATCAAATCCAGTAATACAACGACAAAATTTTATTTTATGTTTCATATTGATATTTGCCCAGATAGTACAGCAAATTCATAAAATTGTTTTTCATATAAACATAAACATCTAGAGCAGTACTTTCAACTCAGTGAACCGCATTGGTTTCTCAAGACCCAATGCTCGGAACATTTTGTATGTTTCTCTCATCTGACACAATCAGTTCAGTTCATACAAATCTCTACTGATGATTAAAGTAGATTTGTTTAAAATAGAAGACTTTCGTATATGTGCAGAGCAGTGGGCCTCCAGGAATAATTTTGAGAACCATTGATCTAGGGCACAGTTAACGTAACTCCCGTTGTTCTAGATGCAAATATTTCCGGAATGATGAGCCAAAAATCATCAAAGACACTTGAGAACATAAGACAAACAGGCCCATCAGTTTAGTTGTAATGGCACACCATTACGCTGGACTCGTACATGGTTAATGCTGGCTGGCTGTTGGTCGTCATGTTTTCTAAGATATGTAATTATCCTAAAAGACCCTTATAAGACTCTGAAAGCAGATGTTATGTGCAAAATAAAAAGTAGGTCAGACAAATATTTATGTGTTGTATACATATGCTATAGTTATCGTTATTTTTTCTTAGGTTATAGCGCCACCTAGTGGACAATCTCTGCAATTTTTTGCATGTGACCTTGGCCTGGGTCTATACATATGTGTACCAAGTTTCGTGTTGATATCTCATTCCTATCATAAATGATAGCCATTGTAGTATTTGTGGCACCGCCTCTTCATACTTTTGACCGTGGTGTTGCGACAATGAGTGCAAAGTTCAACTTTTTTTGATAGTTATTGATAATCAGTGTCTAAGGACTATTCCAGCACTGGATCGGTTCAGATCGGTCAAAAAACCTAGGACTAGTTCGCAAAAGTAGGTTTCAAAGAAAATGATGAATATCTAACAAACGATTCGACTGAGACAAGTGCTGCTTGAGGAAAAGTTGTTCATTTTAAGTACCTCTATTAAATGATATGAGGATCTTGTTGATATCTGAAACACTGCATAATACACAATCACTTAAACACTGAAAAAACGTGATAGCGCCCTCCGGAGTCCGAATTTTTTCTTACTCTGCACAGACCTTCATGGCCAAGAGACAAACAGGCCCACCGCGTTTCATTTCGATCGGGCTCCGTTAACCCTGTCTAATAGCTGCTTTTTCTTGATTGGCCGATGGCGGCCATGTTTTTTGAGTTACGCAAAATTCCTTTTAAACATAGATAGTACCCCAGACCAGGAGCACACCTGTCAAATGTCAAGTTGATCGGTCCCATATTTCCGTAGTTACAGCCCTTCAAAGTTGAGGTGGTGTTATAGCGACAACTAGTGGTCAAGCGGCGCAATTTTTTGCACCTGACCTCAGAATAGTCCCCTGTATATGTGTACCAAATTTGGTGTCGATACCTCCTTCCCTTCCTAAGTTATAGCCGTTTAAGGTCAAGAGGCTCCGCTCATTGGGGGCGTTTGGGCGTGGCTTGACGAAGGCGAGTCGAAAGTTCAACTTTTTTTTGATAACTTTTGATATTCACACTCCAAGGAATATTACGGCACTGGAACGGTTCCGATCGGACGAAAAACCTAGGACGAGTTCGTTTTTATTTTTTTTTACAAAATCGAAAATAGCGAAAAAAAATTCATGACGGAAATGAAATCGGAGATATACGTTTTGTTCGCCTTGACGCAAGGAATCCAGGGATATAAGACACTTGAGATTTGGATAAGATTTGTGGAAGTTATGACCATCAACGCGTTTGTTATCGCTATAGCGCCACCTATGGGCCAATCGGGTTGATACTCTATCAACCTCTCCCCAAATTGGGTCCTACCATTTGGCCAAGTTTCAAGTCTCTAGGCCTTACGGTTTGGTCTGCACGTTCCGTTTTACGGCAGAATAATAATAACTAATAATAATAATAATAATAATAATAATAATAATAAAAACCTTGGCAATTACAATAGGGTTTCAGCACTTCGTGCTTGAACCCCTAATAAATACAATAGGGTTTCAGCCCTTCGGGCTTGAACCCCTAATAATAAATATAGCTGCAAGCAGCGATTACCGGGGTTCAAGCGATTTGGGACATTAAGACCATTAAGGGCATGGCTGTGTAGATTTGCTGCATTGTACAAAATAAATGATGAAAAATAAGATACCAGACACACGTGTTCAAAGTTATTAGCAAAAATTGCTATCGTTCAGTGAAATGTCTCCCTCTCTTCTCACGGAACATTGACAAATAGAACACTGAAGGAAATGTTTGTGGTGCTTGCAATGGCAAAACTCGGGTCACAAAATGTTAAAATAGGGTTAATGAGTCAAAAGAGCCGAACCCCACGTCTCTACGATGTTCTGATACAGAGATACAGCTTGCTAAATGGTTGCTAGGGTATTCTCATTGGTTGCTAGGGAGTGACTTGCAATCCATCAATGATTATACTCAAAGCCATGAAAGGAATAATCCATGATGACTCATGATTTTAAATGTAAGGTTACAGTATTTTTAAGTGAAAATAACAAATTTCCACTAGGTGGCGCTATGACAAACTCGTGCATGGAATCTCAGGTCATGACTGTGTTACATCTAGCTAGTATCATGGCTGTACACTTTAGTTTATTGAAAAAACAGTTGTTTGACCATAGGGTTTGCTCAATGTCATAGGTTTTGTTAAATTATGAGGCCAACTAGTGGTGCAGGCATACCATTTTTTTTTGTATTGCCTCAGACTGTGCTCAGGCATCAGCGTATCAAATCTGGTGAAAAAATATCATTTCGTTGCGGAGTTATAACCATTTATGTGTAAAAACACAAAATTTTGAGGTAATTTTTCGTTTTTTGCAATTTTCGGCCATTTCTGATGAAAATTTTAACATAACGCCAATAGAACTTTTTGTTCAGAAGGTAATACAATGTTCTTCCTATGGTCGTTTCGAGTCGATCGGAATAACCCTCGCGGAGTTATTCGCGTGTGTTTTTTAAGCGCTATTTTCCTGTGCAGAACCAACCGTAAAGCAAAACCTGGCATGCTTGGTATCGTTGGACTCGGCAACAATTCAGGACTCCAAAGAAAAAAGTTGCATGAAAATATGTTAAACTCAGCCTAAGTTATAAGCGTTTAAATGATTCGTCTGACCACTAGGTGGCGCTGTGACGAAACGACGCATGCCACCTCAGGCCATGACTGTCATCACAAGTACCAAGTGTCGTGTTAATACTTCATTCCTGTCCGCAGTTATATCCAATAAATCCCTAGTGGCTGCGCACACTTCAGACGTTTGGGCGTGGCATGTCGACCGTGAGTCGAAAGTTCAACTTTTTTTCAATAATTATTGATATTCGAACTCCAAGGAACATTTTAGCACCGAAACGATTCCGATCGAGCGAAAAACCTAGGACTAGTTCGTTTTTATTTTTTTCGACAAAATCAAAAATAGCGGAAAATTTTTAATGACGGAAATGAAATCGGAGATATACATTTTGTTCGTCTTGACGCAAGGAATCCAGGAATATAAGACACTTGACATTTGGACAAGAATTGTCGAAGTTATGAGCATCAACGCGTTTGCCATCGCTGTAGCGCCCCCCATAGGCCGATTGGGATGACACTCTGTCATCTTCGCGCACGAATGAGACCTACCATTTGGCCAAGTCTCAAGTCTCTAGGCCTTACGGTTTGGTCTGCACGATCCGTTTTACGGCAGAAGAAAAATAATAAAAAGAATTAAAGCTGCAAGCAGCGTTTACCGGGTTTCGAGCATTAAAGCACATACAACATGTCAGATGTCGTCGACCAGGCTGATACACCACATCGCATCCAGAAAAACGTAAGAGATGGTCAGAAACGGTTCAGACAGACTATGTAGCTTACACACAGGTGCACCTATAGGACAAACATGTCACATCCTTAATGTTAAGTCATTCTGATAATTTGTTAACGAGAATTAGTTTTTCAGATTTATACCGTAAAATACAATTCAGAAATGGCCGTGTTTAGTTGAATTACAAGGCCATTGAGTCGGGTTCAAGCGATTTGGGACCTTAAGACCTTTCAGGGCATGCCTGTGTAGTTTTGCTGAATTGTACAAAATAAATTATAAAAAATAAGCTACCTCACACACCTGTTCAAAGTCATCAGCAAAAAAGGTGCTATCATTCAGTGAAATGTCTCCCTCTCTTCTCACGAAGCATTGACAAATAGAACACTGAAGGAAATGTTTGTGGTGCTTACAGTGGCAAAACTTGGGTCACAAAATGTTAAAATAGTGTAAAAAAGTCAAACGAGCCGAACCCCATATCTCTACGATGTTCTGATACAAAGATACAGCTCTTGCTAAATGGTTGCTAGGGTATTCTGATTGGTTGCTAGGGAGTGAATTGCAATCCACCAATGATTATACTCAAAGCCATGAAAGGCATAATCCACGATGACTCATGATTTTAGATATAAGGTTGCAGTATTTTTAAGTCAAAATAACAAATAACCACTAGGTGGCGCTATGAAAAACTTGTGCATGCAACGTCATGAATGTGTTACATCTAGCTAGTATCATGGCTATACACTTAAGTTTAGTGAAAAAAACTGTTGTATGACCATTGTGCTAGCTCAACGTCAAAGGTTTTGTTCAATTATGAGGCCAACTAGTGGTGCAGGCATACCATTTTTTTTGTATTGCCTCAGACTCTGCTCAGACATCAGCGTATCAAATCTGGTAAAAAAAAATCATTTCGTTGCGGAGTTTTAACCATTTATGTGTAAAAAACACAATATTTGGAGTAAATTTTTCGTTTTTTGCAATTTTCGGCCATTTCTGATGGAAAATTTAACATAATGCCAATAGAACTTTTTGTTCAGAAGGTAATACAATATTCTTCCTATGGTTGTTTCGAGTCGATCGGATGAACCCTCGCGGAGTTATTCGCGCATGTTTTTTAAGTGCTATTTTGCTGTGCAGAACCAACCGTAAAGCAAAACCTGGCATGCTTGGTATCATTGGACTCGGCAACAATTCAGGAGTCCAAGGAAAAATGTCGCATGAAAATACGTTAAACTCAGCCTAAGTTATAAGCATTATTCGATTCGTATGACCACTAGGTGGCGCTGTGACGAAACGATGCATGAAACCTCAGGCCATGACTCTCATCACAAGTACCAAGTGTCGTGTTGATACTTCATTCCTGTCCCCAGTTATAGCCAATAATGTTCTAGTGCCTGCCCACAATTCAGACGTGTGGGCGTGGCATGTTGACCGTGAGTCGAAAGTTCAACTTTTTTTTGATAATTATTGATATTCAAACTCCAAGGAACATTTTAGCACTGGAATGATTCCGATCGGGCGAAAAACCTAGGACTAGTTCGTTTTTATTTTTTTCGACAAAATCGAAAATAGCGGAACATTTTTCATGACGGAAATGAAATCGGAGATATACATTTTTTAAGTTTGGAGCCAGGGATTACAATGATACCAAACACTTGAGTGTAGGATGTCCGGTTTAGGAGTTATGAGCCCCAACGCGTCGGGCATTGCTATAGCGCCACCTATGGGCCGATTTGGCTGATTCACTGTATCTGAGTAGCCTGCTAATATACAACCAGTTGACCAAGTGGCAAGTTTCTACGACTTACGGTTTGTGCTGGGCGACGCGTTTTATGGCGGAAAAATAATAATAATAATAATAATAAAACAGACAAATACAATAGGTTTTCAGCACTTCGTGCTCGAAACCCTAATAATAAAATATAGCTGCAAGCAGCGATTACCGGGGTTCAAGCGATTTGGGACATTAAGACCTTTAAGGGCATGGCTGTGTAGATTTGCTGCATTGTACAAAATAAATGATGAAAAATAAGATACCAGACACACGTCTTCAAAGTATCAGCAAAAAAGTGCTATCATTCAGTGAAATGTCTCCCTCTCTTCTCACGGAACATTGACAAATGGAACAATGAAAGAAATGTTTGTCGTGCTTGCATTGGCAAAACTCGGGTCACAAAATTTTAAAATAGTGTTAATGAGTCAAAAGAACTGAACCCCATGTCTCTACGATGTTCTGATACAGAGATACAGCTCTTGCTAAATGGTTGCTAGGGTATTCTCATCGCTTGCTAGGGAGTGACTTGCAATCCACCAATGATTATACTCAAAGCCTTGAAAGGAATAATCCATGATGACTCATGATTTTAAAGGTAAGGTTACAGTATTTTTAAGTGAAAATAACAAATTACCACTAGGTGGCGCTATGACAAACTCGTGCATGGAATCTCAGGTCATGACTGTGTTACATCTAGCTAGTATCATGGCTGTACACTTTAGTTTATTGAAAAAACAGTTGTATGACCATTGAGCTTGCTCAATGTCAAAGGTTTTGTTCAATTATGAGGCCAACTAGTGGTGCAGGCATACCATTTTTTTTGTATTGCCTCAGACTGTGCTCAGACATCAGCGTATCAAATCTGGTGAAAAAATATCATTTCGTTGCGGAGTTATAACCATTTATGTGTAAAAACACAAAATTTTGAGGTAATTTTTCGTTTTTTGCAATTTTCGGCCATTTCTGATGGAAATTTTAACATAACGCCAATAGAACTTTTTGTTCAGAAGGTAATACAATGTTCTTCCTATGGTCGTTTCGAGTCGATCAGAATAACCCTCGCGGAGTTATTCGCACATGTTTTTTAAGCGCTATTTTCCTGTGCAGAACCAACCGTAAAGCAAAACCTGGCATGCTTGATATCGTTGGACTCGGCAACAATTCAGGACTCCAAGGAAAAAAGTCGCATGAAAATACGTTAAACTCAGCCTAAGTTATAAGCGTTTAAATGATTCGTCTGACCACTAGGTGGCGCTGTGACGAAACGACGCATGCCACCTCAGGCCATGACTGTCATCACAAATACCAAGTGTCGTGTTAATACTTCATTCCTGTCCGCAGTTATAGCCAATAAATCCCTAGTGGCTGCGCACACTTCAGACGTTTGGGCGAGGCATGTCGACCGTGAGTCGAAAGTTCAACTTTTTTTCAATAATTATTGATATTCGAACTCCAAGGAACATTTTAGCACCGAAACGATTCCGATCGAGCGAAAAACCTACGACTAGTTCGTTTTTATTTTTTTCGACAAAATCGAAAATAGCGGAAAATTTTTAATGACGGAAATGAAATCGGAGATATACATTTTGTTCGTCTTGACGCAAGGAATCCAGGAATATAAGACACTTGACAATTGGACAAGAATTGTGGAAGTTATGAGCATCAACGCATTTGCCATCGCTGTAGCGCCCCCCATAGGCCGATTGGGATGACACTCTGTCAACTTCGCGCACGAATGAGACCTACCATTTGGCCAAGTCTCAAGTCTCTAGGCCTTACGGTTTGGTCTGCACGATCCGTTTTACGGCAGAAGAAAAATAATAAAAATAAATATAGCTGCAAGCAGCGATTACCGGGGTTCAAGCGATTTGGGACATTAAGACCATTAAGGGCATGGCTGTGTAGATTTGCTGCATTGTACAAAATAAATGATGAAAAATAAGATACCAGACACACGTGTTCAAAGTTATTAGCAAAAATTGCTATCGTTCAGTGAAATGTCTCCCTCTCTTCTCACGGAACATTGACAAATAGAACACTGAAGGAAATGTTTGTGGTGCTTGCAATGGCAAAACTCGGGTCACAAAATGTTAAAATAGGGTTAATGAGTCAAAAGAGCCGAACCCCACGTCTCTACGATGTTCTGATACAGAGATACAGCTTGCTAAATGGTTGCTAGGGTATTCTCATTGGTTGCTAGGGAGTGACTTGCAATCCATCAATGATTATACTCAAAGCCATGAAAGGAATAATCCATGATGACTCATGATTTTAAATGTAAGGTTACAGTATTTTTAAGTGAAAATAACAAATTACCACTAGGTGGCGCTATGACAAACTCGTGCATGGAATCTCAGGTCATGACTGTGTTACATCTAGCTAGTATCATGGCTGTACACTTTAGTTTATTGAAAAAACAGTTGTTTGACCATAGGGTTTGCTCAATGTCATAGGTTTTGTTAAATTATGAGGCCAACTAGTGGTGCAGGCATACCATTTTTTTTTGTATTGCCTCAGACTGTGCTCAGGCATCAGCGTATCAAATCTGGTGAAAAAATATCATTTCGTTGCGGAGTTATAACCATTTATGTGTAAAAACACAAAATTTTGAGGTAATTTTTCGTTTTTTGCAATTTTCGGCCATTTCTGATGAAAATTTTAACATAACGCCAATAGAACTTTTTGTTCAGAAGGTAATACAATGTTCTTCCTATGGTCGTTTCGAGTCGATCGGAATAACCCTCGCGGAGTTATTCGCGCGTGTTTTTTAAGCGCTATTTTCCTGTGCAGAACCAACCGTAAAGCAAAACCTGGCATGCTTGGTATCGTTGGACTCGGCAACAATTCAGGACTCCAAAGAAAAAAGTTGCATGAAAATATGTTAAACTCAGCCTAAGTTATAAGCGTTTAAATGATTCGTCTGACCACTAGGTGGCGCTGTGACGAAACGACGCATGCCACCTCAGGCCATGACTGTCATCACAAGTACCAAGTGTCGTGTTAATACTTCATTCCTGTCCGCAGTTATATCCAATAAATCCCTAGTGGCTGCGCACACTTCAGACGTTTGGGCGTGGCATGTCGACCGTGAGTCGAAAGTTCAACTTTTTTTCAATAATTATTGATATTCGAACTCCAAGGAACATTTTAGCACCGAAACGATTCCGATCGAGCGAAAAACCTAGGACTAGTTCGTTTTTATTTTTTTCGACAAAATCGAAAAATAGCGGAAAATTTTTAATGACGGAAATGAAATCGGAGATATACATTTTGTTCGTCTTGACGCAAGGAATCCAGGAATATAAGACACTTGACATTTGGACAAGAATTGTCGAAGTTATGAGCATCAACGCGTTTGCCATCGCTGTAGCGCCCCCCATAGGCCGATTGGGATGACACTCTGTCATCTTCGCGCACGAATGAGACCTACCATTTGGCCAAGTCTCAAGTCTCTAGGCCTTACGGTTTGGTCTGCACGATCCGTTTTACGGCAGAAGAAAAATAATAAAAATAATAATAATAATAATAATAAAAATCAGTACAAATACAATAGGGTTTCAGCCCTTCGGGCTTGAACCCCTAATAATAAATATAGCTGCAAGCAGCGATTACCGGGGTTCAAGCGATTTGGGACATTAAGACCATTAAGGGCATGGCTGTGTAGATTTGCTGCATTGTACAAAATAAATGATGAAAAATAAGATACCAGACACACGTGTTCAAAGTTATTAGCAAAAATTGCTATCGTTCAGTGAAATGTCTCCCTCTCTTCTCACGGAACATTGACAAATAGAACACTGAAGGAAATGTTTGTGGTGCTTGCAATGGCAAAACTCGGGTCACAAAATGTTAAAATAGGGTTAATGAGTCAAAAGAGCCGAACCCCACGTCTCTACGATGTTCTGATACAGAGATACAGCTTGCTAAATGGTTGCTAGGGTATTCTCATTGGTTGCTAGGGAGTGACTTGCAATCCATCAATGATTATACTCAAAGCCATGAAAGGAATAATCCATGATGACTCATGATTTTAAATGTAAGGTTACAGTATTTTTAAGTGAAAATAACAAATTACCACTAGGTGGCGCTATGACAAACTCGTGCATGGAATCTCAGGTCATGACTGTGTTACATCTAGCTAGTATCATGGCTGTACACTTTAGTTTATTGAAAAAACAGTTGTTTGACCATAGGGTTTGCTCAATGTCATAGGTTTTGTTAAATTATGAGGCCAACTAGTGGTGCAGGCATACCATTTTTTTTTGTATTGCCTCAGACTGTGCTCAGGCATCAGCGTATCAAATCTGGTGAAAAAATATCATTTCGTTGCGGAGTTATAACCATTTATGTGTAAAAACACAAAATTTTGAGGTAATTTTTCGTTTTTTGCAATTTTCGGCCATTTCTGATGAAAATTTTAACATAACGCCAATAGAACTTTTTGTTCAGAAGGTAATACAATGTTCTTCCTATGGTCGTTTCGAGTCGATCGGAATAACCCTCGCGGAGTTATTCGCGCGTGTTTTTTAAGCGCTATTTTCCTGTGCAGAACCAACCGTAAAGCAAAACCTGGCATGCTTGGTATCGTTGGACTCGGCAACAATTCAGGACTCCAAAGAAAAAAGTTGCATGAAAATATGTTAAACTCAGCCTAAGTTATAAGCGTTTAAATGATTCGTCTGACCACTAGGTGGCGCTGTGACGAAACGACGCATGCCACCTCAGGCCATGACTGTCATCACAAGTACCAAGTGTCGTGTTAATACTTCATTCCTGTCCGCAGTTATATCCAATAAATCCCTAGTGGCTGCGCACACTTCAGACGTTTGGGCGTGGCATGTCGACCGTGAGTCGAAAGTTCAACTTTTTTTCAATAATTATTGATATTCGAACTCCAAGGAACATTTTAGCACCGAAACGATTCCGATCGAGCGAAAAACCTAGGACTAGTTCGTTTTTATTTTTTTCGACAAAATCAAAAATAGCGGAAAATTTTTAATGACGGAAATGAAATCGGAGATATACATTTTGTTCGTCTTGACGCAAGGAATCCAGGAATATAAGACACTTGACATTTGGACAAGAATTGTCGAAGTTATGAGCATCAACGCGTTTGCCATCGCTGTAGCGCCCCCCATAGGCCGATTGGGATGACACTCTGTCATCTTCGCGCACGAATGAGACCTACCATTTGGCCAAGTCTCAAGTCTCTAGGCCTTACGGTTTGGTCTGCACGATCCGTTTTACGGCAGAAGAAAAATAATAAAAAGAATAAATAATAATAAAAATCAGTACAAATACAATAGGGTTTCAGCCCTTCGGGCTTGAACCCCTAAATATAGCTGCAAGCAGCGATTACCGGGGTTCAAGCGATTTGGGACATTAAGACCATTAAGGGCATGGCTGTGTAGATTTGCTGCATTGTACAAAATAAATGATGAAAAATAAGATACCAGACACACGTGTTCAAAGTTATTAGCAAAAATTGCTATCGTTCAGTGAAATGTCTCCCTCTCTTCTCACGGAACATTGACAAATAGAACACTGAAGGAAATGTTTGTGGTGCTTGCAATGGCAAAACTCGGGTCACAAAATGTTAAAATAGGGTTAATGAGTCAAAAGAGCCGAACCCCACGTCTCTACGATGTTCTGATACAGAGATACAGCTTGCTAAATGGTTGCTAGGGTATTCTCATTGGTTGCTAGGGAGTGACTTGCAATCCATCAATGATTATACTCAAAGCCATGAAAGGAATAATCCATGATGACTCATGATTTTAAATGTAAGGTTACAGTATTTTTAAGTGAAAATAACAAATTACCACTAGGTGGTGCTATGACAAACTCGTGCATGGAATCTCAGGTCATGACTGTGTTACATCTAGCTAGTATCATGGCTGTACACTTTAGTTTATTGAAAAAACAGTTGTTTGACCATAGGGTTTGTTCAATGTCATAGGTTTTGTTAAATTATGAGGCCAACTAGTGGTGCAGGCATACCATTTTTTTTTGTATTGCCTCAGACTGTGCTCAGACATCAGCGTATCAAATCTGGTGAAAAAATATCATTTCGTTGCGGAGTTATAACCATTTATGTGTAAAAACACAAAATTTTGAGGTAATTTTTCGTTTTTTGCAATTTTCGGCCATTTCTGATGAAAATTTTAACATAACGCCAATAGAACTTTTTGTTCAGAAGGTAATACAATGTTCTTCCTATGGTCGTTTCGAGTCGATCGGAATAACCCTCGCGGAGTTATTCGCTCGTGTTTTTTAAGCGCTATTTTCCTGTGCAGAACCAACCGTAAAGCAAAACCTGGCATGCTTGGTATCGTTGGACTCGGCAACAATTCAGGACTCCAAAGAAAAAAGTTGCATGAAAATATGTTAAACTCAGCCTAAGTTATAAGCGTTTAAATGATTCGTCTGACCACTAGGTGGCGCTGTGACGAAACGACGCATGCCACCTCAGGCCATGACTGTCATCACAAGTACCAAGTGTCGTGTTAATACTTCATTCCTGTCCGCAGTTATATCCAATAAATCCCTAGTGGCTGCGCACACTTCAGACGTTTGGGCGTGGCATGTCGACCGTGAGTCGAAAGTTCAACTTTTTTTCAATAATTATTGATATTCGAACTCCAAGGAACATTTTAGCACCGAAACGATTCCGATCGAGCGAAAAACCTAGGACTAGTTCGTTTTTATTTTTTTCGACAAAATCAAAAATAGCGGAAAATTTTTAATGACGGAAATGAAATCGGAGATATACATTTTGTTCGTCTTGACGCAAGGAATCCAGGAATATAAGACACTTGACATTTGGACAAGAATTGTCGAAGTTATGAGCATCAACGCGTTTGCCATCGCTGTAGCGCCCCCCATAGGCCGATTGGGATGACACTCTGTCATCTTCGCGCACGAATGAGACCTACCATTTGGCCAAGTCTCAAGTCTCTAGGCCTTACGGTTTGGTCTGCACGATCCGTTTTACGGCAGAAGAAAAATAATAAAAAGAATAATAAAATATAGCTGCAAGCAGCGATTACCGGGGTTCAAGCGATTTGGGACATTAAGACCTTTAAGGGCATGGCTGTGTAGATTTGCTGCATTGTACAAAATAAATGATGAAAAATAAGATACCAGACACACGTCTTCAAAGTATCAGCAAAAAAGTGCTATCATTCAGTGAAATGTCTCCCTCTCTTCTCACGGAACATTGACAAATGGAACAATGAAAGAAATGTTTGTCGTGCTTGCATTGGCAAAACTCGGGTCACAAAATTTTAAAATAGTGTTAATGAGTCAAAAGAACTGAACCCCATGTCTCTACGATGTTCTGATACAGAGATACAGCTCTTGCTAAATGGTTGCTAGGGTATTCTCATCGCTTGCTAGGGAGTGACTTGCAATCCACCAATGATTATACTCAAAGCCTTGAAAGGAATAATCCATGATGACTCATGATTTTAAAGGTAAGGTTACAGTATTTTTAAGTGAAAATAACAAATTACCACTAGGTGGCGCTATGACAAACTCGTGCATGGAATCTCAGGTCATGACTGTGTTACATCTAGCTAGTATCATGGCTGTACACTTTAGTTTATTGAAAAAACAGTTGTATGACCATTGAGCTTGCTCAATGTCAAAGGTTTTGTTCAATTATGAGGCCAACTAGTGGTGCAGGCATACCATTTTTTTTGTATTGCCTCAGACTGTGCTCAGACATCAGCGTATCAAATCTGGTGAAAAAATATCATTTCGTTGCGGAGTTATAACCATTTATGTGTAAAAACACAAAATTTTGAGGTAATTTTTCGTTTTTTGCAATTTTCGGCCATTTCTGATGGAAATTTTAACATAACGCCAATAGAACTTTTTGTTCAGAAGGTAATACAATGTTCTTCCTATGGTCGTTTCGAGTCGATCAGAATAACCCTCGCGGAGTTATTCGCACATGTTTTTTAAGCGCTATTTTCCTGTGCAGAACCAACCGTAAAGCAAAACCTGGCATGCTTGATATCGTTGGACTCGGCAACAATTCAGGACTCCAAGGAAAAAAGTCGCATGAAAATACGTTAAACTCAGCCTAAGTTATAAGCGTTTAAATGATTCGTCTGACCACTAGGTGGCGCTGTGACGAAACGACGCATGCCACCTCAGGCCATGACTGTCATCACAAATACCAAGTGTCGTGTTAATACTTCATTCCTGTCCGCAGTTATAGCCAATAAATCCCTAGTGGCTGCGCACACTTCAGACGTTTGGGCGAGGCATGTCGACCGTGAGTCGAAAGTTCAACTTTTTTTCAATAATTATTGATATTCGAACTCCAAGGAACATTTTAGCACCGAAACGATTCCGATCGAGCGAAAAACCTACGACTAGTTCGTTTTTATTTTTTTCGACAAAATCGAAAATAGCGGAAAATTTTTAATGACGGAAATGAAATCGGAGATATACATTTTGTTCGTCTTGACGCAAGGAATCCAGGAATATAAGACACTTGACAATTGGACAAGAATTGTGGAAGTTATGAGCATCAACGCATTTGCCATCGCTGTAGCGCCCCCCATAGGCCGATTGGGATGACACTCTGTCAACTTCGCGCACGAATGAGACCTACCATTTGGCCAAGTCTCAAGTCTCTAGGCCTTACGGTTTGGTCTGCACGATCCGTTTTACGGCAGAAGAAAAATAATAAAAATAAATATAGCTGCAAGCAGCGATTACCGGGGTTCAAGCGATTTGGGACATTAAGACCATTAAGGGCATGGCTGTGTAGATTTGCTGCATTGTACAAAATAAATGATGAAAAATAAGATACCAGACACACGTGTTCAAAGTTATTAGCAAAAATTGCTATCGTTCAGTGAAATGTCTCCCTCTCTTCTCACGGAACATTGACAAATAGAACACTGAAGGAAATGTTTGTGGTGCTTGCAATGGCAAAACTCGGGTCACAAAATGTTAAAATAGGGTTAATGAGTCAAAAGAGCCGAACCCCACGTCTCTACGATGTTCTGATACAGAGATACAGCTTGCTAAATGGTTGCTAGGGTATTCTCATTGGTTGCTAGGGAGTGACTTGCAATCCATCAATGATTATACTCAAAGCCATGAAAGGAATAATCCATGATGACTCATGATTTTAAATGTAAGGTTACAGTATTTTTAAGTGAAAATAACAAATTACCACTAGGTGGCGCTATGACAAACTCGTGCATGGAATCTCAGGTCATGACTGTGTTACATCTAGCTAGTATCATGGCTGTACACTTTAGTTTATTGAAAAAACAGTTGTTTGACCATAGGGTTTGCTCAATGTCATAGGTTTTGTTAAATTATGAGGCCAACTAGTGGTGCAGGCATACCATTTTTTTTTGTATTGCCTCAGACTGTGCTCAGGCATCAGCGTATCAAATCTGGTGAAAAAATATCATTTCGTTGCGGAGTTATAACCATTTATGTGTAAAAACACAAAATTTTGAGGTAATTTTTCGTTTTTTGCAATTTTCGGCCATTTCTGATGAAAATTTTAACATAACGCCAATAGAACTTTTTGTTCAGAAGGTAATACAATGTTCTTCCTATGGTCGTTTCGAGTCGATCGGAATAACCCTCGCGGAGTTATTCGCGCGTGTTTTTTAAGCGCTATTTTCCTGTGCAGAACCAACCGTAAAGCAAAACCTGGCATGCTTGGTATCGTTGGACTCGGCAACAATTCAGGACTCCAAAGAAAAAAGTTGCATGAAAATATGTTAAACTCAGCCTAAGTTATAAGCGTTTAAATGATTCGTCTGACCACTAGGTGGCGCTGTGACGAAACGACGCATGCCACCTCAGGCCATGACTGTCATCACAAGTACCAAGTGTCGTGTTAATACTTCATTCCTGTCCGCAGTTATATCCAATAAATCCCTAGTGGCTGCGCACACTTCAGACGTTTGGGCGTGGCATGTCGACCGTGAGTCGAAAGTTCAACTTTTTTTCAATAATTATTGATATTCGAACTCCAAGGAACATTTTAGCACCGAAACGATTCCGATCGAGCGAAAAACCTAGGACTAGTTCGTTTTTATTTTTTTCGACAAAATCGAAAAATAGCGGAAAATTTTTAATGACGGAAATGAAATCGGAGATATACATTTTGTTCGTCTTGACGCAAGGAATCCAGGAATATAAGACACTTGACATTTGGACAAGAATTGTCGAAGTTATGAGCATCAACGCGTTTGCCATCGCTGTAGCGCCCCCCATAGGCCGATTGGGATGACACTCTGTCATCTTCGCGCACGAATGAGACCTACCATTTGGCCAAGTCTCAAGTCTCTAGGCCTTACGGTTTGGTCTGCACGATCCGTTTTACGGCAGAAGAAAAATAATAAAAATAATAATAATAATAATAATAAAAATCAGTACAAATACAATAGGGTTTCAGCCCTTCGGGCTTGAACCCCTAATAATAAATATAGCTGCAAGCAGCGATTACCGGGGTTCAAGCGATTTGGGACATTAAGACCATTAAGGGCATGGCTGTGTAGATTTGCTGCATTGTACAAAATAAATGATGAAAAATAAGATACCAGACACACGTGTTCAAAGTTATTAGCAAAAATTGCTATCGTTCAGTGAAATGTCTCCCTCTCTTCTCACGGAACATTGACAAATAGAACACTGAAGGAAATGTTTGTGGTGCTTGCAATGGCAAAACTCGGGTCACAAAATGTTAAAATAGGGTTAATGAGTCAAAAGAGCCGAACCCCACGTCTCTACGATGTTCTGATACAGAGATACAGCTTGCTAAATGGTTGCTAGGGTATTCTCATTGGTTGCTAGGGAGTGACTTGCAATCCATCAATGATTATACTCAAAGCCATGAAAGGAATAATCCATGATGACTCATGATTTTAAATGTAAGGTTACAGTATTTTTAAGTGAAAATAACAAATTACCACTAGGTGGCGCTATGACAAACTCGTGCATGGAATCTCAGGTCATGACTGTGTTACATCTAGCTAGTATCATGGCTGTACACTTTAGTTTATTGAAAAAACAGTTGTTTGACCATAGGGTTTGCTCAATGTCATAGGTTTTGTTAAATTATGAGGCCAACTAGTGGTGCAGGCATACCATTTTTTTTTGTATTGCCTCAGACTGTGCTCAGGCATCAGCGTATCAAATCTGGTGAAAAAATATCATTTCGTTGCGGAGTTATAACCATTTATGTGTAAAAACACAAAATTTTGAGGTAATTTTTCGTTTTTTGCAATTTTCGGCCATTTCTGATGAAAATTTTAACATAACGCCAATAGAACTTTTTGTTCAGAAGGTAATACAATGTTCTTCCTATGGTCGTTTCGAGTCGATCGGAATAACCCTCGCGGAGTTATTCGCGCGTGTTTTTTAAGCGCTATTTTCCTGTGCAGAACCAACCGTAAAGCAAAACCTGGCATGCTTGGTATCGTTGGACTCGGCAACAATTCAGGACTCCAAAGAAAAAAGTTGCATGAAAATATGTTAAACTCAGCCTAAGTTATAAGCGTTTAAATGATTCGTCTGACCACTAGGTGGCGCTGTGACGAAACGACGCATGCCACCTCAGGCCATGACTGTCATCACAAGTACCAAGTGTCGTGTTAATACTTCATTCCTGTCCGCAGTTATATCCAATAAATCCCTAGTGGCTGCGCACACTTCAGACGTTTGGGCGTGGCATGTCGACCGTGAGTCGAAAGTTCAACTTTTTTTCAATAATTATTGATATTCGAACTCCAAGGAACATTTTAGCACCGAAACGATTCCGATCGAGCGAAAAACCTAGGACTAGTTCGTTTTTATTTTTTTCGACAAAATCAAAAATAGCGGAAAATTTTTAATGACGGAAATGAAATCGGAGATATACATTTTGTTCGTCTTGACGCAAGGAATCCAGGAATATAAGACACTTGACATTTGGACAAGAATTGTCGAAGTTATGAGCATCAACGCGTTTGCCATCGCTGTAGCGCCCCCCATAGGCCGATTGGGATGACACTCTGTCATCTTCGCGCACGAATGAGACCTACCATTTGGCCAAGTCTCAAGTCTCTAGGCCTTACGGTTTGGTCTGCACGATCCGTTTTACGGCAGAAGAAAAATAATAAAAAGAATAAATAATAATAAAAATCAGTACAAATACAATAGGGTTTCAGCCCTTCGGGCTTGAACCCCTAAATATAGCTGCAAGCAGCGATTACCGGGGTTCAAGCGATTTGGGACATTAAGACCATTAAGGGCATGGCTGTGTAGATTTGCTGCATTGTACAAAATAAATGATGAAAAATAAGATACCAGACACACGTGTTCAAAGTTATTAGCAAAAATTGCTATCGTTCAGTGAAATGTCTCCCTCTCTTCTCACGGAACATTGACAAATAGAACACTGAAGGAAATGTTTGTGGTGCTTGCAATGGCAAAACTCGGGTCACAAAATGTTAAAATAGGGTTAATGAGTCAAAAGAGCCGAACCCCACGTCTCTACGATGTTCTGATACAGAGATACAGCTTGCTAAATGGTTGCTAGGGTATTCTCATTGGTTGCTAGGGAGTGACTTGCAATCCATCAATGATTATACTCAAAGCCATGAAAGGAATAATCCATGATGACTCATGATTTTAAATGTAAGGTTACAGTATTTTTAAGTGAAAATAACAAATTACCACTAGGTGGTGCTATGACAAACTCGTGCATGGAATCTCAGGTCATGACTGTGTTACATCTAGCTAGTATCATGGCTGTACACTTTAGTTTATTGAAAAAACAGTTGTTTGACCATAGGGTTTGTTCAATGTCATAGGTTTTGTTAAATTATGAGGCCAACTAGTGGTGCAGGCATACCATTTTTTTTTGTATTGCCTCAGACTGTGCTCAGACATCAGCGTATCAAATCTGGTGAAAAAATATCATTTCGTTGCGGAGTTATAACCATTTATGTGTAAAAACACAAAATTTTGAGGTAATTTTTCGTTTTTTGCAATTTTCGGCCATTTCTGATGAAAATTTTAACATAACGCCAATAGAACTTTTTGTTCAGAAGGTAATACAATGTTCTTCCTATGGTCGTTTCGAGTCGATCGGAATAACCCTCGCGGAGTTATTCGCTCGTGTTTTTTAAGCGCTATTTTCCTGTGCAGAACCAACCGTAAAGCAAAACCTGGCATGCTTGGTATCGTTGGACTCGGCAACAATTCAGGACTCCAAAGAAAAAAGTTGCATGAAAATATGTTAAACTCAGCCTAAGTTATAAGCGTTTAAATGATTCGTCTGACCACTAGGTGGCGCTGTGACGAAACGACGCATGCCACCTCAGGCCATGACTGTCATCACAAGTACCAAGTGTCGTGTTAATACTTCATTCCTGTCCGCAGTTATATCCAATAAATCCCTAGTGGCTGCGCACACTTCAGACGTTTGGGCGTGGCATGTCGACCGTGAGTCGAAAGTTCAACTTTTTTTCAATAATTTTTGATATTCGAACTCCAAGGAACATTTTAGCACCGAAACGATTCCGATCGAGCGAAAAACCTAGGACTAGTTCGTTTTTATTTTTTTCAACAAAATCAAAAATAGCGGAAAATTTTTAATGACGGAAATGAAATCGGAGATATACATTTTGTTCGTCTTGACGCAAGGAATCCAGGAATATAAGACACTTGACATTTGGACAAGAATTGTTGAAGTTATGAGCATCAACGCGTTTGCCATCGCTGTAGCGCCCCCCATAGGCCGATTGGGATGACACTCTGTCATCTTCGCGCACGAATGAGACCTACCATTTGGCCAAGTCTCAAGTCTCTAGGCCTTACGGTTTGGTCTGCACGATCCGTTTTACGGCAGAAGAAAAATAATAAAAATAATAATAAATATAGCTGCAAGCAGCGATTACCGGGGTTCAAGCGATTTGGGACATTGAGACCTTTAAGGGCATGGCTGTGTAGATGATGAATAAATAATAAATGATGAAAAATAAGATACCAGACACACATGTTCAAAGTTATCAGCAGAAAAGTGCTATCATTTAGTGAAATGTCTCCCTCTCTTCTCACAGAACATTGACAAATGGAACACTGAAGGAAATGTTTGTGGTGCTTGCATTGGCAAAACTCGGGTAACAAAATGATAAAATAGTGTTTATGAGTCAAAAGAGCTGAACCCCATGTCTCTACGATGTTCTGATACAGAGATACAGCTCTTGCTAAATGGTTGCTAGGGTATTCTCATTGGTTGCTATGGAGTGATTTGCAATCCACCAATGATTATACTCAAAGTCATGAAAGGAATTATCCATGATGACTCATGATTTTAAATGTAAGGTTACAGTATTTTTAAGTGAAAATAACAAATTACCACTAGGTGGCGCTATGACAAACTCGTGCATGGAATCTCAGGTCATGACTGTGTTACATCTAGCTAGTATCATGGCTGTACACTTTAGTTTAGTGAAAAAACATTTGTATGACCATTGGGCTTGCTCAATGTCAAAGGTTTTGTTCAATTATGAGGCCAACTAGTGGTGCAGGCATACCATATTTTTTATATTGCCTCAGACTGTGCTCAGACATCAGCGTATCAAATCTGGTGAAAAAATATCATTTCGTTGCGGAGTTATAACCATTTATGTGTAAAAACACAAAATTTTGAGGTAATTTTTCGTTTTTTGCAATTTTCGGCCATTTCTGATGAAAATTTTAACATAACGCCAATAGAACTTTTTGTTCAGAAGGTAATACAATGTTCTTCCTATGGTCGTTTCGAGTCGATCGGAATAACCCTCGCGGAGTTATTCGCGCGTGTTTTTTAAGCGCTATTTTCCTGTGCAGAACCAACCGTAAAGCAAAACCTGGCATGCTTGGTATCGTTGGACTCGGCAACAATTCAGGACTCCAAAGAAAAAAGTTGCATGAAAATATGTTAAACTCAGCCTAAGTTATAAGCGTTTAAATGATTCGTCTGACCACTAGGTGGCGCTGTGACGAAACGACGCATGCCACCTCAGGCCATGACTGTCATCACAAGTACCAAGTGTCGTGTTAATACTTCATTCCTGTCCGCAGTTATATCCAATAAATCCCTAGTGGCTGCTCACACTTCAGACGTTTGGGCGTGGCATGTCGACCGTGAGTCGAAAGTTCAACTTTTTTTCAATAATTATTGATATTCGAACTCCAAGGAACATTTTAGCACCGAAACGATTCCGATCGAGCGAAAAACCTAGGACTAGTTCGTTTTAATTTTTTTCGACAAAATCAAAAATAGCGGAAAATTTTTAATGACGGAAATGAAATCGGAGATATACATTTTGTTCGTCTTGACGCAAGGAATCCAGGAATATAAGACACTTGACATTTGGACAAGAATTGTCGAAGTTATGAGCATCAACGCGTTTGCCATCGCTGTAGCGCCCCCCATAGGCCGATTGGGATGACACTCTGTCATCTTCGCGCACGAATGAGACCTACCATTTGGCCAAGTCTCAAGTCTCTAGGCCTTACGGTTTGGTCTGCACGATCCGTTTTACGGCAGAAGAAAAATAATAAAAATAATAATAATAATAATAATAATAATAAAAATCAGTACAAATACAATAGGGTTTCAGCCCTTCAGGCTTGAACCCCTAATAATAATAATAATAATAATAATAAAAATCAGTACAAATACAATAGGGTTTCAGCCCTTCGGGCTTGAACCCCTAATTAAAGCTGCAAGCAGCATTTACCGGGTTTCGAGCATTAAAGCACGTCAGAGACGTCAGACGTCGTCGACCAGGCTGATACATCACATCGCATGCAGAAAAACGAAAGAGATGGTCAGAAACGGTTCATACAGACTATGTATGCTTACACACAGGTGCACCTATAGGACAAATATGTCACGTCCTTAATGTTAAGTCATTCAGATAATTTGTTAACGAGAATTAGTTTTTCAGATTTATACCGTAACATACAATTCAGAAATGGCCGTGTTTAGTTGAACTACAAGGCCATTGAGTCGTGGTATGGTGCAATGGTGTAAACAGACTGCAGACGTGCACATAAGGCACACACACAGCAGCGCAGCAAACCGCAAGGACCTACAGTGGACAGCAAACACAGCTGGAAAGATAATACTTGACTTATTTAATGTCCTCCTTAATTGTGTTCTGATAACTCCAGGACTAAGCATAAGGCAAAACCTGGCATGTTTGGTATCGTTGGACTCTGCAACAATTCAGGACTCCTGTGAAAAAAGTCCCATGAAAATACGGTGACTGCAGCCAAAGATTTACGTTTCTAAAATATGCTTCCGACCACTAGGTGTTGGTGCAACAAAACTGCAGGCTCCCTCAGGTCCTGACTGCCATCAGAATAACCAAGTACTGTGTCTTTACGCATACGTTTGGCGAAGATACACCTTAAATACATTAGCTATCAGCAAAAAAACAGCTCTCATTCAGTGAAATTTCTCTGCTCTCTACTCACTTTTAAGTGAAAATAACAAATAACCACAGGGTGGCGCTACGACAAAATTGTGCATGCAACGTCAGGTCATGACTTTGTTACATCTAGCTAGTATCATGGCTGAACACTTTAGTTTAGTGAAAAAAACAGTTGTAAGACCATTGGGCTCGCTCAATGTCAAAGGTTTTGTTCAATTATGAGGCCAACGAGTGGTGCAGGCATATTATTTTTTGGGTATTGCCTCAGACTCTGCTCAGCCATCAACGTATCAAATCTGGTGAAAAAATGTCATTTCGTTGCGGAGGTATAACCATCTATGTGTAAAAAACACAAAATTTTGAGGTAATTTTTCGTTTTTTGCAATTTTCTGCCATTTCTGATAGAAATTTTAACATAACGCCACTAGACTTTTTTGTTCAGAAGGTAATGCAATGTTCTTCCTATGGTCGTTTAAAGTCGATCGGAATAATCCTCGCAGAGTTATTCGCGCATGTTTTGTAAGTGCTATTTTTGCTGTGCAGAACTAACCGTAAGGCGAAACCTGGCATGCTTGGTATCGTAGGACTCGGAAACAATTCAGGATGCTAAAAAATTAACTCCCATGAAAATCTCTTGACCACAGATAAAGTTATAGGCGTGAAAGTTGCAACCATTGCATAATCACAGTATTTAGTGCTATTTTCCCCGTTATAGCGCCATCTAGTGTCCAATCGGGGAGCTTTTTATATCACGACCTTAGACCGATGGCCTACACATATGATTCAAGCCCCATGATGATATCTCAAACGCCTCTCAAGTTATGGCCGTTTAAATGTTTTAAGCTCCGCCCAGTTCGATTTTTGGCCACTCCTTGCGTGTTTGAATACACATTTCAACTTTTTTTCGATAATTATTCATATTCCCACTCCACAGAATCAATCAGCTTTCGTTAGGTTCAGATCGGATGAAAAACCTAGGACTAGTTCGCAAAAGTAGGTTTGAACGTTATCGCCAATAACTAACGAACCGTTTGATTGACAACAACGCTTTAAGAGGCAAAGTTTTTCGTCATGAACCGATCTATCATATGATGTCATGTTTGTGTATGTATGTCAAACGTCACGTGATACAGGCACCGACATACGGTATTACGCCCCCTAGTGGCCAAATGACACCATAATTCTTACAGACCTTCTGGAGCAGTACACGAACAAGCACAGTGAGTGTCGTTCCGATCGACCTTCGTTAACCCTGTCAAATCAGCCCTCACACTTCATTGGCCGATGACGGCCATGTTTTTGCAGATACGCCAATGTCCTTCTAGACCCTCATGGTACATTGCACAAAGACACACCATACCAAATATGAAGTGTATCGGGCTTACGGTTGTGTAGTGATAGCCATTTTCGACCCTCAAGCTTATTATAGCGCCACCTAGTGGCCAAAATCCGCGTATTTTTTCCTGTGACCCCGGAGTGAGCTGATACACATGTGTACCAAACCGCGTTAAGATATCTCTAACCGTTCACGAGTTATAGCCATTTTCCTGGAGATAGTCTACTTCCGGTATTGAATTTTGGCGCCCCTTAGTGACACTGAAGCGAAATTACACATTCTGTTCGATAATTATTTACCTACTCACTCCACAGATTTCTCCTGCGTTGGAACGATTCCGATCGGGCGAAAAACCTAGGACTAGTTCAGTTTGGCTTGAAATGCATATTATGCAAATTAGCGAAAAAATTTGCATACCGGAAATTAAATCGGAGATATACATTTTTTAAGTTTGGAGCCAAGGATTACAATGATACCAAACACTTGAGTGTAGGATGTCCGGTTTAGGAGTTATAAGCCCCAACGCGTCGGGCATTGCTATAGCGCCACCTATGGGCCGATTTGGCTGATTCACTGTATCTGAGTAGCCTGCTAATATACAACCAGTTGACCAAGTGGCAAGTTTCTACGACTTACGGTTTGTGCTGGGCGAAGCGTTTTATGGCGGAAAAATAATAATAATAATAATAATAATAATAATTAAAGCTGCAAGCAGCGTTTACCGGGTTTCGAGCATTAAAGCACATACAACATGTCAGATGTCGTCGACCAGGCTGATACACCACATCGCATCCAGAAAAACGTAAGAGATGGTCAGAAACGGTTCAGACAGACTATGTAGCTTACACACAGGTGCACCTATAGGACAAACATGTCACATCCTTAATGTTAAGTCATTCTGATAATTTGTTAACGAGAATTAGTTTTTCAGATTTATACCGTAAAATACAATTCAGAAATGGCCGTGTTTAGTTGAATTACAAGGCCATTGAGTCGGGTTCAAGCGATTTGGGACCTTAAGACCTTTAAGGGCATGCCTGTGTAGTTTTGCTGAATTGTACAAAATAAATTATAAAAAATAAGCTACCTCACACACCTGTTCAAAGTCATCAGCAAAAAAGGTGCTATCATTCAGTGAAATGTCTCCCTCTCTTCTCACGAAGCATTGACAAATAGAACACTGAAGGAAATGTTTGTGGTGCTTACAGTGGCAAAACTTGGGTCACAAAATGTTAAAATAGTGTAAAAAAGTCAAACGAGCCGAACCCCATATCTCTACGATGTTCTGATACAAAGATACAGCTCTTGCTAAATGGTTGCTAGGGTATTCTGATTGGTTGCTAGGGAGTGAATTGCAATCCACCAATGATTATACTCAAAGCCATGAAAGGCATAATCCACGATGACTCATGATTTTAGATATAAGGTTGCAGTATTTTTAAGTCAAAATAACAAATAACCACTAGGTGGCGCTATGAAAAACTTGTGCATGCAACGTCATGAATGTGTTACATCTAGCTAGTATCATGGCTATACACTTAAGTTTAGTGAAAAAAACTGTTGTATGACCATTGTGCTAGCTCAACGTCAAAGGTTTTGTTCAATTATGAGGCCAACTAGTGGTGCAGGCATACCATTTTTTTTGTATTGCCTCAGACTCTGCTCAGACATCAGCGTATCAAATCTGGTAAAAAAATATCATTTCGTTGCGGAGTTATAACCATTTATGTGTAAAAAACACAAAATTTGGAGTAAATTTTTCGTTTTTTGCAATTTTCGGCCATTTCTGATGGAAATTTTAACATAATGCCAATAGAACTTTTTGTTCAGAAGGTAATACAATATTCTTCCTATGGTTGTTTCGAGTCGATCGGATGAACCCTCGCGGAGTTATTCGCGCATGTTTTTTAAGCGCTATTTTGCTGTGCAGAACCAACCGTAAAGCAAAACCTGGCATGCTTGGTATCATTGGACTCGGCAACAATTCAGGAGTCCAAGGAAAAACGTCGCATGAAAATACGTTAAACTCAGCCTAAGTTATAAGCATTATTCGATTCGTATGACCACTAGGTGGCGCTGTGACGAAACGATGCATGAAACCTCAGGCCATGACTCTCATCACAAGTACCAAGTGTCGTGTTGATACTTCATTCCTGTCCCCAGTTATAGCCAATAATGGTCTAGTGCCTGCCCACAATTCAGACGTGTGGGCGTGGCATGTTGACCGTGAGTCGAAAGTTCAACTTTTTTTTGATAATTATTGATATTCAAACTCCAAGGAACATTTTAGCACTGGAATGATTCCGATCGGGCGAAAAACCTAGGACTAGTTCGTTTTTATTTTTTTCGACAAAATCGAAAATAGCGGAACATTTTTCATGACGGAAATGAAATCGGAGATATACATTTTTTAAGTTTGGAGCCAGGGATTACAATGATACCAAACACTTGAGTGTAGGATGTCCGGTTTAGGAGTTATGAGCCCCAACGCGTCGGGCATTGCTATAGCGCCACCTATGGGCCGATTTGGCTGATTCACTGTATCTGAGTAGCCTGCTAATATACAACCAGTTGACCAAGTGGCAAGTTTCTACGACTTACGGTTTGTGCTGGGCGACGCGTTTTATGGCGGAAAAAAAATAATAATAATAATAATAATAATAATAATAATAATAATAATAATAAAACAGACAAATACAATAGGTTTTCAGCACTTCGTGCTCGAAACCCTAATAATAATAAAACAGACAAATACAATAGGTTTTCAGCACTTCGTGCTCGAAACCCTAATAATATAGCTGCAAGCAGCAATTGCCGGGTTTCGAGCTTTAAGGCAACGTCAAAAACCTCACACGTCGCTTACCAGGCGGAGCAGTTACACCAGAACACAGCCACAATGAATGATAGACCACCTCGCTCCAGAAAAATGAAAGAGATGGTCAAAAAAAGATCATACAGACTATGTATGCTTACACACAGGTGCACCTACAAGACAAACATGTGATGTCCTTAATGTGACGTTATGAGGATAATTTGTTAACTAGAATTAGTTTTTCAGATTTATAATGTAACATACAATTCAGAAATGGCCGTGTTTAGTTGAACTACAAGGCCATTGAGTCGTGGTATGGTGCAATGGTGCAAACAGACTGCACACGTGTACATAAGACAGAAACACAGCAGCGCAGCAGACCGCAAGGACCTACAGTGAACAGTAACCCCAGGACTAAGCATAAGGCAAAACTGGGCATGTTTGGTATCGTTGGACTCTACAACAATTCAGGACTCCTGTGAAAAAAGTCCCATAAAAATATGGTGACTGCAGCCAAAGTTGTAGGCGTGTAAAATATGCTTCCGAAACTGAAGGCTCCCTCAGGTCCTGACTGCCATCAGAATTACCAAGTACCATGTCATTATGCATACGTTTGGTGAAGATACAACCTTAAATACATTAGTTATCAGCAAAAAAACGGCTCTCATTCAGTGAAATCTCTCCATATAACCATTTATGTGTAAAAAACGACAAATTTTGAGGTAATTTTTCGTTTTTTGCAATTTTCGGCCATTTCTATTGGAAATTTTAACATAACGCCAATAGACTTTTTTGTTCAGAAGGTAATGCAATGTTCTTCCTATGGTCGTTTCGAGTCGATCGGAATAACCCTCGCGGAGTTATTCGCGTGTGTTTTTTAAGCGCTATTTTCCTGTGCAGAACTAACTGTAAGGCGAAATCTGGCATGCTTGGTATCGTAGGACTCGTAAACAATTCAGGATGCTAAAAAACTAACTCCCATGAAAATCTCTTGACCACAGATAAAGTTATAGGCGTGAAAGTTGCAACCATTGCATAATCACAGTATTTAGTGCTATTTTCCCCGTTATAGCGCCATCTAGTGTCCAATCGGGGAGCTTTTTATATCACGACCTTAGACCGATGGCCTACACATATGATTCAAGCCCCATGATGATATCTCAAACGCCTCTCGAGTTATGGCCGTTTAAATGTTTTAAGCTCCGCCCAGTTTGGTTTTTGGCCACTCCTTGCGTGTTTGAATACAAATTTCAACTTTTTTTCGATAATTATTCATATTCCCACTCCACAGAATCAATCAGCTTTCGTTAGGTTCAGATCGGATGAAAAACCTAGGACTAGTTCGCAAAAGTAGGTTTGAACGTTATCGCCAATAACTAACGAACCGTTTGATTGACAGCAACGCTTCAAGAGGCAAAGTTTTTCGTCATGAACCGATCTATCATATGATGTCATGTTTGTGTGTGTATGTCAAACGTCACGTGATACAGGCACCGAAATACGGTATTACGCCCCCTAGTGGCCAAATGACACCATAATTCTTACAGACCTTCTGGAGCAGTACACGAACAAGCACAGTGAATGTCGTTCCGATCGACCTTCGTTAACCCTGTCAAATCAGCCCTCACACTTCATTGGCCGATGACGGCAATGTTTTAGCAGATACGCCAATGTCCTTCTAGACCCTCATGGTACATTGCACAAAGACACACCATACCAAATATGAAGTGTATCGGGCTTACGGTTGTGTAGTGATAGCCATTTTCGACCTCAAGCTTATTATAGCGCCACCTAGTGGCCAAAATCCGCGTATTTTTTCATGTGACCCGGGAGTGAGCTGATACACATGTGTACCAAACCGCGTTAAGATATCTCTAACCGTTCACGAGTTATAGCCATTTTCCTGGAGATAGTCTACTTCCGGGATTGAATTTAGGCGCCCCTTAGTGACACTGAAGCGAAATTACACATTCTGTTCGATAATTATTCACCTACTCACTCCACAGATTTCTCCTGCATTGGAACGATTCCGATCGGGCGAAAAACCTAGGACTAGTTCAGTTTGGCTTGAAATGCATATTATGCAAATTAGCGAAAAAATTTGCATACCGGAAATGAAATCGGAGATATACATTTTTTAAGTTTGGAGCCAGGGATTACAATGATACCAAACACTTGAGTGTAGGATGTCCGGTTTAGGAGTTATGAGCCCCAACGCGTCGGGCATTGCTATAGCGCCACCTATGGGCCGATTTGGCTGATTCACTGTATCTGAGTAGCCTGCTAATATACAACCAGTTGACCAAGTGGCAAGTTTCTACGACTTACGGTTTGTGCTGGGCGACGCGTTTTATGGCGGAAAAATAATAATAATAATAATAATTAAAGCTGCAAGCAGCATTTACCGGGTTTCGAGCATTAAAGCACATCAGAGACGTCAGACGTTGTCGACCAGGCTGATACACCACATCGCATCCAGAAAAACGAAAGAGATGGTCAGAAACGGTTCATACAGACTATGTATGCTTACACACAGGTGCACCTATAGGACAAATAGGTCACATCCTTAATGTTAAGTCATTCCGATAATTTGTTAACGAGAATAAGTTTATCAGATTTATACCGTAACTTACAATTCAGAAATGGCAGTGTTTAGTTGAACTACAAGGCCATTGAGTCGTGGTATGGTGCAATGGTGTAAACAGACTGCAGACGTGCACATAAGGCACACACACAGCAACGCAACAAACCGCAAGGACCTACAGTGGACAGCAAACACAGCTGGAAAGATAATGCTTGACTTATTTAATGTCCTCCTTGATTGTGTTCTGATAACTCCAGGACTAAGCATAAGGCAAAACCTGGCATGTTTGGTATCGTTGGACTCTGCAACAATTCAGGACTCCTGTGAAAAAAGTCACATGAAAATACGGTAACTGCAGCCAAAGTTCTAGGCGTGTAAAATATGCGTCCGACCACTAGGTGGCGGTGCAACGAAACTGCAGGCTCCCTCAGGCCCTGACTGCCATCAGAATTACCGAGTACCATGTCATTACGCATACGTTTGGAGAAGATACAACCTTAAATACATTAGTTATCAGCAATAAACGGCTCTCATTCAGTGAAATCTCTCCGCTCTCTACTCACTTTTAAGTGAAAATAACAAATAACCACAGGATGGCGCTATGACAAAATTGTGCATGCAACGTCAGGTCATGACTTTGTTACATCTAGCTAGTATCATGGCTGCACACTTTAGTTTAGTAAAAAACAGTTGTAAGACCATTGGGCTCGATCAACGTCAAAGGTTTTGTTCAATTATGAGGCCAACTGCAGGCATACCATTTTTTTTGTATTGCCCCAGACTCTTCTTAAACATCAGCGTATCAAATCTGGTGAAAAAAGTCATTTTGTTGCGGAGGTATAACCATTTATGTGTAAAAAACGACAAATTTTGAGGTAATTTTTCGTTTTTTGTAATTTTCGGCCATTTCTGATGAAAATTTTAACATAATGCCAATAGACTTTTTTGTTCAGAAGGTAATGCAATGTTCTTCCTATGGTCGTTTCGAGTCGATCAGAATAACCCTCGCGGAGTTATTCGCGCGTGTTTTTTAAGCGCTATTTTCCTGTGCAGAACTAATTGTAAGGCAAAACCTGGCATGCTTGGTATCGTTGGACTCGGCAACAATTCAGGATGCTAAAAAACAACTCCCATGAAAATCTCTTGACCACAGATAAAGTTATAGGCGTAAAAGTTGTAACCATTGCATAATCACAGTATTTAGTGCCATTTTCCCCGTTATAGCGCCATCTAGTTTCCGATCTGCAAGCTTTTTATATCACGACCTTAGACCGATGGCCTACACATATTATTTAAGCCCCATGATGATATCTAAAACCCCTCTCAAGTTATGGCCGTTTAAATGTTCTAAGCTCCGCCCAGTTCGGTTTTTGGCCACTCCTTGCGTGTATGAATACAAATTTCAACTTTTTTTGATAATTATTCATATTCACACTCCACAGAGTCAATCAACCTTGGTTAGGTTCAGATCGGACGAAAAACCTAGGACTAGTTCGCAAAAGTAGGTTTGAACGTTATCGCCAATAACTAACGAACCGTTTGATTGACAGCAATGCTTCAAGAGGCAAAGTTTTTCGTCATGAGCCGATCTATCAAATGATGTCATGTTTGTGTGTGTATGTCAAACGTCACGTGATACAGGCACCAAAATACGGTATTATGCCCCCTAGTGGCCAAATGACACCGTAATTCTTACAGGCCTTCAGGAGCAGTACACGAAGAAGCACAGTGCGTTTCGTTCCAATCGACCTTTGTTAACCCTGTCAAATCAGTCCTCAACCTTCATTGGCCGATGACGGCCATGTTTTTGGAGATACGCCAATGTCCTTCTATACCCTCATGGTACATTGCACAAAGACACACCATACCAAATATGAAGTGTATCGGGCTTACGGTTGTGTAGTGATAGCCATTTTCGACCTCAAGCTTATTATAGCGCCACCTAGTGGCCAAAATCCGCGTGTTTTTTTCCTGTGACCCCGGAGTGAGCTGATACACATGTGTACCAAACCGTGTTAAGATATCTCTAACCGTTCACGAGTTGTAGCCATTTTCCTGGAGATAGTCTACTTCCGGTATTGAATTTTGGCGCCCCTTAGTGACACTGAAGCGAAATTACACATTCTGTTCGATAATTATTTACCTACTCACTCCACAGATTTCTCCTGCGTTGGAACGATTCCGATCGGGCGAAAAACCTAGGACTAGTTCATTTTGGCTTGAAATGCATATTATGCAAATTAGCGAAAAAATTTGCATACCGGAAATGAAATCGGAGATATACATTTTTTAAGTTTGGAGCCAGGGATTACAATGATACCAAACACTTGAGTGTAGGATGTCCGGTTTAGAAGTTATGAGCCCCAACGCGTCGGGCATTGCTATAGCGCCACCTATGGGCCGATTTGGCTGATTCACTGTATCTGAGTAGCCTGCTAATATACAACCAGTTGACCAAGTGACAAGTTTCTACGACTTACGGTTTGTGCTGGGCGACGCGTTTTATGGCGGAAAAATAATAATAATAATAATAATAATAATAATAATTAAAGCTGCAAGCAGCGTTTACCGGGTTTCGAGCATTAAAGCACATACAACATGTCAGATGTCGTCGACCAGGCTGATACACCACATCGCATCCAGAAAAACGTAAGAGATGGTCAGAAACGGTTCAGACAGACTATGTAGCTTACACACAGGTGCACCTATAGGACAAACATGTCACATCCTTAATGTTAAGTCATTCTGATAATTTGTTAACGAGAATTAGTTTTTCAGATTTATACCGTAAAATACAATTCAGAAATGGCCGTGTTTAGTTGAATTACAAGGCCATTGAGTCGGGTTCAAGCGATTTGGGACCTTAAGACCTTTCAGGGCATGCCTGTGTAGTTTTGCTGAATTGTACAAAATAAATTATAAAAAATAAGCTACCTCACACACCTGTTCAAAGTCATCAGCAAAAAAGGTGCTATCATTCAGTGAAATGTCTCCCTCTCTTCTCACGAAGCATTGACAAATAGAACACTGAAGGAAATGTTTGTGGTGCTTACAGTGGCAAAACTTGGGTCACAAAATGTTAAAATAGTGTAAAAAAGTCAAACGAGCCGAACCCCATATCTCTACGATGTTCTGATACAAAGATACAGCTCTTGCTAAATGGTTGCTAGGGTATTCTGATTGGTTGCTAGGGAGTGAATTGCAATCCACCAATGATTATACTCAAAGTCATGAAAGGCATAATCCACGATGACTCATGATTTTAGATATAAGGTTGCAGTATTTTTAAGTCAAAATAACAAATAACCACTAGGTGGCGCTATGAAAAACTTGTGCATGCAACGTCATGAATGTGTTACATCTAGCTAGTATCATGGCTATACACTTAAGTTTAGTGAAAAAAACTGTTGTATGACCATTGTGCTAGCTCAACGTCAAAGGTTTTGTTCAATTATGAGGCCAACTAGTGGTGCAGGCATACCATTTTTTTTGTATTGCCTCAGACTCTGCTCAGACATCAGCGTATCAAATCTGGTAAAAAAATATCATTTTGTTGCGGAGTTATAACCATTTATGTGTAAAAAACACAAAATTTGGAGTAAATTTTTCGTTTTTTGCAATTTTCGGCCATTTCTGATGGAAATTTTAACATAATGCCAATAGAACTTTTTGTTCAGAAGGTAATACAATATTCTTCCTATGGTCGTTTCGAGTCGATCGGAGGAACCCTCGCGGAGTTATTCGCGCATGTTTTTTAAGCGCTATTTTCCTGTGCAGAACCAACCGTAAAGCAAAACCTGGCATGCTTGGTATCATTGGACTCGGCAACAATTCAGGACTCCAAGGAAAAACGTCGCATGAAAATACGTTAAACTCAGCCGAAGTTATAAGCATTATTCGATTCGTATGACCACTAGGTGGCGCTGTGACGAAACGATGCATGAAACCTCAGGCCATGACTCTCATCACAAGTACCAAGTGTCGTGTTGATACTTCATTCCTGTCCCCAGTTATAGCCAATAATGTTCTAGTGCCTGCCCACAATTCAGACGTGTGGGCGTGGCATGTTGACCGTGAGTCGAAAGTTCAACTTTTTTTTGATAATTATTGATATTCAAACTCCAAGGAACATTTTAGCACTGGAATGATTCCGATCGGGCGAAAAACCTAGGACTAGTTCGTTTTTATTTTTTTCGACAAAATCGAAAATAGCGGAAAATTTTTCATGACGGAAATGAAAACGGAGATATACATTTTTTAAGTTTGGAGCCAGGGATTACAATGATATCAAACACTTGAGTGTATGATGGCCGGTTTAGGAGTTATGAGCCCAAACGCGTCGGGCATTGCTATAGCGCCACCTATGGGCCGATTTGGCTGGTTCACTGTATCTGAGTAGCCTGCTAATATACAACCAGTTGACCAAGTGGCAAGTTTCTACGACTTACGGTTTGTGCTGGGCGACGCGTTTTATGGCGGAAAAATAATAATAATAATAATAATAATTAAAGCTGCAAGCAGCGTTTACCGGGTTTCGAGCATTAAAGCACATACAACATGTCAGATGTCGTCGACCAGGCTGATACACCACATCGCATCCAGAAAAACGTAAGAGATGGTCAGAAACGGTTCAGACAGACTATGTAGCTTACACACAGGTGCACCTATAGGACAAACATGTCACATCCTTAATGTTAAGTTATTCTGATAATTTGTTAATGAGAATTAGTTTTTCAGATTTATACCGTAAAATACAATTCAGAAATGGCCGTGTTTAGTTAAATTACAAGGCCATTGAGTCGGGTTCAAGCGATTTGGGACCTTAAGACCTTTCAGGGCATGCCTGTGTAGTTTTGCTGAATTGTACAAAATAAATTATAAAAAATAAGCTACCTCACACACCTGTTCAAAGTCATCAGCAAAAAAGGTGCTATCATTCAGTGAAATGTCTCCCTCTCTTCTCACGAAGCATTGACAAATAGAACACTGAAGGAAATGTTTGTGGTGCTTACAGTGGCAAAACTTGGGTCACAAAATGTTAAAATAGTGTAAAAAAGTCAAACGAGCCGAACCCCATATCTCTACGATGTTCTGATACAAAGATACAGCTCTTGCTAAATGGTTGCTAGGGTATTCTGATTGGTTGCTAGGGAGTGAATTGCAATCCACCAATGATTATACTCAAAGCCATGAAAGGCATAATCCACGATGACTCATGATTTTAGATATAAGGTTGCAGTATTTTTAAGTCAAAATAACAAATAACCACTAGGTGGCGCTATGAAAAACTTGTGCATGCAACGTCATGAATGTGTTACATCTAGCTAGTATCATGGCTATACACTTAAGTTTAGTGAAAAAAACTGTTGTATGACCATTGTGCTAGCTCAACGTCAAAGGTTTTGTTCAATTATGAGGCCAACTAGTGGTGCAGGCATACCATTTTTTTTTGTATTGCCTCAGACTCTGCTCAGACATCAGCGTATCAAATCTGGTAAAAAAATATCATTTCGTTGCGGAGTTATAACCATTTATGTGTAAAAAACACAAAATTTGGAGTAAATTTTTCGTTTTTTGCAATTTTCGGCCATTTCTGATGGAAATTTTAACATAATGCCAATAGAACTTTTTGTTCAGAAGGTAATACAATATTCTTCCTATGGTTGTTTCGAGTCGATCGGAGGAACCCTCGCGGAGTTATTCGCGCATGTTTTTTAAGCGCTATTTTCCTGTGCAGAACCAACCGTAAAGCAAAACCTGGCATGCTTGGTATCATTGGACTCGGCAACAATTCAGGACTCCAAGGAAAAACGTCGCATGAAAATACGTTAAACTCAGCCGAAGTTATAAGCATTATTCGATTCGTTTGACCACTTGGTGGCGCTGTGACGAAACGATGCATGAAACCTCAGGCCATGACTCTCATCACAAGTACCAAGTGTCGTGTTGATACTTCATTCCTGTCCCCAGTTATAGCCAATAATGTTCTAGTGCCTGCCCACAATTCAGACGTGTGGGCGTGGCATGTTGACCGTGAGTCGAAAGTTCAACTTTTTTTTGATAATTATTGATATTCAAACTCCAAGGAACATTTTAGCACTGGAATGATTCCGATCGGGCGAAAAACCTAGGACTAGTTCGTTTTTATTTTTTTCGACAAAATCGAAAATAGCGGAAAATTTTTCATGACGGAAATGAAAACGGAGATATACATTTTTTAAGTTTGGAGCCAGGGATTACAATGATATCAAACACTTGAGTGTATGATGGCAGGTTTAGGAGTTATGAGCCCAAACGCGTCGGGCATTGCTATAGCGCCACCTATGGGCCGATTTGGCTGGTTCACTGTATCTGAGTAGCCTGCTAATATACAACCAGTTGACCAAGTGGCAAGTTTCTACGACTTACGGTTTGTGCTGGGCGACGCGTTTTATGGCGGAAAAATAATAATAATAATAATAATAATAATAAAACAGACAAATACAATAGGTTTTCAGCACTTCGTGCTCGAAACCCTAATAATAAAACAGACAAATACAATAGGTTTTCAGCACTTCGTGCTCGAAACCCTAATAATAATAATAATAAAACAGACAAATACAATAGGTTTTCAGCACTTCGTGCTCGAAACCCTAATAAATATAGCTGCAAGCAGCGATTACCGGGGTTCAAGCGATTTGGGACATTAAGACCATTAAGGGCATGGCTGTGTAGATTTGCTGCATTGTACAAAATAAATGATGAAAAATAAGATACCAGACACACGTGTTCAAAGTTATTAGCAAAAATTGCTATCGTTCAGTGAAATGTCTCCCTCTCTTCTCACGGAACATTGACAAATAGAACACTGAAGGAAATGTTTGTGGTGCTTGCAATGGCAAAACTCGGGTCACAAAATGTTAAAATAGGGTTAATGAGTCAAAAGAGCCGAACCCCACGTCTCTACGATGTTCTGATACAGAGATACAGCTTGCTAAATGGTTGCTAGGGTATTCTCATTGGTTGCTAGGGAGTGACTTGCAATCCATCAATGATTATACTCAAAGCCATGAAAGGAATAATCCATGATGACTCATGATTTTAAATGTAAGGTTACGGTATTTTTAAGTGAAAATAACAAATTACCACTAGGTGGCGCTATGACAAACTCGTGCATGGAATCTCAGGTCATGACTGTGTTACATCTAGCTAGTATCATGGCTGTACACTTTAGTTTATTGAAAAAACAGTTGTTTGACCATAGGGTTTGCTCAATGTCATAGGTTTTGTTAAATTATGAGGCCAACTAGTGGTGCAGGCATACCATTTTTTTTTGTATTGCCTCAGACTGTGCTCAGACATCAGCGTATCAAATCTGGTTAAAAAATAT